>NW_003852536.1:877665-915316 GCF_000181295.1 Otolemur garnettii
TTTTTTTTTCTTTACAGCACACATTCCAGGCTCATCACCGAATGCTCTTTCATGGCAAACATCTTACATGACATTTTCCTCCAATAAAAGGATGTTCAGTCTACACTGAAAATATATTATTTAAGTGTTGCCATCTTCCTCAATTATCTCAGCTCGATCTTTCTGGGTAACTTGCTGCAGCTTCTCCATGAGCACTTGCTGTTTTATCTTACACTTTAATAGTTATGGAGATAACTTCTTTCCATAAACCTCATGAATGTTGCTCTGCTACCTTTAAACCTTTCTTCTATAGCTACCTCACCTCTCTTAGCTTTCACAGAATTGAAAAGAATTAGGGCCTTACTCTGGATTTAGTTTTGACTTAAGGGAATACCGTGGCTGGTTTGATCTTCAATTGAGATCACTGAACCCTTCTCCTTATCAGCAATAAGGCTTTATTTGTTTTTTTATCATTTATGTATTCAGTGGAATAGTTCTTTTAGTTTCTTTCAAGAATTTTTCCTTTGCATTCACAATTGGCTCTTTGGCACAAGAGGTCTAGCTTTTGGCCTGTCTTGGCTTTCAACATTCCTTCCTCACTAAGCTTTATCATTTCTAGCTTTTGATTTAAAGTGAGAAACGTGTGACTCTTTTTTACTGAACACTTGTAGAGTTGTTTATTGGCCTAAGTTCAATACTGTTGTGCCTTAGGGACCAGGGAGCCTAGGAGAGGAAGAGAGGGGAATGGCCAGGTCAGGGGAACAGTCAGAATGTACACATTTATGGATTAAATTTCTATCTGATATGGGTATGGTTCAAAGTGCCCCCAAATAATTATACCAGTGACACCAAGATCCCTGATCACAGAGCACTATAACAAATATAAGAATGAAAAAGTCTGAAATGTTGTGAAAATTACCAAAATGTACATAGAAATCCTAAATGAAGAAGAGAGAGAAAGAAAAGAAAGGAAAATAGAAATATTAAGAGCACAAGCTGTTGGAAAAATGGCACTGACAGACTTGCTTGATGCAGGGTGTCCACAAACCTTGTGAAAAAAAGGTGAAGCCTAATAAAGGTCTGCCTATATAAAACTGGATATAGAGGCTTGACAGTGAAGAGCCTAAAGCTTTAGTTTCATTAGCTTCATGGTGAATCCATCTATAAGTGGGAATCACTTCTAACTTTTGAATATCCTTTCTCAAGTCATCCTGGAACATCCTCTTAGCATAGACTTCTGCTGGAGTCACCAGTCTGGAGAACGAGAAACCCCCAGTGCCAAGAGGGCATACCGAAACAGAAGCCAAGCAATTTGTGTATTTTAGTTCTTAAAACAAAAACAAACAAAAATAATGACAAATTTCCAAACTTATGATGGGCCTTTTTTTTTTTTTTTGATAGTAGAACATATTAATTTACTGGAGGGACATTTACAAGAAAAGCATTAAGAAAATAATAATCTACTGCCTAAAAATAACTAGTATAAACATTTTAATGTGTTTTCATGAGGCCATGTTATTATTTATATCAGGCATTTCAGGTGTGTGACAGTTTCACCTCACTATTATGGTCACTGACCAAAAGCCCTCTTCCAATCTGTAACACCTGGGGTCCCCATTCCCTCTCCTGACTCAGACACTCCTTTGACACTTCTCTTTTCTCTTCTTCCCATGTTGACATCAGCAGTTCAGAAATACTAAGCCCTCTGCATTGGCAGGAGATGTATTAATTCCCAAACTAGAACTCTAGATTAAGTTAGTGTTCATAATTTTAGTGCTACAAATTTTGATGAGATTCTACAGTAAGTGTTAAAAGCACAGAAGATATATTCAACTATACTTTCTCTACTTACTTAGGAACTCCACAGTAATGGAGGTAGCCGGAATCAAACATTTTGCTTACATGGGTATCTAAGCTTACGTAGAATGACTTTTGTCCAGTAGTTTTTCTTAACATATTATTCGAGTGTGATAGTGGCCCAGATCACAGACATGGAGTAAGATACATTTGACCTTAAATCTGGACTTTGGTATTTATTAATCATGTGACCTTGGACAGCAAGCTTAGATAATATTCCCACTGAAGTTATCCTATTAATTTATACACATTTTCTTACCTGCCATCTTATTTTTGAAATATATTAATCTAATTGTCTCCAACCCTAAAAGATTTAATGATCCTTCATTGTTTAAGGGCCGAACCTAAAATAAAGAAAAAATAAAATATTTCAATAAAACTTTTAAAAATCAAGTCATAAAACTTTTGACCTACTTATAAAGCATACACTACTAAGACCTTTCATTTATCTACCTCAAAATACAGTCTTTGTAGAAAAATCAACAAAAAATTAATAACAATTCTGACCAGGAAGGTATATTATTTAATTTAAAACATATAATGATAGTATTTTAAAGAAAGACAATTCTGGGCAATAAGTAAGCAAATAAAAGTAAAAATACATTCAAACCTTACATAAGGCTTCTTAAAGCTATTAGTGACCAAATAATTATACTAGGAAAACAATTAGCATACTTGTTTTCTGAATTTTTATTATCAAAAACTAAATGCACACATACAATATAGATCAGTGGTTCTCAACCTTCCTAATGCCGCGATGTATTTTCATTGTTACAAAGGGGTTGCGACCCACAGGTTGAGAACCACTGCCACAGATGGAAAAGTAGATCACTAGGCAAAGAAAGGAGTGTCTATAAATGGTTATGAAACAACTGGTTATATGGAACCAATAAAATTAAATCCCCACTTCACACCATACACAAAAAATGAGTTCCAAATGGTTAAAGACATGTAATAGCAAATGCTGTAAAACTTCTGGAGGAAAATAAAGACTTTATCTTAACTTTAGTTTTTAAGAGAAAGAAAGACAAACCTAAAAGATAAGACAGATATATTTATCTACATCAAAGTTAACAACTTCTATTCAACAAAATACAAATAGGGCACAAAATTACATACCCATCATTAAGCTAATATCCACAATATTTAAAGAATTTGATTGAATCAGTAAGAAAAAAGGTCAACATAATACAAAAATGAGCAAAAAACATGACCAGGCATTTCATAAAAAGGTAAATATAAAGGATGAATAAACATAGAAAAGATTTTCAACCACATAGTTAGAGATATGCAGATTAACACTTGAATGAGATACTACTTTTCCATCATTTACAAAAACTATAAATTCTGAAATGTTAGAGAGGATGTGAGTCAGTAAGAACTCTTACATATTGTTCAAGGGAGTATTAATTGGTACAATTACTTTGGAAAATAAGATTCTATCTTATGACTTAAAAGAAACTCCGGTACACACACACACACCAAAAGACATGCAGCAATGTTCAGAACAGCAAGATGCTAGGAAATAATTCACAGGTCTGCCAATCGGAGAATGGATAAATAGGGATAAATTTACCCAACAATTTTATAGTACTGAAAAGCAGTGAACTATAATACATGTAACCTCATAGATGAATCTCAGAAACACAGTAAATATGTAAAGAAAGCAAGGCAGAAAATGATAATAGGACATTTTTATAAAGTTCAAAACCAATCAAAACTAAACATATTGTTTAGGAATATTGTATTATTAATTATTAATATGCAAGAATTCTGTATTTAAGGAAAAGCAAGGGAATGATAAGCACAATATTCAGGATAGTGATTTTTCTCTGGGGAAAGGTGAGGAATGGATAAAGGAGAAAGTACACAGGTAGATGCAGTGACCTTGGTAATGTTCTGGCTCTTAAGTTAGGCAGTGGGTTAATGAGTGATCAGTTTACTATTATGCTTTGTAAAGGTTATATATTCTTTCATATATATTGTAAAAATTACATGTTAAAAATGAAACAGAAAACTCGGCTCAGTACCCATAGCACAGTGGTTATGGCACCAGCCATGTACACCAAGGGAGCCTGCTTAGAACCTAGCCAGGCCAGCTAAACAACAATGACATCTGCAACAAAAAATAGCCGGGTGTTGTGGCAGGCACCTGTAGTCCCAGTTACTTGGGAGGCTGAGGCAAGAGAATCGCTTAAGCCCAAGAATTTAAGGTTGCTGTGAGCTGTGATGCCACAGCACTCTATCAAGGGTGACATTGTGAGACTCTGTCTCAAAAAAGAAAAACAAAAAACCCAGAAAACTACTTGGCAATATTTACAAGAAATTTTTAAACTGCTGACATGATTTTATTATTTTTTTATTTTTTTAATTAATTATTTTTTATTGAATCATAACTTTGTACATTGATGCATTTATGGGGTTCAGGGTACTGCTTTGATATACAATGTGAAATGTTTTACATTGAACTAAGTAAAACATCCATCACAATTATACTTGCTGACATGACTTAAATTGGTACAAATTTTGAAATATGAGCTTGGCTACTTTCTTTCACCTATTTCTCTAAACCCTGCCACCCAACTAATAATACATGTTACATATACAATATTTATCTATATGGAACTATCATTACTCTTCATTCATTTCTGTAAAATAGCAGCTCTATACTTGTAAAAATTCCCTTTATGTTATGCAAATACATAGAAATATTAAGAAAAATATTATGTTTTTATTAGGAAAACTCTATTTCTCAATCATGAGACACTTAAAACACAGCTCTGGTTAAGTTTAATCACTTTTCTAGTCTGTGAAATGTGTCCTCATAGGATTAGACATTGTACACCATTATTTGAAAAACAATTATAATTAATAGTAATCATATACTCCCTCAGAGCTCTTTCTTTTTGGGGCATGGGGGGAAACAGAGTCTTACTCTGTTGCCCTGGATAGAATGCCATAGCACCATAGCTCATAAGAGGATGAGCTTAAGCGATCCTCTTGCATAGCCTCCCGAGTATCTGGAGTACAGGCATGTGCCACCATGCCTGGCTAGTTTTTTCTACTTTTAGTTCCTGCTCAGGCTGGTCTCGAACTCCTGAGCTCAATCAATCCACCTGCCTCAGCCTCCCACAGTGCTAGGATTAGAGGGGGGAGCCACCACACCTAGCCCTCTCAGAGCTCTTTCATTCATAAGTGGAAGACAACACCAACATTTTAGGTTCTAGGGTATATTCTAGTTGTTTGTCATCAATCATACTTAATATAAATTAAATGTAATACAAATTGTATGGCTTGAGCTACCTATAATGAAATGAACCAACTTGATTTTTGTTTCTATTTTCTTACTTTTAGCTAAGTCTCAAACTACTCATTATGCCTGCTAGAAAATACTGAATAAAAAATAGCAAAAATAAACATATAAATAAATAGCTAAATAGTCACATTAGCATCTTCACTTATACTCAATAATTAGATTTGCCCATATTTTAATGTTAATTTACCTTTTTGAGAGGAAGAGTTTGAATCCATTCCATGGAGTTCACATCAAAGATATCTACTGCATTTTCACTATACACCGAGAGGTACGGCGCATTGTAACCTAGGAAAAGGGACGGTGGGAATGACTTTTTAACTCTTAAACTCAAAACATTTTGAAAGGTCTATGTTAAATAACTGTAGAGTGAAATACCACCGAAATTCTACTGTTAACATATAATAGTACATCAAAACATTTTTGAAGTAAACAGAACATAAATCATAAATGAAGGACTGATATACCATGGTTCAGATTATATAGTCACTGTTATACCGAAGAATTCTGTTAACACTTGGGGTGTAATATTTCCTTGCTAAATACTAGTTCCATAAAGGAATTTCACTACATTTTAAAGTATCTGATTCCTAAAGTATAAGCTACTGGCAGTGAAGCAAACTTAGAAAGCAGAGAAATCTTCAGGAAAGTGTTCTAGCACCAGTTAAGAATGTATAATAAAGCACCTTAGTTACATGAATAGGGGAGATGCTCTTGTTGAAAGAATGTGTATCAATACATGGTGACACAAGCAAAGAGAAATTAAACAATATTCCTAAACTAAGGTTGCGGAACTGAATCACCGGCAGAGCTACACATACAAGTCAGACATCCCAACTCCTACTCTACATTGTAAGTGATACTCTGAATTGTTATCGACTTGGTTACAAAATAGCATGTATTCTACATATGATGTCAGGGATAAGGATATATATTTCATAAGAAACAAAACATTAAAAATAGTTAAATCCGAGTGGACAGATAGAGGTATTTTTCTTTCCTTAAAAATCTAGCCATTTTCTACTTCTTCTGTTATAAGCATGTATTGCCCTCCTAAACTTCCTTCCACGGACCCTTTAAACTTGACTGGACCTATACCCATCATTTCTCCTCCTCTCTTGTATAATGGAAGGAATTTCACTTCTCCTGCCCCCAGTAATCCTTCTCCTATGTATGAATTTCATCCTTTCCAGGCTTCTTGGGGATCTTACTATTTCCTATATTTCTCATATTGTCAGCCTTTTCCTAGTAGTTTCTTAGCAGTTTTTTTCCCTCCAGCATTTAAAGATGCTGAAGTATTTTCCATTAAAATCAAAACAGCGTGGATTAGATACCCTCCCATGCACTTCTATAGAACCCTGTACTTCTGCTATCAGCACTTGTATTCTTTTTCTTTTTTTGAGACAGAGTCTCCCTATGTCGCCCTTAGTAGAGTGCTGTAGCATCACAGCTCACAGAAACCTCAAACTCCTGGGCTCAAGTAATTCTCTTGCCTCAAACTCCCAAGTAGCTGGGACTACAGGCACCCGCCACAACGCCTGGCTTTTTGTTGTAGTTGTCATTGTTGTTTAGCTGGCCTGGGGCCAGGTTTGAACCTACCAGTCTCGTGTATGTGGCAGGCGCCGTAACCACCATGCTGTGGGCGCTGAGCCTATCACCCTTGTATTCTACTGCAACTACTTGTTTTATCATGAGACACTTCTGCAGCATTCTATGCTCTGTGAGGGTAAGACTACATCTAATTCATTGCTACATCTCATATAGTGCAATGCCATAGATCCAATAATAATTAAATTCTTCAATAATAAAAGTATTCAATAATTTATTAGTGTCTTAGGAGTGAAATAAGCAATTTAAAATACCTACTTATCTAGATAAAAATGTGAATCTGAATAACACATCTTATAGATGCTAATCCTAGCTGTATATAATTGATGAAATCATTCACTTAGTAACGAATTTTGTGAAGTAAGTCCTATGAGCTATTGATGCTTACAAGCACTATATTTTGGGGGACAATAAGGTAATTTAGGGTTATTTCAAAACACGACATGGGATAATTCATCTTGGTAAAATATCCACAGAAAGATTAGTTTTAATCATGCATGTTGATTCTGTTTATCCAGGCCTAACTACACATGGTTTCTATATAACATACTTAATACTTAGAAGAAAACTTAAAGATGACTGAAGTAATCTGTTGTTAACAATGGCAACATTTAGGAGCTGCAATGGAAGAAAGAAGAAAGAAAAGAGACATAAAGATAAGACAGTGATAAGAAAATCTTACAACAAGAGGAAGGATTTGCTGGCCACATCAATTCCTGTTGTCTAGATCTTCGGCCCTGGCAGTCAGTATATATTCCAATGCTGTTAAAACACAGCAGATATTCTTTACTGGAGATCTCAACTGCACAGATAGCATCCATTGGTTGATGTCCAATAAATGATAGTGTATGGTCATTTGAATGGAGCATACTGCACGGACTTCCTTCTCCATTCAAGGGGTATCTTAGAAATCCTGATTGGAATCCCACACAGAGTTGTTCACTGAAGATTGCCATCCACTGGACATTATATGGAACTTGGATTTCCTTAAATTTTCTGTGACGGGTCTTGCTCTGAAATAGTTCGTAACAGATGACCTGCCTTTTCATAGCCACACAGAGGCATGTGAGAGCTCCATGGTGCACCTTTCCAGAAGTTATGGTCTGACACCCCTTAGTTTCTGCCAGCTTATAGAAATCAGTCTCTCGCCCATCCAAAGCTGACATAGGAAAAAGTCGTACATGACGATTTCGTCCTGAGATCACAGCAACAAGCTGATCATTTGGAATTAGTTCGATCTGATGAATCTTCTTATTGTCACCAACTCTAATAATTTCTACATAGAGAAACAATAAATCAAATGCAAAATAGTTTTCTTTATTAATCATATCCCAATTATACCAAAAGGATATAAACAGACTTGTGAAATAATCCAGATGCACACACAGAATAAGAGATCAGAAATTACAGAGAAAAAGGAAGATAATCAAACCTATTATAATTTAGCTCACCTAATGTAGGAATTAAGTTTAGCACTGAGATTTCTCATAGCCAAGGCAAAGAGTTCTTGTGTAAAAGTATGTCAAATCTTCAAGAAAAATATTTTTATAGGTACTTACTGCTAGGGAACTTTGCCAAGGGGTCCATATTTTTAAAAGCTGAGTAACTCACACTTCTCTGAAGGTATTTCTATGGGTAACAAACTAACAACATTTAAACGCATTGTTTTCTCATTATCTTGCCTGATATAAAGATAAAACTTCGAATACTGTATTCATTCGTGAATACCAAATTGGATTGGTTTCTCTCTATTTAAGCAGCTTTTACTTTCTCCCCCGAAATTGTGTTGTGCTGAACACACACACTTTAATAGTTATTACTTTTTAATAGTACTAATAGAAAAACAAACTCAAGTTGTATTTTCTTCTTATGTACCGTCTTTAGTTAAATAGCAGAACTGTTAAATAAAATGACACAAGAAAGATAGTACACACTTAAAGTTTTAGAACTCAGTGAGATTACAGAAATTAAAAAATAATCTTTTAACTTGTAAGGATCAAATTAGGTCTGGGAAATTTCAGTTATAGAATACATAAGAGCAAATCTTGCCCCTTTTAGAATTTAGAATCTAGAGTTAAGAATTTCTGACAAGCTGGGTATGGTGGCTCACACCTGTCACCCTAGCACTTTGGGAGGCTGAGGTAGGTGGATTGCTTGAACTTAGAAATTCGAGAACAGCCTGAGCAAGAGTGAGACCCTGTCTCTACTAAAAATAGAAAAACTAGCCAGGCATCAAAGCCAGTGCTTGTAGTCCCAGCTACTTAGAAGGCTGAGGCAAGAATGAGCCCAAGAGTTTGAAGTTCTTATAAGCTATAATGGTGCCACAGCACTGTACCCAGGGAACAGAGTAAGAAAAAAAGAATTTTCTTACCATCTTTGGTGACATGGATAACGAATAACCCTTCTTCATTTCCCAAAGCTATCCTTTCATGATCTATGTGAGACACAAATATGAAATGTTTTTATTATGAAAAGCCATGTAAAGCTAATAGAATAAACTAGATAATAATATTTGGTTGACAAAAATGAAAATAAATTAAAAAATCCAAATATAGCAATAATTTATACTATTTAAATTTCATTTTACATTACAGTAGTAAATATCTCAGTTTTTAAAAATAACATAATTTAAAAATCTATAACCTATGAAAAGAAGTAAATATTTATTCAAGAAATGATTAAAAAAAAAAAGGAAAAGAAAAACCTAGTTTGTTAGTGCCTTGGGTACAGATCCATTTCTTATTTTGGGAAAGGGATTTGCATCGACTCATTAAACTTTTTGGTGTTTACTGAAAAGTAACAAAAGAATTGGATATGTATGTAAGAATACAACAAAAATGTAAACCTCCAGGCATAGAAGGTGCGTCATTTGTTAAGGGCATTCTTTGTTACATATTCCATCTTTTTTAAATTCCCAATAACTTTAGCAAGGTAAGTAGTATTTACATTTTACATGTTAAACTTAAGCTCTAAGAAATAAACTTGTTCTAAGTCACACAAGCAACAAATAGATTAGTAGCCTTATCTTTCGTACTATTACTTTTCCAGAAGAAAATGTACTTAGTAAGGGTACTTACTCCTATAAAGCTCTAATAAAGGATTCATTCATGTAATAAACATTTACTTAGCATTTGAGTTATAACACACAGTGTGGTGGGCATCAGAGATTTCTAGACGAAAGCCAGTCCCTATTTACAAGGTAGATTAGTAAACACTTACAATATGATAAATGTTTGAAATTCATACCTATGATTGCAGCTGCCTGGGTTGTTTTAATGAGGGGTAGAGTGCTGTCATAAGCCTCTTTGGGAACATAGACTGAGCGGTCTCTGAACTTGTTTTTCTTCAAAATCTTGTGTAATTCACTCAGAACTCCTACCCACTTACTCCTCTCATTCTCACTATCTGCTAGCATCAGGATCGAGCATTTGTTATTAGAAGCTGAGAGCTGGGAAGCTGTGACCTAGAACAATTTAATCAAATTCATGATATTAGAAAACAGACACCCTTTAAGCTACTTTCATGATTATGCTAGCTTGCTGAGCACTCATCAATAAAACGAACACTCATTAAATGATACCTTTAAAGGAGTTGAGCTAGCACTCGAACCCGAATAACTAGTTTTAGCACTAGAACACAAGACAAAGCAAAGGTGACATATATCATTCAAAATGTTAGTATCATTTTCATTTTCCTTGCTATAAAAGTGAGTACACTATCAGTAAAAATGCATCACACATACTCACGTAAGAATAACAGCTGACATTATTGAGTGACTGAGCACTGGAGAGCTCTAAGCACCTTATAACTCATTTAACCCTGTTAACGCCTTTATGAGATAGTATTGTCATTACTTCCTTTTATTGTACATAGGAAAAAACTGTGAGACAGAGAAATTAAATAATTTCTCCCAGTAGTCTAGGGTCCTGTGTCTTTGCTCTTAAGCACTATACCATACTGACTTTCAACTTGTTTTGAAAAGTCAGAAGTACTCAGAAATACTTACATTTTCTGTTATGTTATAACAGTAACTCCCCTTATCACTATAGAAGATTAGATCACTTGAATTACCATTTAAATGAAGGCTCATTATACAAAGAGCATTCACGATAAGAACAGTTTTAAATTTTATATATGTGGGGTCCTTATTAAAAGTAATAGATACAGAGGCCTCCATAGGCTCCTTTGGTGACTGGGAGGAGAGTAAATAGGTGTCAGTCTGAGAACTGAGGCAACCTTCCATAGATATTAGATTCACTGGAAAATACAAAGCAGAGAGGCGCAATAGGGCAGTAGTAATTTAAAAATTTTTTTTCACCTCTACTGTCTTAATTCACCAACTCAAGATGGCATTGTCATTAGCCTGTCCCTATGGAATTCCATTCTTCTTATTAAGAGGTGAAGTCTATTTCCCCTTCCCTTAAAGCAGGGCTAAACCTCATGCCTTTCTTTGATCAACATAAGGCAGAAGGGTTATTATGCCTTTTGGGGCTCAGTCCTCAAAAGGTCTGGAAACGTCTTTTGCTCTTTTAGAAGTCAGCCACGGAGAGCTCAGCCAGACCACCTAATGATTAGACACTACATGGAAAGAGTCCACAGAGGAAGGAACTGAGATCACTCCCGCTAACAACCAATACTGGGACCCCAGAGTTAAGGTCATTCAAATGTTCTGGCCCCAAATGAGGTGGATGCAGCCAACCCCATATGAACTGTGCAGCTGATCCACAGAATAGTGAAAAATAATAAGTTGTTGTTGGTTTAAGCTACTAAGTTTTGGTGTGGTTGTTACTAAAACACTTTTTTTTTTAATTTTTAAAGAGAGAAACTTTTACTTTTAAAAAACTTGAGAAACCTCACATATCCAATTTTCCATGTGGCAATATTTATTTATAAGTTGAACTAGGACCCAAAAATATTGCCTACAGAACATATTTTAGAAGCCATATATTCATGCTTACTACTAATCTTTTACTAATTTAAAGACTTACTTAGCCCCAATTTTCTATACATTCAAGTACTGGATAACATGAAAAGTGGATAATATTAATATTAAATACAAAATATGGTTCTACTCATATTAAGTTTATGATTTAGATAAGAAAGGCAAAACATACTTACTAAAAAATAATTCAGTGATCAAATGATTGCACACACTTACTCTGAATATACAGGGTATATCTTTTCGACTTGCATGAATAACATCAGAAGCTAACACTGAACTCACAGAAAATTCTTCATCCCTGAATAAAAAGTGAAACATTAAAAGTTAGTAATATGCAGCTACATCTGTGTAGTTGGAATGTGTATCTAAATAACACGTATGAAGCAATCTGCAAAGGTTTTTTTTGAGACAGAGTCTCACTACGTCACCCTGGATAGAGTGCTGTGGTGTCACAACTCACAGCAACCTCAAACTCTTGGACTTAAGCCAGGGGTCCTCAAACTTTTTAAACAGGGGGCCAGTTCACTGTCCCTCAGACCATTAGAAGGCTGGACTCTGGGCCCCAGGATGAGTCGGATGCCAAGCAAGACAGGCAACTGTGGCAAAAACACCTGGCAGGCCAGATAAATGTCCTCGACTGGCTGCATGTGGCCTGCAGGCCATAGTTTGAGGACACCTGGAGCGATTCTCTTGCCTCAACCTCTGAAGTAGCTGGGACTACAGTCACCCACCACAATGCCCGGGTATCTTTTGGTTGTAATTGTCATTGCTCTTTGGCAGGCCCAGGCTGGATTTGAACCTGCCAGCTCCGGTGTACGTGGGCTGGTACCCTATCCGCTGAGCTACAGGTGCTGAGCCAGCAATCTGCCAAGGTTAACTGCACAAACACTTGAATTGAAGTGAATTAGTTAATTAATTAATTTTTTTTTTTGAGACAGAGTCTCAGTTAGTTGCCCTGGGGTCGAGTGCCATAGCATCATAGCTCACAGCAACCTCAAACCCTTGGGCTCAAGTGATCCTCTTGCCTCAGCCTCTCAAGTAGCTGGGACTATAGGCTCCTGCCACAAGGCCCAGCTATATATATTTTTTTAAGAGATGGGGTCTCACTCTTGCTTAGGCTGGTCTTGAACTCCTGAGCTCAAGCAATCTGCCAGCCTTGGCTTCTCAGAATGCTGGGATTACAGGCATAAACCACCATGCCTGGCCTCAACTTGAATTTTTTAAAAAATCTAATTTCCAGGAAGACTTCTGATTTGGGCCTTTCCCTTTGCCAGAAGGTCTGGTGCTTTTTCACTCCTTCTGTATTCCTTTCTGTCTCTTTTTCACTCCTTCTGTATTCCTAGTTGTCTAATAAAATCCTATTGTACCACTGGAAAAAATATTTAATTTCTCCCTCATTGCAATTAATAGTGCCAAAAGTAATTTATCAAGAATAACAGTGGTGCATTATATAAGAGCTAGAAATAATTTCCAGGCTTACCCAAAGTCATAAGGACAGTATACATGAAGAACTGGGATTTGAACTCTGATAGATCTCCAGAGGTTCAAGTGCCTCTCATAATAAGTCTTAAATGCCCTCAACCCAGCTCATCTGACATACATTGTTTCTTCAACCACTAAAACAGATTTCCTCCATAATATTTTTTGTGATTTCCTTAGTTTTGTTATTGATACCATTATTCCCTTGGTCTTCAAGGCTTGACGCCCTCGTCCTCTTTTTGACTCCTCCTGCTATCTTAATTATTAGCAGGTTCTGTCAGATTTTCTTTGCTGATATTTCTTACACCTATCCCATCATATTCTATACTTCTGGGGAAAGATAACGTGTTTGAGATGCTGGTGTAAAATGCCAGCGTGAGGCATAGCTGGAAACTGTGGTTCTGAATTAGAGATACACAGTTGGGAGTCATCAATGCAGAGGTGATGGCTGAAGCTATGGGAGTAAATGATACCACTCAGGGGCAGTGCCTGGAGTCAGGAGAAGAGGGAAACGGGAGCACTCCAGGGAAGAGGGGAAGGAACTTAAAAATGAGACCAGAAACGTTCATAAGATGTACTTATTGAATCATTATGTCTTCAAAGAGCTCGTCTGATTGAGATTTTTATTTTCTTTCCTCACATTAGAATTACATCTAAGCCTTTAGGAGACATACCTCACACATTAGGCCTCCATTACCCAGTAATCTTTAAACTGGTCTTCTGAACTCAAACACCAGCTTCTTTTCCTTGACTCCTCACTCCAAACACTCAACAAACATACCAACCTGTTTTATAACTACACTTTGTTTCCTATTTTTAATTATGTTACCATATCAATATTAGGAAATTAGATAATTAATATAAAATTACATTTAAATAAACAATGCCAATATAATTTTTTAAAAGTCAGAAAAATGTTAATTCCTACGCTGTAATGATAGAAATATTTTAAGCTTCGAAAGCTTACCTCATGTCAATCACTTGACTAATGACAACACTGGGCTGAGATGCTTTGCCTTCAGCGATGTCGTACAGAAAGAGCTTGAAGTCACAAACTACAGCCAGTGCTCTTTGCCATCCTTTCTTCACTCCAGCTGGTTTAGGAATCTTAGTTTTGTTTTAGACAGGCAAACAAACAAACAAGCACAACTCAAATGAGAATGACCATAGGGCTCCTTTAATAACATATGTAAGTGCATGGTGAAACTTTAAGGATAATGTACAATCTCGTCAGTCTGCAACTTCGGTTGGTGAAGTAGCAGATGGGGCCCATGAACATAAGAGAAAACATGAGCGCACACTCTTCAAACACTGAATGACTTTTATTCTCAAAAATTTTTAGGGGACACCACTTTAACTTTCACGTAATTTATTAAACGTTTTCATTTTAAAAATAGCATAATTAAATTTGGTAATAAAATGAAATTCAGCTTATATTGTAAATATTATCTAAGATAACAAGATTATACCTTGATAATATCTCTTAATTCATAACCGCATGCTACCTCTCTGGCAAGAACAGTTGCCAAAGTTTCCTTTATAGAGATTATAACATTGGTTCATCATGAGATCGGTTCATCTCAATACAGAAAAGTTTGAGACATTTTAGAATTTCCAAGTAACAGGTTTTTGCTTTCAAATCATTACTCTAGATGAAATAAAGTTATTAGATGAATTTTATTCATTTAATTTTTTACGAAGTGACATGTTTTCAAGGTGACTGCATTTTAATTCATTAATAAACCTGAAGAGATTAATCTAAACGTAATTTAGTCATACTTACTCGGACATGACCTTCATATGCTGTTCCTATTCCTTTCTGTGGATCTATACCCAGAGGACCTTTTGTCTGTTCAGGAGGAACTGGACAAGCAGTTGGAGCTTTGTTTACACAAGTTATATGACATGAGAATCCACAGACTTATGGAGAGAAAAAAAGAAATGTTTGGTAAAAATTCATTTTAGCAAAAGAAAATTCACTGAGAACTCACTGCATGCAATGTGTTGTTATATGAAATCTTTGATCTTATTTTAAATAATCATTTCGTTATTCAGGGAGCTTATTCAATTGTTTAATCAATAAGAATTTCAATGATAATAGTAACTTTTTTATTACATGTAATGCTATTATTCTGGGTCAACACTAGTGATCTAAAGAAGAAGCAATCAGACAGAAAAAACATGACTTTGTGAATAAGAGGACTGACTTAAACTTAGAATTTCTAAGAAAGTGGTTTCTTTTTTTTTTTTTTTTGCAGTTTTTGGCTGGGGCTGGGTTTGACCCTGCCACCTCCGGTATATGGGGTTGGTGCCCTACTCCTTTGAGCCACCGGGGCCGCCCAGAAAGTGGTTTCTGAAGTTCTTTCCAGCTCTTTCTTCCACTGCAACTTGGTATCAGCCCTGAAATTGCTACTGCAAGGGTCAGTAATGGACATTAAGCTACCTAAAATCTTTGCTAAATTTGATAAACTCTACCAATTCTTCTTGAAAATGAAATTTTATTTTATTTATTTATTTTTTGAGACAGGGCCTCAAGCTATCCCCTGGGATAGAGTGTCATGGCATCACAGTTGACAGCAACCTCCAACTCCTGGGCTCAAGCGAGTCTCCTGCCTCAGCCTCCCAAGTAGCTGGGACCACAGGTGCCTGCCACAACGCCTGGCTATTTTTTGGTTGCAGCCGTCATTATTGTTTTGGCAGGCCTGGGCTGGATTCGAACCTGCCACCTTAGGTGTTTGTGGCTGGCACCTTAGCCACTTGAGCTACAGGTGCCAAGCTAAAAATGGAATTTTCAATGATTAAAAAGATGCAAATTATGGGTAAATTTTAGGAATTATTAATGTTATTATGTATAATTAAACTACTATTAAGATAATAATAAAGAACTCTATTAATTGTTTTTAAATTTCCTCCAGCAATCTATAAGATGGACAGTTACTCTCCCTTTGTTACATACGACTAGCATAGGGTCACAGCACCCATAAGAGGCAAGACTGGAATTCAAACCCCGGCAGTCTGGTTTAGACTTGCGTACCTAACTACTAACAATACTTATTGCCATGATATCTGTATTTGACACTTACATGGTGAACCTGAGATTCTAAGACAAGACGATTAATAAAAATAAACTTTCAAGTTTTACTGAGACTTGGTTGGGTGAGAATTAAAAGTGAAAATAAATTTAAGATAAACAAGCTTGTTGGGACAGGTTATAGACTAAGATTATCCATGTAAACAACTCCTGCTCTAAAGGTGGATCCTACAGAACGCTGAGGAACAAACAAGAGAGGAACTAAGATGATATTAATGTAGAAATATACACACTCAGGGGAAACGGATGTTACTGTTGTGTATTATGAAGCCAAAACAAAGATGAGATGGCCTAGTATTAACTGTTTAAAACTACCCAATGTCTCAATTCATTTATTTTCTGATTTACTTTTAAGTGGATTATTTAACAAGTTATTTGCTTTAATAACAGGCAAACATCTCTTCAAAGGACAGTGGAAATAACAAAATAAGTATCCTATACTGGATCTCATTCTAATCAATCAGAAAGAAATAAAAATGACAGCAATCTTTAGAAGCTGTAACCATATTATTATAAATTTACAAAAGCCTGCCAGTCAAATGCTGGGTCCCCTGTATGTCTCAACAGTTTCCTAAGACAGGCTTCAAAGGACCTGAAGAAAAGATAGGAATGGTTTTTTGGCATAAGACTCTAGAAGGGGCAGTAGCCATAGCTCAGTGGGTAGGGTGCTGGCCACATACACCAAGGCTGGAGGGTTTGAACCCAGCCCGGCCAGCTAAAACGACGACAACTGGAACAAAAATAAAAAAAGCTGGGTGTTGTGGTGGGTGCCTGTAGTCCCAGCTACTTGGGAGGCTAAGGTAAGAGAATTGCTTAAGCCCAAGAGATTGAGGTTGCTGTGAGCTGTGACACCAGTGCACTCTACCAAGGGCAACATAGCAAGACTCTGTCTCATTAATTAAAAAAAAAAAAAAAGAAGAAGAATCTAGAAGGCAGAGAGTCTGGGGGAGATCTCCAAAATTCCTACTATGAAATTGGCAATAATTGTGATGCATAAAAAATAACAAAGGACCAAAAGTGAGAGAGCTGCCTGGGGTTCTTTCTGATAAACAGATTTTTCAAATGAGATGAAACTTGAAAACTAACGATTTCTCCTTTGGCTTCAGTCAGACCTTCCTGGTTGTTGAGATGGGTGATTCCGTCACACATTTTTTGGTTATCTTTTCCTTCTGCCTTCCCTTAAGCCTTGTCATCTTGCTCTCTCTTCAATCTACATGTGCTTCCTGGGTAGTGCTGCTCATATTTATGACTTAATATATTAACAAATCTCAAATTTCTACTTTTTAACCTTGAACATTTTCTTTGGCTCTAAGTCCACTTACTAATAGACTAGTTAAAATAATGTAACTTGGTTCTTTCACTTTAGTTGTGAACTAACCAAACATAAAGTGCACTGCCTTAAGGTGCTATTAATTATCCCCTTAACTCTAAGTAGCCAAGACATCCTAGCTAGGGTATATTATAAAGGGGACAAATGTATCTGATAGGGACTGACTGCATTCCTTCAAGTCCCTTTCAACCCTAGGAGTGGAAGAGCAGTACTGGGAATGGAAACCAGTATTAGAATCTGAATTAGCAAGTATCTTCTTGTCTTTTGAACAAGATAAACCAGCAAATCATATATAAAGTGATATGGCAGTAATAAGTATCATTTGATTTTTAAAAAAGTACATTTCCCAAAAACTAACAAATTAATAACATCTATCATTATTTCCATTTCCATTTTAGAGGTCCTAGGAAAAATGAAGAGGTGACAAAACAAATATACATACTTTGTTTTCTGTTCAAATGACCCCCTTCTCCCTCAACTCTCAGAATATGACCTCCATAAGGGCAGGATCTTTGTCTTTCCCCTATTCTACTACTATATTCCAGTGCCTAGAAGCTCAGAGAGGCATTCCTAAATATCAAAGAATGGGTAGACATTTAATATTTCTTACAAGTTACCACACTGCCTACTTTTTTTTTTTGAGACAGAGTCTCAAGTTGTCATCCTGGATAGAGTGCTGTGATGTCACAGCTCCTAACAACCTCAAAAACTCTTGGGCTTAAGTGATTCTCTTGCCTCAGCCTCCCAAGTAGCTGGGACTACAGGTGCCCACTCCACTGCCGGGCTATTTTTTGGTTATAGTTGTCATTGTTGTTTTAGCTGACCTGGGCTGGGTTCCAACCCACCAGCCTTGGTGCATGTGGCCAGCGCCCCACCAATGGAGCTACGGGTGCTGCCCACACTACCTACTTTTTAAAATTTTTTCTAATATATTAAGAAAAGTTAAAATTAATAGATTCAAGGATAACTTCCATCATATAGGTTAACAGATTTTTTTTTGATAACAAATGCATCTGAGTAATGAAACAAAGATGACTAAAACGTTTAAATGTATCTCTCCTAAAAAATGTTTCTAGGGAACACCTCTCTGTCTAGTTTCTCTAACATTCCATGTGCTTAGTTTATTGTTTTTAATTCTCTTATACAAATAAAAGCAAATTATTAAGCAAACAAATGAACAAACATTTATGTGCCTTTTAAAGAGAATAAAGTTATTTGATTACAATTTTGATAGTAAATGTTAGGATTCTTCAGTTACATTTTCTTTCCATTTTGTTCTTACCTTCACACGAACAGCCCTGTCTCATCAAACCCACCATCAAAGAGGTACACTGATGACATTTTGCAGGAGTAGTAAAAGATTTTACGAAAAACTGGTGAGTCTTGCGCTGCAAAACAAATTGATAAAGCATACACATGGATTATTCCAATGATTTCCATGAGCCCCTATACCTCACACTATCTTCTAGAATGTTTTTAAATAAAGTTTAGTGAATTCTTTCAATTTCTCATCACATCTTATAGATTATGCTCTTTAAATATTTTTAGGTAATATTGAGCTGGAATAAACTGACATAATATAAGAAGTTAAATGATAATAAATTGCTCCTAAATGCTATTTGGAAAGAATATAAGATAAACTGTAGCTTATTTTTAGTTTACAAATCTTGGCTTCAGGATTTTTAAAAATTCTCCAAATTTTTCTTCAGCAAAAAATTAAGTGAAACTTTGCATATATATTGTATATGTATACCTATACAAATAGAGAATTTTAATATGCTTTGTATCTTCTTAGGAAGAACAAAAGGTAATTTAAAATTCTTATTTCTAAGACCATAAATCATGTATTTTCTGGGCCCAAGAACAAATAATATATTTCACAAATCTCCTTCCTTCCATGGAAGAAGGCAGTATTATGCTTGAGCAGATAAAAATGCACACATAAGAAACAGATGGCAGCCTCAAATTTCTTACTAAAAACCCAGTGAAGTTCTCGAAGTCTTGTCTGATTTACATGATGGTAAACCTATGTAGACTTTAATCTCTCTAGAATACTTCTTTCCTCTTTAAATTAACTCGTAAGCATGTTTTAACAATAAATGAATTATAATAAATAATCATTGCTTCATTCTGCTGTGTGAACTTTAGAACAAATTACTTAATTCCTATCTTCCACTTTCCTCAGGTATAAAACAAGATCAATAATAGTATCTACTTCATGGGGTGGTTAAATAAACATTAAAATAAACACAGCCTTTCAAACAGTGCCCAGCACAAAGTAAATATTCAAAAAAGGTTTTCCTTTTTTTTTCTTTTTTCAAGATGGTCTCACTCTTTGCTGGGGGAAGACTGCCGTAGTATCATCAAGGCTCACTGCATCCTCAAACAACTGGGCTCAGGTGTTTCTCCCGCCTCACCCTGCCAAGTAACTGGGACTACAGAAGCATGCTACCACACCTAGCTAATTTTACTATTTTTTTTTTTTTTAAGAGATTGAGTTCTAGCTATGTTGTTCAGGTTAGTGTCAAATTCCTGAGCTCAAATGATCCTCCCAACTTGGCTTCCCAAAGTGCTAGGATAACAGGTGTGAACCTCTGCACCTGGTCCTATTTCCTTATAAAAACAAGTTTGGCTAATTATTTTACTTTTGTGTGTGGGATTGATTTGAACTAGTAAGAACTCTATTCCATAATCCAATAAAATGCAAATACTAATTAAAATAGTTATGAAGTAGTATTTATTTCAGTTGAGACTAATACACAGGGTGTCCCAAAAATGTACACACATTTTAAGAAAGGAAAAAATGTATTAAAATTGTAATACTCAAGTCACATTTGACTTCTGCAATTACAAGAGAGATTCAACAACAAAAAGATGACTTATATTCATCTTTTGTTATCAGTATATGTTGAATATTACCATTTTAATATATATTTTTTCTTTCTTAAAATGTATACTTCTTTTGGCACCTTCTCTATATTAACAGAAAACTAAAGGAAATTTCTGAAGTTTCAAAATAAATTCTGTTCTCAATTGGGATAGGTGATTCATATACCACAAAAGAAGTTATTAACAAAACCAAGAGAAGCAGATTAGCTTCCCACACAGAATGATCTGACTACCTGCATAGTTAGGGAATGGGGTAAGATCCTTTAATTTAGAGAAGTCCAACCTCAAACTTCTATTCTAAAAGTTCCTCAGGATCTTTGGTTAGTTTCAAAGCAGCACTGGGATTTGACTATAAGTAGAACAGTAACTTCTTATTCTGTAATTGCTCTGGTAGCTCCTGAGCATCAACCAAGGTACAGACCTCCTACAGGACTTTACACACGCAGACCTTCTACAGGACTTTACGCACATCATCTCATTTGATGGAAATGATACCCTTGGGGAGAGAGAGGATCATTTCCTTATACAGAGGAAGGAACTTGTTAAAAATCACACATTTTCTCTGTCTCTGTATACTATTTTTAATTTTTGAGAAACTATTAAGAGTAAATTTTCCAGTGCTAACTTTTTAATTATTCAAAATACAGTAATGCAAAAGATATAAAGTTAGTTGACTAACTGGTTCTAGAGGCTTATATTACAATTGGAAGAAAAATTAATCAACTGCTCAAAGCAACTTCATATATTTTTTACCTCATAAAGGAGAACAAGATACATCTGAAACAGCAGCAATAAAACTGTGACTATGACAAATTTAAGAGTAATTCTTCACAATGTTTGATAAATTGCTTGAAAACATATACTGATTATATAATACTTTCTCTCAGACATGTATTAGGATGTTACAACTCTGGGAATGATAGATTAAAAAATAAAACAGGAAGAGAGGTAACTTTAGGTGACCAATCACCCAACTGGTAGGTGCTAGCTGAATTACAGGAATAAGCCTATGTTGTTATGTTTTGATCTGAGACATTATCTGTTCACTTGCTGTTAGGGCAGAGAATTAACACCTTTATACTTATTCCCTCCTCTTCCCTTCATTTTCCCAATATTATGATAGCATAATTTTGTTTTTAATATTTAAGTTATGACTTTTTAAAATCATTAACCACTAATAAGTACACTTTTTTTTTACAATTTTATTTTTATAAAATTAATAGTACCCCGTTTACTTTTCTGTGTCCCTATCACTAAATCATCTCAGACTCTCCAAAAACACTGTAAAATCTCCTTGATTCTATTTATCGCATGGTCAAACACATCATCAAGGAGGTCTTTCAGAAACTGTACCCTTTTCTATAGACCTGGACTCATTGTTGTTGAGCTGGTCTGGGCCAAGTTCGAACCTGCCACCTTCGGTGAATGTGACCAGCACCGTAACAAGTGTGCTACGGGTGCTGAGCCAATTATCCTCATTTTTTGATAAGAAAATAGAAATAAAGAAAAGATAAGTAACTTTTTCAATCTTACACAGTATGTTGTGAATCTGGAATTCCATTCCAATTTAGGTAAGTCTGGCTAGGAATTTACCACCAGGCTGTACTGTCTCTATACTTTCTCCCAAGACAGGACAAATACATTAACATATTCACCTTTCCTATCCTTGTATCCACTTCCATTGTCTTTTTATTTAGATTAGTTCTGGACTGTTGTGAATATACATTTCCTTTTCCTTTGGTATTTGCAGAATGAAGAATCATTGCTTTTATATACCACAGTTAAGTCTTCTAAGGTACCTATTCACACTAGTTTCCTCAAATCTCTCCTACTGCCCTCTTGGCTTTATGTCTCTTCTTGATAAAAAACTTCCTGAGTATTTTCAAAGGTACAGTAAAACTTCTAAGTTTTTATATATTTGAGAATATTTTAAACTTGCTCTTCTATTTAAGTACACCTGGGTTCAAATTAGATTTAACACTTCAAACATATTTCTCAATTGTTTTCTTACATATAATATTGCTGTTGAGAAGCTTGAAATCAATTTGATCTTTGTTCTTCTATACAAATAATTTTCTCTTTCTCTTCGAAAGCTATTTGGATTTTCTCTTGATCTATGATAGGCTTATATTTTACTCTAAGGTTTTTGGGTTTGAGTTTTTCTTATCTATTCTCATTAACACCTAAGGATATCTTCTCTAGAATGAGGCTTTTTGTCTTTAATTTGGGAAAATTTTAAGTTATTTTTCTTTAAATATTTCCCTACTATTTTCTTTTCTTTTGAAAGTCCTCTATACAGATATTAACACTATCTCTGCCATATATCTCAACTGTCATATTTTCCATCTTATCTTCTTCCCGCTATTTTTCTGCTCTGCAATAAATCCATCTGCTTATTCTACTATTAAAGCCATTTATTATTTCAGTAATTATATTTTCATATCAAGTATTCCCAATTTATTTTTCTTCACAACTGCCTTATCCTACACCAGGTTACCTACATTCTTCTTGTTTCTTCAAGGATTTTATTGTATTTGTTTTAAATTCAAGTTCTATCTGACCTCAAAACTTTGCTTTATCTGGGCACAAGTTAATTAGTTTTTCCTTTTTTAAACATTTTTTGCATACTTTATCTGCTTTTCAGATCCATTGACCTTTCTCATTCTGTGGATGACTCAAGGATTATGTTCTGGAGAAGCAGCTCTTTTCAGTTTTCCAGTTTCTGAAATTCTTTGACAGGAAACTGTAGATAAGAACTTAATCTCTGTGTTCCACCAATATGTCTTAATAATATGTTAGTCATATTCATGTGAAATAGAACAGGAAAAACAGAATCCACATTTCTCTGTCTCAGTGGTTTATGTCCTTAATCTCAATTTATGCAAGGATGCATACATTTATGCTAGGTTTACACCCTTAATCTCAATAGAGAATACAGAGTAGTGCTCAATATAGAGTAAGGAGTAGTGCTTAGCAGAATTTAAGAAAACTAGAAAGAAAAATATTTGTAAACTTCTCTTTCTATTTTTCTCAGTGGTGATTACATCCATTCATATAGAATTTACTTTCCTTCCAAGCTTTTATGTTGAAACTTTGAAGAAAACAGCATCAAAAAATCACATCTAACACACAAAACAGAAGAAATCCACTCTTTTTAAAAAAAATACACTATAACTAGCTTGAGTACCTTGGGTGGAAAGCCAGTTGAACCAGGACATCCCTTTTTCTTTAAAGTTGGTGTGTGAACTGGAAGTGGAGTTGAGTCTACAATCTGAACCCAGGGGCAAAAAAGGAAATAAATGTCATGAAACATTCTATCTATTTCAAATATAACTCAAAAGATACCAAAGTAAATGAAAGCAAACAAAACAATAAGGCAAAAACTTCTACTAATAAAAAAACTCAATAAAACTAAAATTCTCAGCGTTAAAAATTTAAATTTCTGCCTACAAATCTATAAATGAAACACTTGTTCACTTACTGAGTATTTAAGTTTGTAAATTTACTGAATAAAAATAAATAATTTGGAAAAGAACATTTATAGAAAAAAAGTCATAGCATGTAGCCTACATAAAAATGAGGATATTGATTTTCACACTCTTGAATTTTCTGTATTAATTCTGAAAAGTATCTGAAAGAGTTTTTAAGATTTATAGTAAAAATTGAAGATTCTTTTAACTATTCAACTTCCAAATATAGAACATATATTTCATATACTAATACAGCTCTGTGAATTTGAATGCACAGATATAAAGATCGAGGTTAGTGGATTTTTTGTGCAGAAATTAATTTCCAAAGAAAGGAGTTAGACTATTTAATATCTTTTGGAATTTTGAACTTAATACAAATTTAGTTAAAAACAATTTATTAGTTAGCTATGTATTAAATAAAATATAGTATCCTTTCATGAGGTATTATTGTATGATTTTTCTTCAAATGAAAGGAACTAGAGATTTTATTGGATATTACTGGGGGTCCAAAAGAGCCATTCCTTAATTAGCAAAATATAAGAGAAGACATAAAGAATAACTGCCTTTTAGGATGCCAAGCAAGAAAATAAGAGGAAAAAGGTAGCCCTTATGTAAGATTAAAGAATAAAGTATTCAGAGAAAACTAGATGATCTCACTTTGCCTTTTTTACTTTATCACCTCTAAAATTAAATATTTTATATGTATTATAGCCTTAAAATGAAATTCAGTTGAGCTTCTCAGTGTTTTCTATTTGTGAGTCTAGTTCTAATTTAAATACTATTAATTTGAAAAAGATTGAAAAAATTTTACAATCAATTTACAATTTAACATTTGAAAAGATAAATTTAAATGATAAAAGAACAATGAAGATCTATATTAAAGTTAATAAAAATAATAGGTAACAAAATTGTCATTAGAATTTACATGGGAAGTCCAAGAGAAGTTAAAAGAATTAAAAAGAGTCACAGAGGCGCTGGATACAAGATCAACAGAGTTTATGAAGACTGGCAAGGCCTAATAAGAAAAATTTACTTTGAAAGGATCCTACTTAACCATTACAACAAAAGATTTAAGTGCCTAGGAACAAATTTAATAAGCAATATGGAGGACACTGAAAATGATAAAACTTTACCAAAGAATGTAAAGAATAACTAATATGTATACCATGGTGATAGATGGAAATACCCAATATCATGAAGATGACATCCTCCTCAAATAAATCTATAAATTCAATGCAATTCCAATCAAAAGCCTTACAAGGAACTTGATATGCTAATCCTAAACGTAGTATGAAAAAGTAAAGGGTTAAGAAAAATGGATGGAGAATAAGGTAGGTGGGGATGGCTCACCATACCAGGGATCAGGAATTATTTTACAACGATAGCCATTAAGACAATTCCATGTCAGTACAAGAACAACAAAAAGAACAATGAAAGAGAATAGAGAACCCCTAAGCAGTCCCAAACATAGAAAGCAGAGACAGCATTACCCATCAACAGGGGAAATATAGGAGAGTCAGTTGTTTAAATGGAAAAAAGAGGTTAGAACTCTCCATTTCCCATTACATAATACATAATAGTAACTTTGAGTTTAATCGCTGCATAGGGAAGAATTGCCTTAAAAAGACACAAAAAGCAGAAGTCATAAAGGAAAAGACTGATAAATCAAAACTTTTGCAAGACAAAATTAATACCAACAATAATACAAAAATAAGCCACAGACTGGGAAAAAAAAATTTGCAATGCATATAGCCAGCAAAGAATTAGTATTCAGAATATATAAAGAACAAAGAACACTTAAATAATAGGAAAAATAATTCAACGGGACAATGGACAAGGGACATGAACAAGCAGATCATCCATCATCAACAAACATAGGAAAGATGCTCAATAACACTAGCAATGCAAGTTAAAACAAAAGTGCCATTTCACATCCGGCAAACTGGCCAAAGTTAGTATCTGATAATACCAAGGGCTGGCAAAGATGTTGGGAAAAGGGAGAACTCTCATACACTCCTGGTGAGAGTCAAAATTGGTCCAACCACTGTGAAAAACAATTTAGCAGGATCTAGTTAAAGTTGAAAATACATATATCACATAACTCAGTAATTCTACTTCTAAGTTTATACGTTAAACTAACTCTGCATGTTTGCAAAAGTAGATCACACTAAGATGTTCACTTCAGCATTGACTATAATAACAAAAAATTAGAAACAAATATCCAGCATAGGAGAATGGATAGCTGTGGTTTGTTCACACAATTTAACATTATGCAGCAGTTATTACGAACTTAATGAACACATATCTGTATGAATAAACCTGAAAAGCATACTTTTGAATGAAAAAAGTTACAGAAGGATACAGGCAACATTTGTGTAAATTTTAAACACCCTATATACCATTTATGGATATAAATAAAATAAACGTGTAAACCAAGGAAGGAAAGATGTGAGCCAGCTTTAGGATAGTTAGATATATCCAGGAGAGTACAGAGGGGAATGGTGTAGGGGAGGCTGTTCCAAATGTTTTTAGATTTTTTTTTTGAATAAAAATCTGAAAAAAAAAAACAAGGCAATATGTTGTTATCTGTTAAATCTGTAGGTGACAGTTACATGGGCATTTATCATATTCTCTACATGCTTAAAATATTTAATCATTAAAATAAAAATATATAAACCCAAAATATCAAGACAATTATAATGAAGAAACCCAAGGGTCTCATTAACTTAGCTCATCTGAAAGAGTCTACCACAGGATTGGAAAAAACAAGTCAGAATCTGACTAAAACTCATTATTTCACTTCAGACAGCTTTTCATATTGAACTATTTGCTTCTGCTAGAATGTTAGACACAGTTCTAGAGATTAAAATATGAAAAATAAAGAGCTCTGGCTGACCTGTGATGCTGAGTAAAGAAATAGAACTGCGCTTTGTGGCAGATGGCATGAACTGAGGTATACTATTCTACCTTGTGGAGGAAATGATCTCTCTTGAGAAAGTGAACCAATTGATTGATATTCAATGTAAACACAACATAGTTTTTCATACTATTAAAAGGCATGACTTATCATAGTTGAATGTCAATTACTGCTTTAGCAGCTGCCAGCAATGACATTTTTTAGCTCTACTTACGATGCATGCATGCATTGTATGGTGGCTTATTAAATTTATTAGAAGAATTAAATTCTGAGAATAGCCCCCATACTGCCACATGCCTACAAAGTTTGTATGTAAGTCCAAAATTCACATAATTCTATCCTCTGTTCTACACAGTTCTCTAATTAAAGATTGCCTTTACATATATAGAGAGTGTATTTCAGGTTGAATATTTGGGGGCAATTTTCTACCTTAGTTTTCTACTTCCATCTATATTATCAATTAAATGTAGTAATTTCCAAGAGACTTGTAACCTATTATGAAATACATCTGACTAAGAGAAGACAGATATCACTTGTTTTTCTCAATTCCCTCTTTCCTGACACAAGTGAAAAGTTAGAAAGCAAGGCTGCTCCAATGAGGCACCTTAACTGGCTCAGCTTCACTAGATGTGGAAGGAGATGTGGACCTTGACTGGATGTAAAACTTGATGCTCGAGTTCCGTACATATGTGTTCTCAACGGGATCAGTCTAGGAAAATAAGTCAGGAAAAACAAAAACCCAAGAAATCACTTTTAAACAATGTGTAGCTCACGATAAATTTCTGTAAGTCATGATCATGACAACATTTCTTAAGAAAG
The DNA here is from genome assembly GCF_000181295.1 of Otolemur garnettii. Lineage (NCBI taxonomy): Eukaryota > Metazoa > Chordata > Mammalia > Primates > Galagidae > Otolemur > Otolemur garnettii. The sequence continues at coordinate 905,360 of NW_003852536.1, forward strand.
GAGGATGACAAACTTTAACTTGCATATTCCTGTAGGGATGTGTCAACACACAAGAGAATGAGCTTCAATACACATAAGGCTTAAGACAGCAGCGGTGAACCGAAGGCTCCTTCCCAATCTCCACGGTTGACCTTTAACCTGAAGCACTGGTCTCTATTTATATTCCACATAGAACTTTTATCTTCCACAAAATAAGTCACATATGTGAAACACATGCAAAATACTTAATAGAGATATATTCTACAGATAATTTTGTCCTTGACAAGAATCAAATTTCATCTCTTACAAGTCATTTATTGAAGGTAAAAGAAACTAACCTGTCAGTTTTGTGCTGCTCACTACCATAAATCTCCTTTTTATTCTGCAGCAGCAGAAATACCAGCACTTAATTCCAGTTGTACCCTTTTAAGCCAAGTATGTTTGGAAATTAAAAGTGCTCTGGGCTAAATTTTAGCATAAAAGACCTTACAAAGCACACTGTTTTTCAGTTTAGTAATTTTCAGAATTACTAAAATTGAGTTTTTAAAAGGAAAGAATAATTAAGGCAACTTGGAAAGGAAGCTAGAGAACCTGTTTTGAATATGGTGTACAGCAAGAACAATGATTAAAGTAATAATGGACCTTGTACTCAAAACTGGGTAAACAAAATCTCTTTAGAATTCTGGGCTGAATGTTAAATGATTGAGAATAGAAATACCTGGAAAAAGGGTTTCCCTAGAAATTTGCTTTTGAGGTCTATTTTCATCTCGACAGAACTCTAGGCACACAGCTTCAATCTCTAAGGGTACAACTTAGAGATATTTTCTCAACTTAAGGCAATTTTCCCACCTATAATATATATTGTTATTAAATGCATAGAAAACAGTCAACTTCCATTCAACGTGGGAGGGACAGGTCAGGAGGCTGGAGACACTACCGTAGACCTTTACAGGTGCCCAACTGCAACCTCCCAGGGGGGTGGGCATGCACAGGCACTCTAGCAACCCACAAAGCAAGGCCAACACAAACCTTTAATTACTGAATTTTGGAGAAGTGAGAAAAAAGGTCTCAGCGAGGGAATCTAAGTGACTTGGAGCCACTAATTATTTATCAACTGCTAGGAAAGTACTTCCACATTTTAAAAACTGGAACTACTGAACTAAAGCTTACAGCTGAGTATCAGCTCTGTATGTGTGATGTGGCTAATTTCATACAACTATTATACCTTGTGAAACTGGAGAGTCAGGCCTGAATCTCACCTCTTGACTCCAAATTCAGCACTCTTTGTCATACCACAGGCTTCGCCACAGCAGAGGCACTCAAAGTGATTTAATAATCATGGAGACTGAGTTATATCATTTCATTTCCTAATAGTGAATTTTGTTTGGGGGTTAATTTCTTTGTGGATATAGGTGTTTACACATTTAGTTTTAGTGTAACAAAATAACTTGTACACTATTTTAAGAAAAATAGCCATTAGAATGGGGCCATTTAAAGAAAATTTAAAAAGTTTCTGATCTGGCTGGGCGCCTGTAGCTCAGTGGCTAGGGCACCAGCCACATGCACCAGAGCTGGCAGGTTTGAGCTCAGCCCAGGCTTGCCAAACAACAATGACAACTACAACCCAAAAAAAGCCAGGCACTGGGGCAGGTACCTGTAGTCCCAGCTACCTGGGAAGCTGAGGCAAGGGAAGTGCTTAAACCCAAGAGTTTGAGGTTGCTGTGAGCTGTGACACCATAGCACTCTATCAACTGCAACATAGTGAGACTGTCTTAAAAAAAAAAAAAGTTTTTGATCTGTCAAAAAAGCCTTTAGCCTTCTTGCTTGACTGAAAAAAATAAAATGAGAAGTTCCTGTATGAAAGGTCATGTTGTGAACAGGACTGAATAATTAATATTAATATATTGGCTTTGTATACTCTGTGTCCAATTACTTAAAAACTTTTTAGAAATGAGAAATGCAAACACTTGCTGTTTCCAATAGCACTGGCTGTAATTTCCCAGCAGGCCTGTTTATGAACATGTAAACACATGCTGACAGAGGTGAGCACACTGTCTCATACTTTTTTGCATGTAAATTACCATGTGCTGCCTTAAGCCATTTTGTCAGTACATGGTCTAACGGAGGTTTACGTCACGAAATCATCAAATCTAAAAAGCAGGGCTTCCCTTGCCTTCAGAGATGGCTGTTAAAACATTTACCAGCATGATTTTAAGACCCTATGAAAATGTGAAATTATGATAGTGGATACTGGGGAAAGCAAAAATGTACTATCAGTTTCATCTATGATTACACAAATTAAAGACTCAAATAACTCTTGAGGTTTTTAATACCCACCTCTTGGCTCTTATAAAGAAATACTATTTTTGTTAATTTTAAATTTCAGATTAATATGAGAGTACAAATGATTAGATTACAATGTTTGCATTTGTTAGGTAAAGTCCCTGTTGTAGTTGTGTCCTGCACCCAGGGGGTGTGCCATATACCCTTACGTTGTGCCCAGTAGGTGGGAGCACACCAATCCCACTGTCCCCCCCCTTTTCCCCTCCATCTCCCAGCTTGAATAATTGAGGTTTTCTCTTTTATGGGTGTACATTACTTCATCTACTGGCTTCATATTAGTATTGAGTACACTGGACACTTGCTTTTCCATTCTTGTGATACTTTACTAAGAAGAATGTGTTTTAACTCCATCCAGGCTAATTCAAAAGATATAAAGTCTTCATCTTTTTGTATGGCTGAACAGTATTCCATGGTATACACATACCACAGTTTATTAATCTATTCCTAGGTTGATGGGCACTTAGGTTGTTTCCACATCTTGGTGACTATAAATTGGGCTGCAACAAACAATATAGTGCAAATGTCCTTATGATAAAATAATTTTTTCTCATCTGGGATGTGTAGTAGAGGGATTACAAGATGAAAAAGAAGGTCTATTTTGAGTTCTTTGAGGATTCTCCATACTTACTTCCAAAGAGCCTCTGTATTAGTTTGTAGTCCCACCAATAGTTTTTGTTAATAAGCCTTTCTCCTAACAGACCTCATTTTTAGCTATTGATAAAAATGAAAGAAAACAATTTAAAACAATTTTCTTAGCTGAATGAGGTTAAAGGTAGTTATTCCTAAGTAAAAAAAAAATTTAAATTAAAAAGATATACCAGAACAAATTGTAAAATTAGAATAAAAATGACTATTCTAGTTTTTTAGAGCTGTATGCTATTAAAGTAAAAATCAAAAGACTTAAATCTAAGGCACGAAACAATAAAAATCCTCCAAGAAAGTATGGGGAAAACACTTGAAGATATTGGCTTGGGGAAAGATTTTATGAAAAAGACTTCCGTGGCAATTACAACAACAAAAATAAGCAAATGGGGCTTAATTAAACTGAAAAGCTTGCATACAGCAAAGGAAACAACCACCAAAGCAAGTAACTTTCAGAATGGGAAAAGATATTTGCATGTTATACATCAGACAAAAGCTTGATAACTAGGATCTATAGAAAACTCAAATTAATCCACACAAAAAGCCAACAATTCCATTTATCAATGGGTAAGAAACGTGAATAGAACCTTCTGTAAAGAAGATCGATGAATGGCTAACAAACATAGAAAAAAATGCTCATAGACCCTAATTATCAGAGAAATGCAAATCAAAGCCACCCTGGGATATCACCTAACCCCAGTGAGAATGGCCCATATCATGTAGTCTCAAAGCTGCAGATGCTGGCGTGGATGTGAAGAGAAGGGAACACTTTTATACTGCTGATGGAACTGGAAACTAATACAACCTTTTTGGAAAGAAGTATGGAGAATCCTCAAAGAACTCAAAATAGACCTCCCATTTGATCCTGCAATCCCATTACTGGGCATCTACTTAGAAAAAAAAGTCATTTTATCATAAGGACATTTGCACTAGACTGTATTGCAGCTCAATTTATAATCACCAAAAATGTGGAAACAACCTAAATGCCCACCAACCCAGGAATGGATTAACAAGGTATAGAATATGTAAATAATGGAATACTATTCAGCCATTAAAAAAGATGAAGACTTTACATCTTTTGTGGATTGAGGTGGAACACAAGAATGTAGAAGCAAGAATCCAGTGCACTCAATTCTAATATGAAGGCAATAGATGATCTAATGCAAGGTGGGGGAGGTGGGAGTAGGAGAACGAGGGGAGAGGGGAAGAGAGATAGAGTGGGGGGTCATGGTGTATGGCATGGGGTTGGGAAACAATTATAAGAGGAACTTAACACATGCAATCATTATAACCTAATTCTTTGTACCCTCAATAAATCAGAAACAATAATAAACATAAAATAAAAAAATCAATTTCAGAGATTAGATAAATTAGTTTTCTTAAAAAAATTAAAAGTAAGTGAAAATAATGGAATATTTGTAGATGATATTAACTGAGCATATTAAAAAGTTGAACTGTAACATCCCCAAAGTAGCAGACAATAAGTACAATATCGCATATTTATCAAAGTTTTAATTATCACCCACCAGATTATGCTTTTTATGATGTTATTAATTTTAACTATAATTAAATGCTTACTAATACATTTATAACAGCAATGAGCTATTACTAATTCACTTATATTTACTAAGCAGCAACTAATTCTATTAAACTTTCAGAATATTCAATGACTACATATTAGGATTTGAAGATAGACTAAATTCATTTTGATAATATTGCTAGTTATTTTTATACAAAGTGCCTTAAAATCTTAACAACAAAGACAGTTTTTATTAACATTATACTTAAATCATGGAAGTTAAATTTTTTGTGTCATTCTTTGCATGCTGAAACATAGTGTTAAGTATAAGCAATCAATGGAATAAAGCAGCAAGATTAATAGATGAAATACATCAACAGCAGAGATATTTTAATTCAATAATTAGATTTCTGATAACAGAAAGAATAAAAAAGAAAAAATAGTAAAAGGCAATAAATAGACAATATTTATTGGATAGTATATTTTTGATACTGTCCAAAGAAGAATCTAGGAAACAAATCTTAACTGATCATTGTAAGCAATTCACTCATTATTTCTAAACGGCAATACACTGAAAAAATAAATAAGGAATATCTTTATACAAATGAAACTTAATGGTATGTTTTGGTTAACTAATTGTTTTCCTAAGTAAACACATTTTAAGCAGTTATTCTGATGAATATGCATTAATTAAAAACATCTATTATACTCCAATATTAGTTTTACTTAATGTTCTACTATTTTAAGAAAGCAGAAAAGTTGAATATTAGCAGTACTGTCTGTTCACACTATATAACACTGTTATACAAAAAGTCCATAACGCTCCCTGAATTGATTATGGTTTTTCTAATAAATAATCCCCAAACGTATTTTTAAAGTAAAACATAAAAGCTGAAAGCATTTTCTTTTTTTCTTTCCAAGACCAGGCACCTGGCTATTTTTGGATGATCCCCTTATCAGGAATTCCTCAAATTATGATGTATGGTCTTCCCAGTAATAAAAAAGCCTCTTATCTTGAATATTTATCAATGGGCCTTTTCTACCCCTACCTCAAATAATTATAGATTTGTATAAGCAGCAACATTCTCATAAAAAAACGTTTTTACGTAAAAGATTAAAAAATATACCTACTATAAACAGTCTACTGAAAAATAGTTTACATTTAACATGCTTTTTCTATTGAATATAAAAGTCAACTGAAAAAAAATTCGATTTTTATTAATTTTCTTTCTCCTTTAGTTAGAAGTATTTTGGAGACCAAATGATAAGTCATCTAATACTTTTGTATTCAGAACACTTACAACCTTAAACCACTGGTGATATGATTATTTTCGCTAACTGAGCTTACAATTATAATACAGGATTACAAAGGTACTGTATCATTTGGAAAACAGTAAATATAATATTTTATCACTCTAAAACAAATAATTACTGAAGGTTATGACTAGTAAGTATGATCTTACTAGTTACAAATAATATATTTCTCTTTATGGAAATTTCTTCTCAAGTGATTTTATATATATTTTTTGAGACCGAATCTCACCCTGTTGCCCTGGGTAGAGTGCCATAGCAACCTCAAACTCTTGGATTCAAAGCAATCCTATTGCCTTAGCCTCCTCAGTGGCTGGGACTACAGGTGCCCACCACAACATCTGGCTCATGATCATGAAGCTGACAAATAAACATGAAAAACTTGTTATCTATCACTGACTGTTCTTTTTTTTTTTCTTTAATGTTTTTGGAATCAGGGTTTCTCTCTGTTGCTCAGGCTGGAATGCAGTGTACAATCACAGCTCACTGCAGCCTCAAACTCCTGGGCTAAGTGACTCTCTAATCTCAGATTCCTGAGTAACTAGATCTATGCCACCATGTGTGGCTAGTTTTTCTTTTTCTTTTTTCTTTTCTTTCTTTCTTTTTTTTTTTAATGAGACAGAGCCTCAAGCTGTCCCCCTGGGTAGAGTGCCATGGCATTACAGCTCATAGCAACCTCCAACTCCAGGGCTCAAGTGAGTCTCCTGCCTCCGCCTCCCAAGTAGCTGGGACCACAGGCACCCACCACAATGCCTGGCTACTTTTTTTTGGTTGCAGCTGATCGTTGTTGTTTGGCAGGCTCAGGCTGGATTCGAACCCGCCACCTTAGGTGTATGTGGCTGGCGCCTTAGCCACTTGAGCCACAGGTGCCGAGCCTCTTTTCTTTTTGATAAAGACAGGTCTTGCTATGTTGCTCAGGCTGGTCTTGAAGTCCTGGGCTCAAGTGATCCTCCCGCTTCAACCTCCCAAAGTGCTGGCATTATAGGCATGAGTCACCATACCCAGCCTCATTTTCCCTTTCTAATGTTACTATTTGCCATAGTAGGTTAAAATCCCAACAAACAATACCAGTGAGCCTATTGCTTTTCAACTGGGGATTGTGTATATATGTATGTACATGACTGGTGTTGAGATGAAGGCTTGTTTAGAAAAATGTGAGACTTTTCCAGATATAGATCCCCCCACTCTAGGAATAACAATATCTTATAGCACTTCTAACAAAACTGGTAGACCTGTTTTGAGGCTAAGAAAAAAGAAGCTAGCATTAGCACTAAAGGATGTTTATAGTTCATTAATAATATACATATATAAAGACTGGTATACATTTTTTTAAATCTTGGAATTATCTTAGAAAACAAAGAATTTATTATTAGCATCTCCTCAAATCATCTTAAAATACAAAGGATTATTAATATCTTCTCAAATCTATACATGTAAGATATTTAGGAAGATTCCTAGGAACTATATTTTTTAAAAAAAACCTCTCTCAAGATTTCCCCTGTACTGAATTACATAAAACTATAGCAAATAACATCTGTAATTTCTTCCCAAATCTTTAAAAAAATTTTGTATAACATGAATTAAGTTTTCTTTCCACATAATTAAAATCAGTAAGGAATATTTACATATTTGCTTATATCATATTATTTAGAAACTCATTTACTTCGTATTTGGTCAATTTAGAAAGCATAACTTTAGGATTATTTTTCCTCCAATCAAGATGAAAAAGATATCTTATCATTTTAGTAGTTTGGTTACAGATATTTTTATGAACATTCCTAAAGCTTTGCGGCCAAAGCCAAAAAAAACAAAAACCAAACGAAAATACATAAAAGCATAGGAGCGACAGCAGGAGCAGCAGCACAAAGCATGCAATAATGTAATAATATATCACAAAAACATTAACATGTTCTGCAACCACAGGCAAAAGGGTAAGAGGGGGACAGAAGGCATCGGGAGGGGTACACACAGTGCAATAGTCTCTTACACGTCTGCCTTTGCTAGCTGGAGTACAGGATGGAGAGCGCTTCAACAGAGAAAGGAGAATACTCCATGTTACAAATATTTACACACATAACACTCTCAATGACTACTAGAGTACTAACAGACAAAGATTATAAACACATATAAGGTCATATTTTCAGATAGGTTGAAAATACATAGGTTTTCAGGAAAGAATAGTAAAGAAACAATTGCTCAGATTAGTTCTAAGGTTAAGGATAAATTTTTCATTGACCCATGTATGACCCAGAGAATAACACTCCATCAAATGATGGATAATTTCTTTTCTGGAAAGGTTGGCAGGAGCAAGTGGAAGCAGATGAGAACACAAAGGATATAGATAATTCTCATTAAGTGCTGGCAAGCATTTAATAAGACATTTAATTAGGTACCTACCCAATTTATACTGTTTTCAAGGATGATTCTTTTAAACGAGAAGTTAAATTATGACTTCAGAATTAATGATGGATTAAAACAAAAACACAGTTATTTGAACAATACTGTCTATTCTAATTAGATGTTAGACTTAAAGGAGGGACTTTTACCTTTCTGACATTAACGAATTAAGTAATTAGAAAAAAGTAACAATTATTTCGAAACAGTTTCAAGTTTCTGAAACTTTGTGATGCTCAAGTGGTAGAGCTTCACAAATCAAAACCACGTCTATTTAGGCAATTTCTTATATTCAATCCAACCTAACATTTATTGAGAGTCTACAATATGTCAGGTACTATACAGACATTACAAGGGACTGAAAAGTGAATAAAGCATGGCAATTCACAGACTAGGAGAGAAGACATCACGCCAGCAACAACGTGACAAAACCTATCACAGAGATATGCACGAGGTGTGTGGGAGAACTTGGAGGGACGTAGGGAGGAGCGAGAGAGGGGAATTTGTATACAGGAGTTAGAGAAAATTTAAGAAAAAAGTGAAAAGTATAAGAAAACATCACTCAGTATTACCAGTTTTACAGTTACAATAATTCTGGCAGATAGGTAAATAGCAACTACTATTTCAGAGGAAACTGGAGTAGAAAGTGACTTGAACACTGTGTCCCAAAGAGTCAACAGGAATCCAGGATTAGAAGGCCTCTAGATTTCTAAACAAATTTTCCATACAGAGGCTAAAGTCTCAGGTCCACACCTAGTAACTTTTCCTTAGGAAGAGTAATAGGAAGCATCTCTGTCATCCCTTCTTGTCCGCAGTACCAAACAACTAAATAATAAATAAAATCATCCCTGAACCCTTCCTCAACCTATCATTTAACCTTTCTCCTCTTTCTTGCTAATCATAATAGTTAACAATATATTGTGTCTGAGTATATATGGGTACTTCCGAAGTGTTTTACATACATAAACCCTTTTAATTCTTACAGAAACTCTGTAAGGTAGATATTATGATCCCCATTTTTTTTTTTCTTTTCAGATAGTCTCATTCTGTTGCCCAGGCCAGAGTACTGTGGCATCAGCTAGCTTACAGCAACCTCCAACTCCTGAGTTCAAGTGATCCTCCTGGCTCAGTCTACTGAGTAGCTGGGACTGCAGGTACCAGTCACCATGCCTGGCTAATTTTTCTATTTTTAGTAAAGATGGGGTCTTGCTCTTGCCCAGATTGGTCTCAAACTTCCAAGCTCAAGCAATTCTCCTGTGCTGGCTTCCCAGAGTGCTAGGATTAAATGTGTGAGCCACTGTGCTCAAGCAATGATCTACATTTTAAAGATGAAAAAAACATATTAAATTATCTGAGTCATAAAACTGGTAAGTGGTAAAGGCAGGATTCAAGCCTTCTCAGCCAGACTTCCTGAAAATGGTGCACAATCACTGCCTGTACTTCCTGACCTCCTGAATCACTTCAATATAATTTGGACTATGCTTTCATCACCTTGATGCTGATACGATCAGTATTTCCTGTTGGTCCTATCTGACCAGTCTACCTGACACCACTTATCATTCACTTCCTTAAAAACCTTCACTTCCTTAGTTTTTCTGACAAGTTATCATCTTTCCCTTCTGTTAATCTTTTAATAATTATTACATATGGGACTTATTAAATTGTAAACGCCATAAGATAAAGTCATCTTTATTCTGGTCTTTGTCTGTATATTCATACTCATTTCTCATCAAAATTGCTTCATCCTTTTGCTGAACTGAAATCTCTCC
>NW_003852536.1:915902-923105 GCF_000181295.1 Otolemur garnettii
TATAGGCGCCGAGCCATTTTAAAATTCTTAATAGCAAATGAATCCTACTGAACTTCCATAGTACCACCTAGGTATTTCTCATGGTATTTACTGATCTCCACACTGTATAATTCTTAACTATTTAATTTTTTTTCTAACAATAAAAAAAGCATTTTGAGCTCTAGTTCTACATCTGCATAGGATAGTACTATACACGTAAAAAATGCTAAACTGTTTAACATAAATCTTTACTTTTTGGCTATCCCTAGTTCTAGACCAGAGTCTAGCAGGGGTGCCCAACCTTTTTTCTTTTCTGTTACACATTGGAAGATTAAGAGTTGTCTTGGGCCACACATTAAATACATTTTGCTGATAAGCAAAAAATAAAGGCCTGTGCATATACTTTTTGCAATATGTGACACCATAGATAGGCAGACCAATCCTTAAATAACCTGCTGGCCACAGGTTGGATACCCTTGGAAGTATGCTAAAAGCATGAAAAAGAACTATCTCAATGTAAACACAATATCGCTTGTATTAAAAACAAGTTAAAATGTCTCCCAAATTTATCTTTTTTTTTTTAAAGGCAGTATCTCACTCTGTTGTCCAGACTAGAGTGCTGTGGCATCAGCCTAGTTCACAGCAACGTCGAACTCCTGGGTTCAACCAATCCTATGGCCTAGCCTCCCGAGTAGCTGGGACTACAAGATCTTGCCACAATGCCCAGCCCCAAATTATCTTGAATATGAAGGACAACATGTTTTCTAAGATAACATTGGTTTAAAGCTATTAATGATATTTGATCACCATAATTTTTTACCAAAGTGTTTACCTAGAAATCAGACAACTATTTTTATGTTTTTAATAAAAAACAGTGAATTATACTTTTCCTCAAATACAATTAGAGGAAAACATTTTCTCTCTTTCTCTCATACACACTGGTTTTCTCTAAACACTGAAATTGGATTTATGGAAAACATTGTGAAACAGTAACACATTTAAAGTGTAATCATATGCCACTTTAAAATATGTATTTTATATGTAGGTCTATGAATTGCTGTAGAACTTTAAGGCTGAATATGGCGGTAAGCACAGAAGCAGAAAACAGAAATAATCAACTTTAAGGTATATAATTTGTCTAATAGTTTTTAAGGTTCAATTAATGAATCCCAGAGGTCTTACGTAGTAAAATACTGAAGAGGTAAGAGATGGACTATGTATTCATGGTTCTTTCCCTCTAGACTGCCTAAATATATGTATAACATGTAACATATTATGTACCATATAACATAATAGATAATACAACATATTATATAACACACTATGTAACATATTACATGATATATTACATAACATTAGATATCATATAAATAGATCATATTTTATATTGTATATAACAGTTTATATATAACATGACAAAATGTATTATATATAATTATATACAATATAATGTATCGAAATATGAGATCTTCAAGTAGGCTTCTGCTAAATATGTGGATGTAAGTTTTAAAACAAGAATTGAAGGAAGAAATTTCAGGAATGCCATAACTTCTCAAAGGAGTTAGGCCTAATTTTAGTCATTGGATTAAAAATCTTTATAACATATATTTTAAATTTCTGTCTTCTACCTATTCTCACGTATGACCAACCTTGCCCAGGGATAGCTAAAACCATGCTTCCATAGCTCAGATTTCTGCAATTGCTTATGGTAGAATATAAAAGAAGCTGGGGAGGAAAAACTATATTAAAATCAAAAGATAAATGAAAGAAGCAAGGAACCATGGAATTAAATGTTTTGGAACATCTTAGCATAATTTCATATGAGGTTAAAGCCAAGTATAGAACTTAGTCTGCCAATGCTCTCCAACACTTTCTTCTCTTATATACAAGAATATAAGAAAGGAAAACAGTATTAGGAAAACCCCCTAGCTGGGCTACCAATATTATCTCTATTTCTGTTATGTTTTACCTTTATATTCTAGAGCTTTAATTCCTTGATTTACTCTTTCCTTAGCATAACAGAGTAATACAACTTACAAAAAGCAAGTTGAGTACACTCCCATTTGCTAGGCAAGTGGGCAATTTCTGGGAACTGGGACTAAATGAATGAAATGTAGAATTGTAATTTAATAAATTCAGAAGCCACCTAGCACATATTTACTAATAGTATATGACAATATGCTTACAAAGAACAAGTAGCTCGCTGACTTATATGAGAGAATTATATGACTATAACTAGTATTACCTTTGATACACTAGTCAAGCCAAGAGTTTCTTGGCTCAAATGAAAAGGAAAAAAGGAACTGTACAGAGTAGGAAGTTGCTGTAAGCTTGGGGTGATGGTGCCTCGATCTGCTATCACTGGGATCAAGGGCACAGATCAGGGAGAGAAATGGGGAAATCCAAGCTGCTGAGCTCCTTTTGCCCCTCACCTAGTTTGTTACCTGGGGGGTGGGGTGGGGTGAGGCTGGTCCTAATATGTGTACATTTAACCACTGCCTGTACTAGCCTCCATTTGTAAGTGTAAGTCACATATCAGTTAGATATTTGTAACTCCGGGACTTACTGTAACAGCCTCCATTTGTGACAGTTACATGTAAGTTGGATGTTGGTAACTCGGTGACTGTCTATCATATATGGGAATGTCCTACCTAAGGGACCACTTATCAAAGTGGTCTCAAATTTTTCTAACATTAACTCAAACTCTCCTTTATTTGTCCAAAGACAAATAAAGAAAGTTATGCATAATCTTTTAACATCATACTTCCCTATTTGCCCAAAGAATTAAGAACCCTCAAAAGTCACTCTTAATAATCAGAGAGCAATCTATTCATTCTAATGGGAGAGTGTTATAATAAATAATGGTTTAAAATCACTGGACTATAAAATGTTCCAAGGTTCTTTTGTCCTTTAAAAGTCTCCAATTTCACGTGTACAAAGCCCAGATGCCTACATCCTTATAGAAGCAGAGAGTGCTAAAAAAATATTCTGATCTGGTTGTTCTCATTTTCCAAGAGGAAACGAAGTGACCAGTATCATGTATTCTCCTTCTCTTCTGTCAAAGCTACTCATACACATAGAAGGACTAATTACACAGTGTGACTTCATATTCCAGCATTTATGTGAATTTTGAATAGGTAAAACATGCTGAAGAAAATTAAGGATAGTAGAGTGATTACGTATACTGTTTTAAGTAAAGGAATCATGGTTTCCATAGGCCTATGTGGACAGGTAAAGGTGGAAGGAGGGAAGCAGAAGTAATTCTGAAAGAGGACAGGCGCTATGATAAAGCTCTGATAAATCAGAGGGCATGAGAAATGGGCTCCTGAGGGCAGAAAGAGAAGATCGAGGATGTAAACACCAAAGGAAAGGCGATTTCTGCAATTTTGCTTAATACCAGTCTTATTCCCTCCTATTCCTCTAAGTTTTAGCTGCAATTCAAATTTTAGGTCTTCAACAAAATCTTTTCTATAGCAGTGAGATAGAAAAACAAAAAAGAATGACCAGAAGGATGTGTTCTATGCATTAGAAATTACTTAATACAGAGTGCTGTCACGTAAGTATTGTGTACAAAATAACTAGATCTCAGACAAAGAACAATCAAGATTTGACTTGTCCTGTAAGAATCCAAATGCCTAACAGAAAGAGAGTTCCAGAAAAATTTGAGTTTTGTACATTTTAAATATTTTAGATGTGAATTCGAGATGGTAAAGATTGCTGCTGTTCAAAATATCATTCCACTACAACTTTGAGGATAAGATGAATGAATGGTAACTCTGGGAAGGGTGATCATAGTTAGAAATTATACAGAGAAACTTAGGTTTGTGCCATAAAATATAATGAAAGAATATAATTTTTTTTTTTTTTTGAGACAGAGTCTTACTTCATTGCCCTCAGAATGCTGTGGCATCATAGCTCACAGCAACCTCAAACTCTTGGGCTTAAGCAATTCTCTTGCCTCAGCCTCCCAAGTAGGTGGGACTACAGGCACGCAGGACAACGCCTGGCTATTTTTTGGTTGTAGTTGTCTTTGTTGGCATATCCAGGCTGGATATGAACCCTCCAGTGTATGTAGCTGGCGCCCTAGCCACTGAGCTACAGGTGCCGAGCCAAAAATATAAAATATTTTTAAAAGTGAGCTTACTGCTGGCCTTCACCCAACTGATAAATGTCACTTTCCAATGGTTATGTGATTCAACAATCACAAAGAAAAGAAAAGCAGAGTAGTACAAAAATGAGCCAGAGACCTGGCTAGGGTGTGTATTCCTGCAAGGTCTTCTGCTTGAGAAGAGTTTATTCATTTGCCAAAATTCTACATTTGGTAATTAAGTATTTTTGTGGGGGGGCAGGCAGGGGATGGAGAAAAGAATCTGTAAGAAAAAGTAAGACCATTTCCTAGTGGAAAGAACTAAAATAATTTACTCAAACTTTCTTTTTAGTCTTTTTAAGGTCAATGATATCTGTATAGAAATACCACATTGATTATTTTAATATGCTGAACAATAGATTATAACATACAATACCATTGTGTATCAGCAGAGTTCACTTTTTATCATACTAAAGAATTAACCAGAATAACTTCGTCTTAATAAAAAGTTTTAACTTAGAATGAAAATGTGCATGTTTTAACATAAATAATTCAAACGTATCAAAAATCACTTTTTTGTTCAATAATTTTACAACATTCAAGTCAAAGGTTTCCTTTAGTGGAAAATTATGCTAGCTACTCTTCCAAACATCACATCATAAATATACTAACAAAACATAAAGAATAAAACATTTAAAGAATTTCCCCTGGTTTTAAAAACAGTACTACCCACAACTTTTGCATTTGAACCCACTTTATTCCCCATTTCTACAAAGACTAAATGTTCAACAGAATAACCAAATGCTTTGTGATGGGAATTACTGTGGCATTTAACGTAGAATACAGGGGATGTATATGCCAGGCAGTGACATGAAGAGAATGAATGATACACATTTAATAGGAACTTCTAAATTATTAAATCTATAGAATTCAGGAGAGAAAATAATGCAGTCAATTTATAGTGCATATACCACATATGTTAACTAAAATCACTTTCCACATTAGAATAGAAATTCTGTCAGCATTAAAAATTGATTTGTACTCTATTATTGTGTTACAATAAAAGCTACTGAAGAATTAAAAAGTCACTTTTTCTGATTAAATCATCAGAGGTCTGTTTTTAACCAACATAGAAATTAAACAAAGTGCTAAAAAGAAAAGGGGAAAGTAAAATAGAAATCACTATGGAAAATAAAAATGAGCAATTATTTGTACATACATACATGTAGTGATAATAAACATTCCAAAGAATGGAAATACAGAGATTCTCTAATGGCCAAAGCATTTTTCAAATATAATTTTACTTTATTATGTTTAATAATGATAAACCCTTCATTATATTTAAGATAAGAACAAAGCTTATTTTGACCCACAGGTAATTTTCAAGTGTGATTGTTTCTAAAACTGACTGCATTACTAGGCAAATTCTTCAAATCAATTCACTGATCTCTTTTACTGAAGGATGCATTCGTTTGAAAATCAAAGACTTACGTCATCCAAAAAATCAATCAGTGAAGATGAGGAAGAAGAAAAGGAATCCTATTTAACGAATACAGCAATAAAAAAATAGAAAATATGGATGAAGCAGTTTAATAAGAACAAATAATAAATCAAAAATTTTATAAAACAATTGAAAGGTAAATGACATCAATTCAAATAAATAAATGAGAAAAGCAGTCACTGTCATTGTTCTCAAAAAACTTAAGAGATCCATTGATTACTTTTAAAAGAGTGATTCTTTCTTATTTTCCTAAAGGAATGTAATATAATTTGTACACTATGCCCAAAATGTAGTAAAATGAGGCTCATGACAAATCATTATCTAATACAAGCCACTTTACCAAGTAACAATGAAAACTAAGCAACAGAATCTCTGCTTCTAATTCTTTCTACTATAAAGTTCTTCGAAGGAGAGACTTTTTCTATTTTCATTGCTACTATATTTCCAACACAGAATAGTATCTTGCACAGATACATGATTATTTGTTGAATAATGTTATAATCACCAACTCAAATTTCTGCAACAAAGTATACTTTATGACACAAAATTGTTTTTTTTCAGCAAAGAATTTAAATGCTGAGGAATGATCAAGAGTTATACAATCACTAGTTCATTATTATAAAATCTGTGTAACAGTCTATGTAATACTTTTACTAGTAATAAAAAGAATTCCTTATTGTATACTTTCTAATATAAATTGATTTGGAATAAAAACCAGCAACAATACCCTATTTGTGAGCTCTGACACTTTCTCTTGGTGGGGTTTTTTTTTTTTTTGTCTCTCTATACTTTGGAGAAAAATAAAAGCATCAAAATTATTGGGATTGTTCTGCTCTTACTTCTTCATAGGTGAGACGGAATTACTTTAAAATCTTATGACTCTCGTGTTCTTTTGTTACATATTTTGCTAAATACAAATGTCACATAGTCTCCATAAGAATGCAGAACATATTCCTTTCCTAAAATGTTTTTGTTTACGTAAGATTCTAGGTTCTCTGTGGAAGATACAATAAAACTTTTAAGAGAATTTTAAATAACAAAGTGAATTTTAAATTTGCTACAAAGGATATTGAAAAGTTTAATACTTACTTCAAATTGATCCAGAGCATCGGTAGGCGTATTCAAAAATGCCAAGAAAGAATGCTGTGAGTCTTGGTGCTCTATACCTAGAAGACAGCAGCAACTTTTTTTTAAACTACAACAATTAAAACTAATTTTAATGGATAGCCTTTCCTGTCTGAATCTATTAAAAGCTGTTCACAAACTACTGTATTTCAGTATTATTATTACCACTATTAACTTTATAGATATAAAAACCAAAAATTATATTAGTGTTTTCTAAAATATCAGTTATGATTCAATTATGTTGGTTAGTATGAAATATTTGTTTCTAGAGGTACTTGAGTTACTGAGTTGTTTCTTTTTCCATATAGAACATCATCAAAAACCACACTAAATCTTTTAGTAAATTTGAGAGAATTTGAAAAATAGAAAGTAAAAAATCCTGATTGTCTCTAATTAACACTAAAGCTTTCTGTTTTAAAAATACTCTTACCAGCATGAAGTATGCACTAATATAATCTTTTAAAAGAAAATAATGCAAGGATAAAACAAATGTACTTTTTTTTTTTTTTTT
>NW_003852536.1:923323-926621 GCF_000181295.1 Otolemur garnettii
GCCCGGCTATTTTTTGGTTGCAGCTGTCATTGTTGTTTGGTGGGTCCGGGCTGGGGATTCGAACCCGCCACCTTAGGTGTACATGGCTGGTGCCTTAGCCAGTTGAGCTATAGGCTCCTAGCCAGCAAATGTACTTATTTATGAAAACACTATTGTTAATCTGATTTCAGGAATTTTTTTATTGGCAAGATGAAGAATCTAAGCCCCACTTTTTCTCAGATGCATTTATAAAAATTCATATATATCTCTAGGCTATGGTATGAACTTGAATATATACCTTCCAAAATAATTTTTAAAACGTATAAATACTGATAAACACCAGGAAGAAAAAGTGGAAAACAATCAAATTTAAATTTCCATATCTTTAGGAATTAACATCAACTGATTTGATGTGCTTTTCCTATTATTCACTAATAATGTACAGTTATAAGATAAGACAATATGTTCAGAAATTCATTAAGTCAACAAACACTTATTGAAAGTCTAGGATATGCCAAATACTGTTCTGAATCCTAGAGATATAATACTGAACAAAGCATTAAAAAAATTCATGCCCTCATAATATGTGTATTATGTGTTCTTAAGTAGTATAGTACATTGTAACATACAGTAAAATTTTATTCAATATTCAAAATCCTAATAAAAAAGCTATGTTTAATATGCCTCCATTAGGCAATGTGATAAACTTGAATCTCTCTCTTTCAAGTTTAGGTCTATTCTAAAACTCATGCAGTCAATGTCACCTAGAGTGCAAGTTGTACTCTGCAGTCATCTCTTTCCTATTAAATTGCCTTTAGGGCCACACGCAGGGGTCCTCAAACTTTTTAAATAGGGGGCCAATTCACTGTCCCTCAGACCATTGGAGGGCCGGACTGCGGGCCCTGGGACCAGTCGGCTGCTAAGCAGGACAGGCAGCAGCGGCATAAACACCCAGTGGGCCAGATAAATGTCCTAGGCAGGCTGCATTGGCCTGTGGGCTGTAGTTTGAGGACGCCTACATTATCTATTTGTTTCCTTCTCCTCACTATCTCCCATCTGCTCTTTATGAATTAAAACCTAGCATGACTTTCATTGTAGCATGATAGCTTATGCTCCTAATCTCAGTTCCTATTCACTTTTTCTAGTCTTTTTCCTTATTTGTTCAATAAAAAATTCAATTAAGTAAAATTTATTGAACACTAATTATTTTTTATGGCTTTTTTCCTTGTCAGTTCCTTTATGTGATTACTCTGTCCTTCACAATTTTACAAGCAGATGCAAAGCTATGAGATGACAGGGAAGCACTTAAGCCTAATGTAAAGCCCATTAACTAGTTCAGTATTTAGAAATAGCATTTGTCAGAAAAATGAACTTCAAATAAGTGCATATTAGATACCCCTTTATTAAAAAAATAGCATTCTAAATTTTTTTATTAAATCTTCACACTTTTAATGCCCGTAATATAGAAAGAAAGTTTAAGAAGTTCATGTAACAGAGCACTATCAAGAGCTCTGAGTTAGTGTTCACATTAACAGAAAAAGGCTCAAGTGAAGTTTTCAAGGAAATGGTAATAAATCCTAGGAAATCCCACAGGGTGAGCAATTTATTATCAAACTGGAATGTCAAATTCTTCCTTACCAAATTACTCTATTAATAGTGAATTAAATTAATTTTTAGTTATTTCATACATTTTTTTCCTCAACTACACTGGGAGTGAATCTCCTCCAAGATTTTATACATTCTAGGCACATAAAAGGTGCTAAAAATAAAAAATCCCTCTTCAAGTATCCTCATCAAGTTCTGAATGCTACCACATGTTGCTATTGTTGGACTGATTGCCTCCTGCTGTAACATTTGAGAATATCGTAAAATACATCATAAAATAAGAAAATAATTTTTTTCTAATTACAAAAATCTCATTCATGAAATAGTCCATGCCACTGAAAAACCAGTCAAATTTAATGGCAAAGAGACTTTCTGTTACTATGAAATCATTAAACAATGTATGTTAAGTAAAACAACAGATACCAGTTAACCAACTATATGTGTGTGTGCATCATCTATATGTGTACACACACACACGTATACATGAGTGCCAGAACTGCTCTGTGGATAATTCTCCCACTACACAATAAGCTTATTCTTATGTAAAAAATGTATTCATAACAGAACAGTAATTCTTGGGTGATACAAACACACATTCCCATACCCTTTTCAGATTTAAGTTCTTCAGTATCCTTTATCAATTGTTCAATTTCTGATAGTAGTTCCAAGTTCTTCTTCTCTGAATCTTTTAGTTTACTTAAATAGAAGAATAAAGGAAGAAATGTCACTAATTTTTACTGCTGGTTAATGAGCCATCATGTAGCTGGACTTACTTTGGTTTAAACATCAATCATACTAAATTAGAGGATTGCAAACAACTACAGGAAGGACAAATACAGGCTACCACCTACTTTTACGTAAATACAGTTCTACTAGAACACAGCTTGGCTCATTCATTTATGAGTATGGGCTACAACTACTTTTGTAGTATAAAAGCAAAGCCAAGTTGTGATGGAGGCTATAATGGCCCTCAGAGCCGAAAATACATACTTACTATCTGGCCCTTCATAGGAAAAGTTTGCTGGCCCTGACATAAATTACTAAATTTAAAAATGTTACAAAGTCAACAGTTAGTTTTAGAATTCTATTAGACGTCATTCCCAGGCAACCATGAAAGCAGGCCATATACATGAGTATGTTTATAATTTTTCAATTTGACTCATACCCCTAATTTATGTACAAATATGTAAATTCACATGTCCTGGGCATAAGGAGAAAAGATAATACTTATTCCAAATTACAACCCAGAGAAAGACATTCAGTAGCTCTTTATGCTGAGATTAATTCATATTCTCCAGAAAAAGTTTTGTACCTTTTCACTGCCACACAAATACATTTCAGCATATTTAATTAATGTCTGTATTATTTATACCAAAGTTCATACACAAAAAGTTTACATGTAACTTCTATCCAAATAATTTTTGACAAATTTAGAAATTATTCTAGTAGGATTATATTATTTAATCTTACCATTCTGTTATGATGTTAGAAGCTTTAACTTTATTTAGCTCTTCTTGGATGGCCTGTTTGGCTCTTATTTCTGCATCCAGCGCTGACTGTAACTCTAGTCTAGCTGACATATCCAGTTTTGCAAAACGACGCATTTTCCAGGGCATATCCTATGAAATAATATCAATGTGTTTAGTTCATCCTATTTAATTTTTAACATTTAAATTTAGTAATCCAAGTGAATTTGGAAGCTATTTATAAGTAC
>NW_003852536.1:926889-928234 GCF_000181295.1 Otolemur garnettii
AATATGATACACTTCCATGGAAAATGGTATTCTTACTGTTGCTCGTGTACCCAAGCTGGAATTTCTTAAGGCTTCCAATTCTTCGGTCATTTTAGAAGCTAAGGCCTGAAGATAGCCCCGTGCATCCTTTTCATCACTGACCCTAGAACATATACGTATAAAGACAGGGATAAAGTGAAAAATAAAACAAACAAAGAAGTTTCAGTGTGACATGTATTATTTTAAAGCTTCATAGAGAAATAAGTGATAGATAAAGATACTCTAAATAACATTTCAAAGGATCAGCTGGGAAGAAGTTTACTGATCTGTCTAGTTATATATAAATTAGAGTTGGTAATGTTTAAGAAAGTTTGAATTACTCATATCTGATAAGTTAGTAAAACTTTACCCTTGAATCACAGAATTAAGACTCTTTAAATATAACATTTAAGACATATGCATACATGTTTGAAGCTTTCTAAAGAATACTATGATTTCTCATTAATTGGATTTTGCCATTTCATCTTAAAAAAATACCCTTCTTAAAATTGAAATATGCCAAATTTAGAATGTTTGAAGTAGGATATTCTGCAAATATTAGGGTTGTTTTGTAATAAAGTGCATCTTTTTTCTAAATGGTCAAAAAAATAAGAGAAAAGATTAGTCTTTTCTCAGTTTCTACTTATTGTCTTATGGTTATCTAAATTACGACTTTAGATAGAAAAGTGTTTCAGTTATATTCTATAAGACAAATTTTATATTTTGGAATTTCTCAAGAAAAGTTTACATTTGTTACACCTCCTCTAAAATAAGAGGGAAGTGTAAGTGGTGGTGGGTGAGGGAGCTCAGCATATGAAAATTTACAGAAGATCCTATTCTCAGGAAGAATAAAAACCATTGATACTGAGCATATGGAGAGCCATGTTGCACAGAGGGAAAAAGTGGAGCTGAAATTTGAATGCTAAAGTGTATTCTAACATTATTTTTGGAAAGACAATTTGTCTTTGTACAGGATGGTTGCTTTCACAGTTAAATTCCAGGTTACTGCAGCTATGAGGAAAGAGTATTTTAGGTATATCAGTGTGTCTCCATGACACATGCAGCAAACATGTTTAAATCTTGACCTATGCTTTAGCATCTTTTCAAATTTAAACTTGAGGAGTCAAGTTCCTATCTATCCTTAAAGAGGCCTTTTATTCTTTCTTTTTTTTTTGAGACAGATTCACACTTTGTCACCCTGGGTAGAAAGATCTGGTGTCACAGCTCACAGCATCCTCAAACTCTTGGGCTCAAGCAATTCTCCTGCCTCAGCCTCCCAAGTAGCTGGGATTATAGGCCACAATGCCCGGCTATTTAAAGAGACCCT
>NW_003852536.1:929091-930283 GCF_000181295.1 Otolemur garnettii
CTTTCCATTCTTGTGATACTTTACTAAGAAGAATGTATTTCAACTCCATCCAGGTAAATGTAAAAGATGTAAAGTCTCCATCTTCTTCAATAGCTGAATGATATTCCATGGTTTACATATACCACCATATGTTGATCCATTCATGGGTTGATGGGCACTTAAGTTGCTTCCACGACTTGGCAATTATGAATTGAGCCGCGATAAACATTCTAGTGCAAATGTCTTTATGGTGAAATGATTTATGTTCTTCTGGGTAGATACCTAGTAATGGGATTGCAAGATCAAATGGAAGGTCTACATTTAGATTTTTGAGGATTTGCCATACTTCTGTACAAAAGGGCTATATTAGTTTGTAATCCCACCAGTAGTGTACAGGTGTTCCCTTCTCTCCACATCCACACCAGCATCTGGTGTTTTATAACTTTGAAATGTGGGCTAATCTTGCTGGGGTTAGGTGATATCTTAGAGTGGTTTTGATTTGCATTTCTCTGTTGATTAAAGACGATGAGCATTTTTTCATGTGTTTCTTGGCCATTTGTCTGTCATTCTCAGAGAAGTTTCTGTTCAAATCACTTGCCTACCTCTTCAGAGGGTTGTTTGCACTTTTCTTACTATTTGAGTTCTCTGTAGATTCTAGTTATCAGGCCTTTGCCAGATTCATAAAATACAAAAATCTTCTCCCATTCTGAGGGCTGTTTTCTTTGTTTGTGGTACTCTTAGCTATGCAAAACTTTTTAGCTTGATCAAGTCCCAGTTATTTATTTTTGGTGTTGCTATAATTGCTGGGGGGAGGGGCCTTCCCCATAAAGTGTATTCCCAGGCCAATATCTTCAAGTATTTTCCCCATACTCTCTTCTAGAATTTTTATTGTCTCGTGTCTTAAATTTAAATCTTTTATTCAACAAGAATCAGTTTTTGTCAATGGTGAGAGGTGTCGGTCCAGTTTCAGTCTTCTGCATGTGGATAACCAGTTCTCCCAGTATCATTTGAAATAAGGATTCTTTTCCCCATTGCATGTTTTTGTTAGGCTTATTAATGATTGAATGACAGTATGTGGCTGTGTTCATCTCTAGATTCTCTATTCTATTCCATAGATCTGTGTCTCTATTTTTGTGCCAGTACCATGCTGTTTTGATCACTATAGCCTTGTAATATATAACCTGAAGTCTTGCAACATGATGCCTCCAGAATT
>NW_003852536.1:930536-933502 GCF_000181295.1 Otolemur garnettii
ATGTTGATTCTTCCCAGCCATGAGCATGGTATGTTCTTCCATCTGTTGACATCTTCTACTATTTCCTTTTTTGAAGTTTCATAATTCTCTTTATAGATCTTTCACTTCTTTTGTTAGATATATTCCCAGGTATTTCATCTTCTTTGATGTCTTTGTAAAAACAACAGAGTCTTTGATTTTGTTCTCAGCTTGACAATTGCTGGTGTATACAAAGGCTACTGATTTGTAGGATGCTGCTATGTTCCTTGATCACTTCCAAGAGACGAGGATGGGAGGTAAACCTGGACTCGATTTCCAACTTTTGTTTACATCTATGTCTCTTTTTCTTGGCTACAGAGAATTGCTGGTGAGGAGGGTTAAAACAAACAAACAAACAAACAAATAAAAAAAAAACCTGGTCTGCTACAAACTCATAGCACGGCCCTAGGCCTTGCACAGCAACTCCTTTTCATGATCATTGCTATTTCTCATTTCTGACCCTGATCTTTAAAACTTTCCTCTCTCCAGCCCAACATTATCTCTTGCCCTTTGCTTTCTGGCCATCCAGTTAACTGATACTCATTCTCTTAACTTTTAAAAAGCTTTAGAGGTAGGCTTGATGCCTGTAGCACAGTGGTTACAGCACCAGCTACATACACCCAGGCTGGTGAGTTTGAACCCAGACCAGGCCAGCTAAACAACAATGACAACTGCAACAAAAAAATAGCTGGACATTGTGGTGGGCACCTATAGTCCCAGCTACTTGGGAGGCTGAGGCAAGAGAATCGCTCAAACCCAAGAGTTTGAGGTTGCTGTGAGCTGTGACAGCATGGCACTCTTCTGAGAGCGACATAGTAAGACTATGTCTCAAAAAAAAAAAAAAAGTTCATCTTTTCTTGGCTAAATCATTCAAATGTATTCTTAATACTATAAATATTACTTTACTCAGATAATACTTTAATTGTAATACTTTAACCATCTACTCTACCATATTTCATATTTTTAATTACATTATTTCCATTGGCTCCTTTAAACATGTACAAACCTTTCCTAATTCAAAAAACTCCCGTCTTCACTGCCCCAATCCCCAATATCCTATTTTCCCCTCTCCCTGTTATTATCATACCACTTCCACCTAAATGCTCCAGTACTTAATCCTTCACTCACTCCTATACCACGTATCATCTCTGAAGTCTAATTTCTAGCTCACTTATTTTGCTGCCTTACTTATTCTGTTAAAAAAAATCTACTCAACTATAAAAGACCACCTTAGATCTGTTTTATTCTGGTGTTGTAATCTAATCCTTTCCTCTTAAGTTCTCTCAGTTAGTATTTATTAAGTAGCATTACACTGGGTATATTAAGAAGGTAGAAGAAGATAGGACATTTATAGTAATTATGAACCTAGATTCTTGAGTCAGACAGACATGGTTTCAAACCCTAGCTCTGCTGTTTACCAGCTCTGTGACTCTGGATGAGCCACCTCCTCTAACTCTTGTTATCTCACCTATAAAATGGAGATGATAATACCTGCCTCAAAGGACTGTCATAATGAAATGAGAAGACTGAATTTTCAGCCTATTGACTAGAACGTACAATGTTTTAATCAATATAAGCTATTACTATAATTAGGGAATGAAGACTGTTCCAAATAATGTAAATGGATTTAAACAAAGAGAAATAAAGGTTTCATTATTGAAATCCTTTCCTGATAATTTAAACATTTTCATTTACACAGCTGTTCATCTAGCTTTTGTTATGTAGCCCTCACAATTAACCTTCTTTCTTTTCTCCTTAAAAAGACTTCAATAACTTCAATGACCTTATTTACTAGGAATTTAATTTCCAAATTTATTATATTTCTAATCCTAACTTTTATGACAGCTTTTCAAAAGCATATCAGAAATTCCATTTTAGTATCTCAGGATCACTTCAATCTCACCAACAAACAAAAGAATAGCTAAAACTGATTGTTCCCTCTCTTGAGCTTGTCTATTTCAATGATACCATCATTTTCTTAATCACGCCAACTCAGATTTCAGAGATATTAATTCCTCCTCATTCCTTGCACTTCATTTATAATTAGTAATTGAATCCCACAGATCTTCTTTCGTAACGTCTTCTGCATATGTTCACTTTTTGCCTAAACTTTCCTCTTGTTGCATCCTTAACATTGCAGTTAAGAATTATCTTTCTAATACATCATTTTAATTAATGTCATTATCCTTTACAAAAACTTTTTCCTTCTTATAAATTATTAAAATTCTTATCCGGTATTCATGATACTGTTGCAGTGACTTTATTAATTTTACTTCCTATTATTGTTTTTCTTCTTTACTACATATTTTGATATTCAATTCTCCCTTTTTTTTAATACTTTTGAATCGAATCTGACATACAATTCTACTATTGTTTGACGTAAGTTCTCTAATTCAGTTGAACTAGATATAAAAACCTTTACTAAACTCAGTGCTTCCAAAAAACATAACGTATTTCAACTGATTACCCTCACCTCTCTTGAGTTTGAGGTAATTGTCTCTCCACACTATACTCTTATAGAAAAAGTGGCACGTGTACAGTATGCAAAATAATTTATATTTAATTGTTGTAACTTATCTTCACCTCTGGTCACATTAGCTACTTGAAGGCAGAACACTGTATTTACGTACAGACCTTTTTATCTCCATCGTACCAGAAAGGTGCCTTATATACAAAAAAAATTTAACAAATAATTCTTTTGAACTAGCCTATTAATCCATCCTCTTCAGCTAGTATCATTTTAAGAGAAAAAATGAAGTCCTCTGATGAGCCAATGATGAGAAGGAAGGTCCATACTATAATACAGTGGTAAAAGGCAAGATTTCCTTGGTCTAAAAGGTTTTCATATGAAAGGGATATAAAAAGTGCTTATAAATCATGTTGTGTATATATTAGTGTTTGTTTTGTATTAAAATTGTTCATTTGTCCTACAGAAACATTTAAATTCT
>NW_003852536.1:933815-939510 GCF_000181295.1 Otolemur garnettii
AAAAGTGGAAATAGCTTTACAAGCTTGGACATTGTATCTCAGAGAGTTAAGTTTCAAGTTGGAGAGAACTCTGAGAACAGGGAATATATTTTACTTTTTGTCTATTAGGTATTTAGTAATTTGGTATTTGATAAATTCCATTTCTAAATAAAACATGTGGGTAATAACAGCCTTTGAGCAAAAAGGCTTCCCTTTTTTTCTTATATCTTCTGCACATTTTGCTTGAATGTAAAAAATACAAGGTGAGTATTTTGAGGCATCATATAAATACTTTCATCTTCACATTTTCCATTAACCCTTTCTATAAATCTGTAGGCCTTTTTTTTTTCTTAAAATAATCACAAATATAGCAGTTTTGATCTTAGAAAGTAATAGCTACAGCTACTGAATGAGTTTCCTCTTTTAAGGACCAATTATGACTTAATAGGTGATAACATTTTCTTAGAAACTAATAAATGATGCTGTATAAAAGCTGGTATAGGACATTTGTTAGAGTTAGGAAACAGAAACACAACAGAAAACACAGAATGCACATAACATATCAGTAATAAAAATTTGCTTTTCAAAAGAAGTTACTTTTCACAGCATACAAATGAGATACATGTTAGTGGCCTCCTGGAATTCACATCAAGTTGGGAGTATGTCCGTAAACACACTTAAATGTATATCACAAAAAAACATTTACAAGAGCACTCACCACTGAATTATTTCTGTGATCTGGGCTTCCCAATGTGCGACTGATTCTTTCTTGTCTGCTAGATCTTTCACCTCTTCTTCTAACTGCTGGTTGCGTACACTTAAGTTTTCATATAAAGCTGTAAGCTGAAAGGAAGTTTTAAAATGCTGTGACTTTTAGGACCAGGAATTCAAGGTGCTCAGATACCTGTTGTTAAATCTGATACTTGTCATCTTCTACCCCAAAATGCTTGTTTTTTTATTATCACATTATCTTTCTAGTCAATGAATTTGTTAATATCCAGTACTGTTTGTAATTCTTGAACATTTTCTATTTGCCTGAAGAAAAGCCTAATGCTGCTGGTAACATCTCATTTTTTATCTAAAAATGTCTTTTTTTTTCTTTAACTTGTAATTTCAAGCATATGGCCAATATAAGTGAACTCCAATGAGCTCATGACTCAGCTTCCTTCATTGTACTCTTCTCTTATCCTCCTCTCCTGTATTATTCTGAAACAAATTCTAGAGACCATACAATTTTTTCCATATATATTTCTGTGTGTATCTTAAAAAAATAAAACTTTTAGAAAATAAAATCTCATTATTATACTTAAACAAATTTCCTGACATCACATAAGTAGTAATTGTTTAAATTTCCAGTTATTTCAACATGTCAAAAAACAATTTGTAATTGAATCATGATAAAAATAAGTAAATACAGTTTAATGCAGTGCTTTTCAACTTTTTTAATCTCATGGCACACTTGAACCTATAAACTTTTGTGGCACACTTAAATCATGTTGGTCCAAATACAAAGGTTAAAAAAATGAACATACTTACTACTCTTTGAATGTCTTTCAAAAATAATTTAATGGTCTTTAAAACTTTTCATGGCACATTGAGTATGCCACAGCACACTGGTTGAAAATCACTGGCATACTTGAACCTATAGTTAGTTAAACTTACGAGCATACTTAAATTATATTGATTTAAAAAAGATAAAAAAGGAATATAGATTCAAGATGACTTTGAAGGGGGTGAATTTTTCCCAGAAGAGCTACTCATAGAAGGCTTTTAGAGATGAGGGGACTCTGTGATGATTAATTTTATATGTCAACCTGACTAGGACACAGGATGCCCAGACTTTTGGTGAAACAGGATTCTGAGTATGTCTTTCAGTGTGTCTTTGGGTGAGACTAACATCTGAACTGGTAGATTCAGTAAGGTCTTCTGAAGGTCTGAACAGAACAACAAAAGGATGATTGTACCACTAGTAAAAGGGAACTCCTCCTATTTAATTGCCTTTAAGCTGTAACATCGTTTTTTCCTGCCTTAGAATTGGAACTGAAAAAGCAGCCTTCCTGGGTCTTGAGCTGCCAGCATCTAGACTGGAACTGCATCACAGATTGCCGGTTTTCAGTCACTTTAGACTTGTATTGGAAATACACCATTGGTTTTCCTGGGTCTCCAGCTTGCCAACCACATGTTTTGGGGACTTTGTCAGCCTCCGTAGTCACCTGAGTCAATTCCTTATTATAAATCAATCTCTCCTTATCCCTCCTGCTCTCCACGTGCTTACATGTGCGTGCACATGTGCATATACATGCATTCTATTTATTGGCTTTGTTTCTCTGGAGAACCCTAACTAAAGCAGCCTGAAACCATGTTCTAAGTCAAGGTTCTGCAAACTTTTTCGGTAAAGAAAACAGTGAATAGTAAATATTTTCCTTTATGAACCACACATGGTATCTATCACACATTTTTTTCTTTATTGAAATAATCATTTAAAAATATAAAGACCATTTTTAGTTTGTGGGTCATACAAAAACAGTCTATGGGCTAAATCTGGCCATAGACTATAGTTTGCCATTTTTTGGGATATGTGTTTTTAACCGTACTTCTGAACATAGATAGGCAATTCTGGCACAAACAACATGTTTCATTTCTTTTCTGCCAAAGGAACAAACTATGTCAAGCATGTATCTAACTTCCCATTTAACTCTACCTCCAACCTCCTGATCGCAGAAGGAAATGAGGTCCAGGGAAGCTGTCACTGTTAGCACACACACTGATTTGTCTATTACAAACAAAAGATTTAAGATTGTGCCTAAGGTGTGCCATTCATCTCTGAAAACGTGGTTTACTAGCTAATTATTTTTACAGTTTTATTGAGATAAAACTTACATAACAAAACTCACCTATTGTTAATGTACGACTTAATGAGTTTTAGCAAATTTAAAGTTGTACGATGATTACTACAATCCAGTTTTTACATAACCAATACTCAAAATTTCTCTCACGCCTGTCTGCAATTAATACTGCTACCCACTCTGAGCTTCATGCCCCACTGGCCTTTCTTTGCCTATGGTTTTGCTTTTTCTAGAAATTTCATATGGTAGCTCTAGTTTTAGTTTTTGGAGAAATCTCCATTCTGTTCTCCACTACTAATTTACATTCTCACCAGCAGTGTATAAGAATCCCTTTTTTTTGCCACATCTATGCCAGCATCTGCTATTATTTCATCTGTTGTTTGTTTTTTTTTTAAGATGGGGTCTTGCTCTGTTGCCCAGGCTAGAGTACAGTGGCATCATCATAGCTCACTGCAACCTCACAAATAAATGGGACAAAGAATAAGATGAGATACACAAAACTCTCTCTACAGAAAATTACTGTCACAGAATAGCATAGCAAAAAAGTATCTATATCATATAGGCAATCATAGTTTATAAGACTAGTAAACCAAAAAATGTACATCAAATATAAGTTTATAACCACATTTCCAATCATAATGTTGAATATATAGCCCAGTAGTTCTCAACCTTCCTAAAGCCGCAATGTATTTTCATTGTTAAAAAGGGGTCACGACCCACAGGTTGAGAACCATTGATCTAGCATATACTCAATTCATATAAATAAGATGAATCACTCACCTTATCAAGTTCACTTGTCAGCTTTTTATTTTCTTCAGTTAATAATACTTTTTCACGTTCATACTGTTGTTTGAATTCATTTTCAAATTCCTCCCTTTCACTTTGACTAACACAATTCAAAACAAAAGGAGAAAAGGAGAGGCCAACTGAAAACTTGAAATAAATTATTTTTAGAACAGTTACATAGTACATAAATATCAGATTGATCTCTAGAAACATTATACATATAGAATACAAAATGATTATATGCAATGACTGGCTTGATGAAAATATTTTACAATTATTTACAATACAATAACAATGATTTGTTCATTCATTCGTTTAAAAAATGTTTATGGAGTGCCTACGAGGTGCCAAGGAATTATTGTAGCCCCTAATAACAGGTCCTGCTCTCATGGAGCTCACATTCCAATGGAGGACTGGCAATGAAAAGTGAGTCAATGAACTAATTTCAGATATTAAGTTCTATAAAAAGAACAAAATATAATAATGTCCTCAACAGTATCTGTGAGCAGGTGGTTAATTTAAATTATATAGTCTAAGAAGGTCTTAAGGTAAATGAATGAACTACCAAAATGAAAATAATACTTGCCACCTGCTTCATATTTATTATGTTCTATTAGTCTGAAACCAAATTAGACACTTCTCTTTGTGTATTTGCACCACAATATTCTCACAAAATACAAAGTCATGGGCCCTTATTTATGATTGGGCCAGAGTCCCTTCCTAGTGACACTAATTTGATTAAGAATAGTATTTCAAACATTTCATTCGTAATTGGAAAGTAATTTATATTTGAGTTTAACAATTTTTAAAAATGTACTTTGAAATAATTCCAACTATATAGAAAAAATAAAAGTACAGAGAACTCCTCTATATTCTTCACTCACATTCTCCAAATGTCACCTGAATTTGCTCCATTACTGTGTGCATCCTCATTTCATTAGTCTTCTTCTGAACCACTGAGAGGCAGGTGCAGATATTATGCCTCATTACCTCTAAATACTCCAGTATGTATCTTCCAAAGTCAAGGCCACTCTCTCCCATAACCATTAAGCAACCTTCTAAATCAGAAAAATCAACATTGCTAAAACACTACCATCTAAATTCACAAACAAACCCAATTTAAGTTTTGCCAACTATCTCAACAATGTCTCTTTTTTCTTAGTGAGTCCAGGATCCAATTGTGAAATGAACTACATTTAGTAGTTATGTCTCTTCAATTTCCTTTGGTCTAGAATAGTTCTTTGGTCTTCCCTATCTGTCACAACACTTTTGAAGAGTATAGATCTTTTACTGTGTAGACTGACACTCAACCTGGGTCCATTTGATGTCTCACTAGTCTCAAAGAATTCTGAGGAATGTGAGCGCCTTTAAATTGTGAAGTATAGACATGCACTGAAATGAGGCTGCAGTCGCACCTCACTCCCGGCTTTGACCTAAGTAATTTGCTTTATGGACCCTAGACTGTCACCAATAGCTATGAATCAACCTAACAATGCCATACAATGGACACCCAGGGGTTGAAGTTCCGCAGGTTGAGATAGCTGTAAAAACACTGCTTGGATGCCTGTGGGGTTCTGTGTAGGTTCCCCTCTGGAACAATGCCTCTGTGCAATCTCTAAGCAGCTCCCTACATCAGGCCTGAGACCTAGTAAGGGGTTCTCCATCCACAGATTGTAAAAGCTCAACTTGGAGAGTGGAGCCCTGGAAGCTTTTTACTGACTGTTTCACTGAGTACAGGAGCCTCTCCTGACTGTTAACCACCACCTGGCTAGGCAAGCGTGCCCTGAGCCCTCTTGTGCTCCTGCCACTTTCCTGGTGAATCCTAGCATTCTCTCCTAGATGATGTGCTTGAAATGTGAGAATCTGCTTGCTATTCTGGCTCCTTTCTATGGAGGACACATATACTATCTGGCTTAGACTGCTATTTGGGTCCTATCCCCATTTGCTAAACTAATAGATTCGTATGCTTAACATTGACAACTTCATTTTTCATTTGAAAATCTAAAGAAAACATTGGTGAT
The DNA here is from genome assembly GCF_000181295.1 of Otolemur garnettii. Lineage (NCBI taxonomy): Eukaryota > Metazoa > Chordata > Mammalia > Primates > Galagidae > Otolemur > Otolemur garnettii. The sequence goes on from NW_003852536.1 coordinate 939,448, forward strand.
TTTTAGACTTCCTATACTTATCTTATTTGATGATATTCATACTAAAAAGTGTGGGAAAAGGAG
>NW_003852536.1:940553-942162 GCF_000181295.1 Otolemur garnettii
GTTTCCAGGATTCTAAACATTCCTCATTTTCTTCCTATCATTCTTGCTGTTCCTTCTCTATCCACTTTGCTTATTCCTCCTCATTTTTCAACTTCTAAAAATTGGAGTACCCCAGAGGTCAGTTCTAAGAAACCCTTTTTACCTACCTTCATTCACTGATTTCACATAGTCTTACAAGGCCAATGGCCCCTATCACCTCTCCAACGTGTCTCTACTAGTCTCTCTTTACTCTACTTGGCTGCACGGGCATCCTCACTATTTTATGAACAGACTTCTTGTGCTCTGTGCTCTTCTTATATTTAAATACCTCCCTGACTTCTTTAGTCTTTACTGAGAAATCAGTCACATTCTCAGTATAATGTTCCCTTATAATTCTCTATTTATATAATTTAATCCATCCTTTCATACTACATAGGCCCATTCCCTGCTTTTTTTTACACTAATATAGTTTGCTTTTCACTTACTTTATTGTTTTTCGCCAAAGGAAAGGTCTATAAGAACAGGGACTTTTTTGTCTGCTTATTCATTGCTACATTCCCAATGCCTGTAATAGTGCTTTGTACATAATCAGTTTTAAAAAATAATTACTGAATGAATGCACCAAATTGGATAAACTCAGGCTTCGAATATATGTCAAGAATGACATAACACATATTCAGCTGTAAAATCTAGACACTTTAGTATCACAGGTCGTTTCCCTGCTCCCTCATTTCTCACAACTGGTCATTATGCCTTCATCTTCCACAAAACCACCTGAGATTCATCACCTCTTCTCTCACAGCTGGATTCCTACCTGCACTGTGCTCCTTTCAATCCATTCTCCACAAAGTAGTGAGAGTGATCATTCAAAAATATAATCATGTTACTTTCCTTTAATGCCCTTAGGAAAAAGTATAAATCCTTATGACCTTGCCTCTACTTTCCTTTCCAGCCTCATTACTCACCACTGCATCTTTCTATCTGTGTTTCCACAACTGTAAACAGCTTTTATTTTCTGAATGTGCTATGCTCCCCTTTCCCTTTAGTTCTCAGCACATTCTTCTATTTCTGCCTAGATACTCTCCCCCAACTTCTTCTTTCTTAATTTCTTAGGTCTCAGCTTAAAAGTAATTTTGTGCAGAAAGTCTACATGTACGCAATTACCTATAATGTGCCTCCTAAACTTGTTCCATTTGCTTTTCTATCATGCTACACTGTAACTTTCTAATTACCAATCTTGACTTTGGTCTCCTTAAGGACTGGGCTATATTTATTGTCTATGTATCTCTAGTACCTGATACATATCAGGTACTCAAGATATATGTATTATATAAGTAAATAATTTGCTTCTTACCTTTCTCTCCTAGTTTTTTCCAATTTGTCTTTTAAAACCATAATTTCTTTGTTGAGAGCAAGTTGTTGGCCTTCTGAATCATGGAGTTCTTTCTTCAGATTTTTTATTTCATTTGCATGTATTCCTTCCCTTTTAGATAATTCTTCTTCATAAAAGATACTTTTCTTTTCCAAATCAGTCTTCAGTTTGGTTATCTCTTGCTGATGTTCTATGCTGTATATTCCTGGTGAGTAACTAATTTGTTTTTGCTACAGAAGTAATAATGAAACATTAGTT
>NW_003852536.1:944056-945495 GCF_000181295.1 Otolemur garnettii
GAACAAGAAGTATCAAAGAAGAATTCTCTGAAATCAAAACCTAACAAATATACTACCAATCAAAGTTATAGATGATATCACTTATTAAAATCAATGTAAGAAGCCAAACAAACACAAACAAACCATTTGTAAAAAAGAACAACCTACAATAAAACAATAGGTTTTATTACAGGCATTAAAGGTAATTTAATATTAGCAAACTTATTAATATGTGATAAAATGTATTATTTTAATAGACTAAATTTTAAAGTCTAAATGATAATTTCAGTAGGTACCCTTGTCCAAAAGTATTTGATAAAATCTAAGGTTAATTCCAAATACTATTCCAAATCCCCATTAAACCACAAAAAGTTTATACTAATTCTTTTAATTTAAAAAGTGTTCATTTTAAGCTATCAAACAAAACAATACTTAATGGTGAAAACATCAGACATACACCCAGTAAACTGAGACAACAACAACAAAAGGATGCCTTCCATTATCACTCTTAAGTAATGTTAATTACAAATATTCTATCTGATCAACATGTGAAAGAGTTAAAAGAAATTCATAGTATAAAAAAAGTGATAAAATAATTATCATTCCTAATTAATTTTCACCCAGGAAACACACACAAATCTACAAAAAAGTGTTAGAACTGACAGTAAGACAAGAGAGCACATAAGATAAAAACAAGTCAATAATACTTCTAGATATTAAAATAATAAGAAAACATAATAAAAATTTTCTTTGTTAATAGCAAAAAGAATCAAACAAAACCATCACATACTAATACACACCCAGATAGTAGGAATAACAATACTGAGAAATTTTTCTGATTTATAAACAAGAAACAACAAGCCAATAAAAAAGCCAAGTATTTAAAAGGGAACATTAAATATAAATGTATTCAATATTTTTCAAATTATCCTCCATGTAATTTTAATAAAAAGTTCTTTTTAAATTTGGAGAGGAGTGTTAGAATATAGGAGGAGATGGATTTGTAGTGTGGGGGCAAAAATAAACTGGTAAAAATACCAAAGAAAAGGGGGTTAGCTGTAGGAGAATATATTTTTCAGATATTCAACCATACCACAAATCTTTAATAAAGTATCACTATAATCAATCTACCCCCAATGTAATTTAATTCATTATATGCAATACTGTCAGTAAATGGGCAAGGTACTAATTAATAAGTGGAATTAGAATCATGATGACCCTCATGTCATACCATTTAACAAAACAATTTTCAAATAAATTGAAGAGCTGAATATCTTTAAACCCCACAGACACATCTGGAAGAAAGCAGAATTAAACACTCATCAAAATGCTAGAAAGAGAAGAACAAGCCAAGCTTTGAAGCAACAGAAGAAACACAGGAAAAAATAAACACATCTTTTATAATTTTAAGAAGATACAAGACCAAAATTAAGGTAAAAATGATAACCAGTAATAAAATA
>NW_003852536.1:946194-946990 GCF_000181295.1 Otolemur garnettii
AGCCTGGATGGCAGAAAAATATCACATCTTTAAAAAGAAGAAAGAAGAAAGAAAAAGAAGGGAGGGAGGGAGGAGTGAATAAAAGTGATTATGATGATTATAATACTGCAGAAATAAAAACATGCTAAACATTATTTAATAGAGAATTGACTATATGGGATATTCTTCTTGCATTATTTATAATCATTAAAATTATATTTGTGACAATTTTGTGATAGTAAGTAAAAACACGTATTACTAAAAAAAAAAAATACAAGTGTTATGAGTTGAACTGTGCCCCTCCCCCCAAAATTATATGTTGAAGTCCACAAGGTATTTTGGAATGTGATCATATTTAAATATAGTCTTTCAGAAGTAATCAAGTTAAATGAAGTCATCTGCATGCGCCCTAAACCAGTATGAGAAATCCGGACACAGTTGCACACCCAAGGAGAGCACCATGTGAAAACGAAGGCAGAGACTGGGGTGATGCAGCCACGTGCTAAGCAATTCCAAAGACTGCCTGCAAAGCACCCAAGGACAGCCCTGTCAATACCTTGATTTTCGACTTCTTGCTGCTAGAACAACAGAACAGAGATAATAAATTTCTGTTTTTTAAGCTACCCAATGTGTGGTACTCTGTAATAGTAGCTCTAACATACTAACACAATAAGGTAAGAAATAAAAAGTTTCTAGTTTTGTGCAGTGGTTCTCAACCTGTGGGTCGTGAACCACAGGAACTATATTAAAGGGACATGGCATTAGGAAGGTTGAGAACCACTGCTCTAGTGGCATATGGTAACCTTGGAAAGTATTA
>NW_003852536.1:947900-948718 GCF_000181295.1 Otolemur garnettii
TGAGGATCACCAGATTATTTTCAAACATGGCTGCATCATTTTATAATCCCATCAGCAATATACAAGGATTCCAGTTTCCACTTCCTTGCCAAAGCTTATTTTCTGTTTCTTTCTTTCCTTTTAATTTTAGGCACCTTAGTAGGTATAAAGTGCATCTCATTTTGCCCCTAATTTGCATTTCTCTGCTGATTGATAATGTGAGGATCTTTCATATGGTTGTTGGCCATTTGTATAACTTCTTTGGAGAAATGTCTATTCAAGTCCTTTACCCATTTTTTGACTGAGTGCCTTACCGTTGCTTTGCAGGAGTTCTTTACATTATCTGGATATTAAATATTTGACTTAATATAAATATTAGACTTAATAACTGGTTATCAAATATTTGATTTGCAAATATTTTCTTGCATTCCTTAGGTTTCATATTTTCATGTTCTTGATAACATTCTTTGATGCAATGCACACAAGTTTTTATTTTGATAAAGCCCAACTTATCTATTTTCTCTTTTGTTGCTTATGCTTTCAGTATCATGTCTAAGGATCCACTGACAAATCCAATGTCTTCTAGGAGGTTTATAACTGTAGGTCTAAGATTTAGGTTGTTGATTCACTTTGAGTTAATTTTTATACATGGTGCAAAGTGGGTGACCAATTTCATTCTTTTGTATGTGGATATCAAGTTGTCCCAGCACATCTGTTAAAGAGACTATTCTTTCCCTAATAAATGGATTTAGTACCTTTGTCAAAAATCAACTGGCCATAGACAGATGCATTTATTTCTGGACTCTTAATTATATTCTGTTAGTCTATATGTCTATCCT
>NW_003852536.1:949478-950438 GCF_000181295.1 Otolemur garnettii
TTTTTCTTTCTGCTCATCAATAACTTTCATATTTTACTTATTTGCATCCTCTTTCTCTCTGTCTCTCTCTTTTGTATAACTAAAAGCTTTGTCAATTTTGTTGATCTTCCCAAAGAACTTTTGGTTTCATTGATTCTGTTCTTTTTCTATTGTCTGTTTTTTTATCTCTGCTCTAAGCTTTAGTATTTTCTTCTTTCTGCTATCTTTGAGTTTAGTTTGCTCTTCCTTTTCTAGTTGTTTAAGGTGTACAGTCAGGTGACTGATTTGACATCTTTCTTCCTTTTCAATACAGCCATTTTCAGCTATGAATTTTCCTCTGAGGACTGCCTTTAGGCATCCCATAGTTTTGGTATGTTGTACTTTCTTTTTATTCATCTCTAAGTATATTCTAATTTCCCTTGTGATATCTTCGTTGGTAGTTGTTAAAAAGTATGTTGATTAATTTTCACTTCTTTTTTTTTAACATTCTAATTTTTCAGCTGCTATTGATTTCTAGCTCCATTCCACTGGGTGGAAAAAGATATTTCACATGATTTCAATCTTTTTACATTTACTGAGACTTGTTTCGTGGCCTAACATATGGTCTATCCTAGATAATTTAAAAATAATTTGTATTCTGCTGTGAGTGAAAAATAATTTGTATTCTGCTGCTGGGTGAAAAATTCTATATACAGACATGCCAAGGTATTCCTCGGGACTGGTTCCAGAACCCTTCCCACTTGAATACCAAAATTTACAGTTGCTCAAGTCCCTCATATAAAATGGTATAGTAGGTGCATATAACTTATGAATATCCTCCCAAAATTATAGACACATGCTGCTTAATGACAAGCATATGTTCTGAAAAATGTGTTGCTAGGCGATTTCATCTTTGTAAGATCATAAAGTGTACTTACACAAACGTAGATGGTATGGGCTACTGCTATACAACTTGTAGCCTATTGCTCCCAGGCTACACAC
>NW_003852536.1:951164-952501 GCF_000181295.1 Otolemur garnettii
AGCACCCTACTCCTTGAGCCACAGGCGCTGCCCAACTTATAATTTCTTTTTAACTTTTCTCATCTTTTGTTGTAGCAGTTAGTTTAAAACACAAATACAGTTTACAATGTACAAAAAATATTTTCTTTCTTTATATCCATATTCTATAAGCTTTTTTCCATTAATTTTTTTCCTACTTTTAAAGTATTTTTATTAAAAACTAAGACATAGGCTGGGTGTGGTGGCTCATGCCTACAATTTAAGCACTTTGGGAGGCCAAGGCAGGTGGATTGCTTGAGCTCAGGAGTTCGAGACAAGCCTGAGCAAGAGCAAGAGTGAGACCCCATCTCTACTAAATACAGAAAAACTACCTGGACATTGTGGTGGGCTCTATAGTCCTAGCTATTCACAAGGCTGAGGCGGGAGAGTTGCTTGAGCCCACGGATTTGAGGTTGCTGTAAGCTATGACACCATGGCACTCTACCCAGGGTAACAAAGTAAGACTGTGTCTCAAACAAAAAACAAACTAAGGCATAAACACATACATTAGCCTAGGCCTACACAGGGTCAAGATTATGAAGACATCTGTAGGTAACAGGAACTTTTCAGCTCTATTATAATCTTATGGGACCACCACAACATACTCAGTGTGTGGGTGGCCACAGCATTATTGTATGACTTGTAACTATCCTTTTAATGCTAAATACAATGTAAATGCTATTTACCTATTATATTGTATTGTTTGGGGAATAGCAACAAGAAAAAAATAAATAACAGACTTATTTATCCATTTATCCCCCTCAAATACTATGATCTGGAACCACAGATGCAGATCCAGGGATATAGAGAGCTATCTATGCCATCTATCTGTTACGTCTAGTTGGTTGTAGTATCTATTATATCAATTTCAATATCCTTAATGATCTTCTGTCTGTATGTTTTATCCATTATTGGAAGTGGAATATTAAAGTCCTTAACACTTGTTGTAGGATTATCTATCCTTTGAAGTCTGTTAGAAAGTGTCCTTAATAAAGATTCCCATAATCTTTAAAAGGGCTAAAATAGATTTTAAAATTTACATGTGTGTATCTCTTAACTAAGACATCTCACTCTTAGGAAATATACCAAGGAAATTAAAGTATGGTAATAATCACAGAATATTTATTGAGCCTTTACCATGTGCCAGGCCCTGACCTAAGCATTTTAAACACATTAACTTATTTATTAGGTGATTCTATTGTTATCTTAAATTATAAATGACACAAAGATGAGTGTCTGACAAGTAAATATATATGATCCGGAGTTTTCGATACAGTAATTATTAGTTTAAAAAACCACCAATAGAACATAGCAGAGTT
>NW_003852536.1:953006-959306 GCF_000181295.1 Otolemur garnettii
ATCTTACCTGCAACCACTGAAATTTAATTGCTAGAGAAAAAGTTCCGACCAATTCTACCACGATACATTCATTGATGTAAAACATTTATTAAACAAATACTAACTATCTGGATCTTTGTCAGAGTCAGGTTAATAATATATCTATGTTTTCAATATGCTAGGTAATGGTGAGGGTGGGGAAATAGATTTGAAACTCTACAGGTATTAATAGAATTTTAAAGCACCACAGAAGGAGTACCTACACTTTCTGAGATGATATTCATTTTGATTCTTTTACGTTCTGGATGAATGAGACAATACGCTAAGCATGGTTCTGGAAGGAGTAGGTAGAATGGGACTGATAGGCAAAGCAGAAGAAATAGAATAGAAAAAGCTTAGAGTCAAAAAAAGGCAGACCCCACATTCAGAGTATTATTTAGTGTTGTGAAAATACGACATCAATTTAATCTTAATTTACTCACTGTGATATACGTGGTATTATTTTCTACCAATAGTTACTGAGCACTTATGATGTGTCAGCTTCATATGGATGGATATATGTTCTCCTGACATGAAATACATTTATAGATGAAAGAATTAAGGTATAAAGAGGGCAAAGGTTTGTATGGTGTTACACAGCTACAATGGTGAAGTGAGAAATTAAAACTAGGTAGTCTGACTCTAGAGATGAAATAAGAATTTCCCTTGCAATGCCAATTATCATCTCATACCATATAACACAAGTGTCTACAAAGCTATCCCTGAGTCACGTACAAGATAGAGAGTCTGGATATCTAACAAAGACACTCATGCAGATCACCAGTACTTCTTGTTCAGGCAGACAATCTTTCATAAACATTCTAACTCCTTCCTGAAAGATTCCTACTCTCTCCCAAATGTAGACTTGCCTTTTCTTTAGCAAGATTAGGATATCTATATCGGCTTCCTACTGGTAAGAGTGAGAAGTAAAAAGGTTTTTACAAACTCTAGGTTTGTAGAGCAGCTAGGTCACTCAACATTAAATAGAGCACATAAGCGAATATTCCTATCATGCCTAAAGAGAAGAAAATTAATTAGGCTTCATAAATGTGAAATTAAAAGATACCTTCAGTCCCTCCAATTCATTTTCCAGTTGCTTGGAATAGTGCTCACTCTGTTCACGCAGTTTCCGATCTTTAGAGGCTTCAGCAGCTAAAGCTTCTGTATGAACTTCCAGCTTTAAAATAAAATGAAAAAAGCATATTTCATGGTTATAATTTTTTCCAACTAAATCCTTACAAATTTACCTTATAATAGGGAGATAACCTGAATAATGAAATTCACAGTAAATATTATCAAACAAAAACCTTAAAAAATTAAATAAAAAGTTACATATTATTCAACTAGTCTCAAAAAGCAGCTTTCATCACTATCCCATGGGCACTATAAAATTTGCCTGACTACTAACCTCTTTTTTGGCTCTTTCTGTTCTGCGCAGTTCTTGCCTTAAGCTTTCAACTTTTTGCATCACCAGGTCCACCTCTTCTTCCTTATCTCGGACATGGCGAGCAAGTTTCTGCTTTTGGGTGTGCAATTCTGTTAGTCGCTCATTGATCTCCATGAATTCCTGCATGGCCAGTTTCCTCTGACAGTGTGCGTCTTTCAGCTCTTTGGATTGGTTTTTTAATCGCTCACTAGCCTGGACTAGTTCCTACAGTTTTATAAAAAGAATATAAGTTACCATTTCTGCATCTAGAGACCAAATATGGCCACCAAAGTCAAGAAGAGCCAAAATTATTCACTTCAGGACAAAATTAAAAGAAATGAACTACTTCTGAACAGATATTAAGAGCACGGCATCCTGCTTGTGGTCTGAATTCCTAGGCTAATAAGGTAAATGCAATGAGACGCTGGTACAACTTTATAAGACCTTAGTTTCCGTAAATGAGTAAAGAATGTAGGAATATAAGACATGATGGTCAAAATAAAGATTTCTGTGAAATTTAATAAATATTTGTGAGTTTTTTTAAACATTAAAAGACTAAAAATGACTACAAACACAAAACAAAACAAAACAAAACAAACGTGGGTTGCAGGGTTGCCCCTGATTTGAAGACTAAGCCTTAAGCCAGAAGCTCGGAGAAAAGAAACAAATCCGAAACTCTCTGCTTAGAGTGAGAAACGTAGAGAGTGGCTAAAGTGGGCAGGTCAGTAAGGCTACCTGCCTCTAAGCAAAAGGAAATGCAACTCTTCTTATGGGAAAAAAACCCAATGAAACCTGAATTTTTCACATAATAAAAGCAAATGGCTCACAACCATAGATTTCCAAATACCCAGAGAACCATCACCAAACAACAGTAAATAAAACCAGAAACAAAAAATAAAAATAATCACCAAAGGTATCTGAGTATGAGAATCCTTAGATAGTGACATCAAATTGCTACATATGAAAAGTATGAAAAAACATAAAAGGAAATCATAAAAATGGGAATATGCAGAAAGACCAAAAAAGAACATGCAGATTTATAGAACTTTAATAGAACATTTAGAAATAAAAACAAAATGCCTTAAAACTAAAGACCTGAATCTATTAATTTAGGAGGTTCTCCATATTTATGAAGCAAAAAAAACAAAGAAAAAAAATCCCACAAAACTCAGAAATGCTCAAGAATGACACTGGGTAACACCAAAGGGGTGGGGGGAAGGAAATCAGAAGGGGAAAAAAACGCAAATCACCTATTCTCCATCTTGAAAATTAAAAAGGAAAAATAAAAATACAGTAGAATCTCTGTAAGCTGACTACTCAACAGACTGTAACCAACTGGTTAACAAACGGAGGTGGTTAACACCTTTAAGGTAGCTTCAAAATATATTAAAAAGATATCGCTAGAACTTCAGAAAACAATTTGTAAATACATAACCATAATGAAAAATTTTAATTTTCTTAATCATTGATAGATAAATCAATAAGATTTAAAAAATTGTTGAATATAAAGAAGATTTGAAAAGCTCGATTAACAAGCTAGGCCATGAAACAAGTCTCAGAAGATCTCAAAGAGCCAGGTCTTTAATAATACTGCCATTAAATTAGAAATCAACAGAAAGATAAAACTCCATACACTGAAAATTTAAAAACATACTATAGATAACCTGGTCAATGAGAAAAACCATAAAGGATATTAAAATATTTTAATAAAAAATTAAAAATACAAAAATAAAATGCTTAGTATATACTAAAATTTGGAAATGCAGTAAAAGCTGTGCTTAGGGGGAAACAGAAAGCCTGAAATACTTATATAGAAAAGACAAAAATGATTTTGGGGTACAGTGGTTCATGCCTATAATCCCAGCACTTTGGAAAGCCAAGATGGGAGGATCACTTGAAGTCAGGAATTCAAGACCAGCTTGGGCAACATAACAAGACCCCTCTCTACAAAATTAAAAAATTAGCTGGTCATGGTGATCCCAATTACTTAGGAGGCTGAGACAGGAGGGTCATCTGAGCCCAGGAGTTCAAGGCTGCAATGAGCTATGATTGGGCCGCTGCATGTCAGCCGAGGTCACAGAGCAAGACTTGGTCATTAAAAAAGAAGAGGTGGGGGAGTTGAAATTTAATGAGACCGAAGTTCATTGAGCAGCAGAGACAGAACAACACTATCCTCCCCTATAATATAAAGAAGAAGATACTAAAGATAACAGCAAAACCCAATAAAATAGAAATGAAATAATGATGATCAACAAAGGCAAAAGTTGGCTCTTTGAGAAAATAAAAGACATCTAGTGAGATGAACCAAGGGAACAAACATGAAAGTACAGAGAAATTAAGAAAAACAGACCCTAAAAATAAATCTAGAGTTGACAAAAAAATGAGAAAATACAATGAAGAACTCTACATCAATAAATTTGTTAACTTATGAAATGAACAAATGCCTATAAAAATACAATGTACCAAAATTATTTTAAGAAGAAACAGAATACCTAAATAGCCCTCTAACAAAGTAACTAAATTAATAGTTAATATCTACCCATCTTCCTAGTGGTGGGGAAAACCTGCAGACCCAAATACGTTTTACCCACTATTTTTTCACTCAGTGTTTTTAGGAACAGAGCATTTGTCTTACACACTCTCTTCAAGAGATAGAAGCAGCAGAAAGGTGAGAAAGTGAGGCTCTGTCTCAAATAAATAAATAACGTATACAATACGATAGGAATGGTCTTATTTTTGTTATTTCTTTTGAGATAGATTCTCACTGTGTCGCCCTGGGTAGAGTGCTGTGGTGGTGTCACAGCTCACAGCAACCTCAAACTCTTGAGCTCAAGCGGTTCTCTGGCCTCAGCCTCACAAGTAGCTGGGACTACAGGTACCCACCACAACACCTGGCTATTTTCAGAGATGGGATTTTGCTCTTGCTAAGGCTGGTTTTGAACCCATGAACTCAGGCAATCCACCTGCATTGGCCTCCCAGAGTGCTAGGATTATAGGCGTAAACCACTGCGCCCAGTAATAGTGTAATACATTTTAAAAAGACAAATGACACCTCTATGAAATTTTAGGGAAGAACATTTTAGAAGAACTTTAAATATACAGAGATATACTGTGTTTGTGGATAAAAGACTATGGGGCTACAGAGAAACTATTTTTATGTTTTGCAGTTAGATCCTTACAAACAAATTGCACTGACACTTAGGCTAAATGGAAGTATTGCAAAGTGATTTGTGACTAATTTGGACAGTAAAAAAAAACAAAGATATTTACCTTGCTCACATTTTACATTTCAAGGTGGAACTGAAGAGAAATTAAGAGCTTAGACCAAAGGGATTTCTGTCCAAGCAGGAGACTGAGCATAGCTTTCTACTGAAGTGATTCATTTAAATTTCAAAGGTTTAGAGAAAGAACTTAAGATCCTTCTTTTTAGATTTCCAAGGAGACTCAGATAATGGGGAAAGCAGAAGCATTTGCCTCTATACATATAAACACTTGGATAACTCCCCCCTCCCCAGTTCTTGTTTACAATACAAACTCTTTACTTGTAGGGTTTTATCTACCCAGCTCTCAGTGATTCACCTTGGAGCTAAGAATTAGTACACAGAGACGCTATCTCACTATTATTTGCTGTGTGTAATAAAAATAATTTGCTCTATTCTTGAAATCTATATGTTCAGAATAAGAAAATGGACAGTAAGAACTTAAAAGACTCAATATTATAAAGATGTCAATTACCCCAATATTAATCCATAGAGTCAAGGTAATTTCAACCAAAATTCCATCATAGTTTTCAAGGAAGAGATGCAGACACATGAGTATATGGAAATTTGAGAAATAAAAGAAGTGACACTGCCCATCACTGGGGAAAGTAGGGCTTATTTAGTAAATGAACAACTAGTAAGCCTCATGGGAAAAAAGTGGAATTGGATCCTTATCTCACATGATACACAAACACGAATTTCTGGTGAATTAAATACATAAATATAAAAATCAAACTTTAACACTTCGGGATAAAAATTTAGGAGTATTTTTTGTTATCGCAGAGTTCTTACACAAGCTAGCAAATGCACTAACCATAAAAATACAAAGTTGATTACATTAAGCCTAAGAACTTTTGTTCATCAAGATTCCATAAAGTATTAATAAAGAAAAGCCATTGAGAGTTAGGTGTAACATACATTACTAACAAAAAGATTAGAACATCCAAAATTTTTCAAGAATTCTTACAAATCAATAAGAAAAAGACAAACAACATAATAGAACAATGTAGAAGGCTATTAAGTGGTATTTCAAAGAAAAAGAAATATATATGGTAAATATACATATGTAGAGATACTTGACTTCATTAGTAATTAGGGAAATGCAAATTAAGATCACAATAAAACTTCCTTTTAGAGCTAAAAATCTCAATTTAGACTAGATTGGCCAAAACTAATGAATCAGGTAATATGAAATATTGTTGAATAAATTGGTACACTTTATATTTGGAAAATGATTTGGCATTATCATAAAAAATTGGAATATTTGCTAGCCCAATTTAAAAATGGGAAAAGGACCTTAATGGACTTTTCTCTAATTCATTCTACAAATGGCCAGTAGGTGTATGAAAAGGTGCTCAACATCACTAATCATCAGCGAAGTGAAAATCAAAAACCGCACTGAGATGTCACCTCCTACATATCAGAACGGCTACGATAAAAAAAGACAAATGGTAACAAGTGTTGGTGAAGAACGTGGAGAAAAGAGACTCCCTTTCTACTGCCTATGTGATATTAAACAAATCACAGTTCTTTGCTGGTATGATCTGTTTGTTTACAGCACTACTGTCTTCTCAAAATTTATGAAAAAGATTTTTA
>NW_003852536.1:965428-968287 GCF_000181295.1 Otolemur garnettii
AGTAATATCACCTTCTCTCTCTCTGTACCCCCTCTTATATCATGTGATGCCTCTAAAACAAGCAAAAGGCTACCATCTCACTTTGCTAAAAATCAGAGACTTTACAACAATCAGGAAGACCTACTGATCAGCCAACAAGACCTTTCTACCCCTTGACTCCTCTAACGCTCTTCCTTCCCCCTTCTACCTGCTTGCTTATTCTGCTCCAGCCACTCTATCTACTGTGTTTTACCTAAACACATGAAGCACATTCTGACATTAGGGCCTTTGCACTGGCTGGTCCTTCTGCCTAGAACATGTATAACCTAGATAAATGCACAGCCCCTTACCCTCTTCAAATTTTTATTAGTATGTCACCTTCTCGATTAGGTTTACACCTGTACAATAGTATTTATAAGATGATAAAACTCCTCATATCACACATCTGACTCATTCTCCTTATTCTATTCTATTTTAAACACTGTTTAAAAATGGTGACAGTGGTCACCTCCTAATATACCGAATCATTTCCATAGTTATGTATTTACTATTTGTCTGTTATGTGTTCTCCACCCAGGCAAGGGTAAGGATTTTGGCATGCTTTGTTATTACATCCCAAAAGCCTAAAACACCACCTGATACTAAGTAGGGGCTTAGTAAACATTTGCTGAATAAATACAATAAATAAATGACAGGATATAATAGGCATATCAACAACTGTCAAATTTTAATCTCAGCAATACACTGTTCTTAACAAAGAAAATACATTTTCATAAGCCTTGATGCCTACAGCTGCACTCCCCTTGTAGAGTGTCCTTCCTCCCTCCTAACACCTATTGCCCTAATAATAAATATGCTTTTCCAGGCAAATCCAAACTCAATATCCAAAATTAATAGATCTTCCAAAAAGGCAATCCTTATTCAATTAAATCTGGGTTAGTTGTTCCTCCTGAGTACCCTCCATTTATCTTACAGCCTTTTCAAACATACTGTAATAACTATTTCTTTATCTATTTCCCAGACCAAAATGTGAGCTCCTTGAGAGCAGGACCCACTTATTTCTATTTATTTGCTTTTTCCTCACTGGCATATAATTCGTATCACATAACTCAGACAGGTTTTTTGTGTGAATAAGCCATTTTTTAAATCTATTAACCTGAATTAATAGTGAATCATAGACATTTACCTGTTACTTGTTTCCTTAGTTTTTCAATTTCTTCTTTTAAGTCTTTTATTTCTAAATCTTTGCTTGCTGTTAGTGGACCATCAACAGTTGAATACTGCAGAGCTTGGACAGTCTGTGTTGATTCTTAAAAAAAAAAATTAAAAAAGAATGAAAAAAATATTGCCATACTACAAATTTTTATAACTAATGAGAATGTATTTCTTTATGCAGAAATTCTTCTATAATTCTATAGGCCAAAACATATACTCATTGACAAAAAGAATGTAAATGCACTAAAATTAAGTCATAAAAATTCCACTGTGCATGTCTTTGAAATTATAATATATACAGGGAAGAATTTCCCTTCTAACATGTGAGATTTCTGTTTTAAATACTGTTGGTGTAGTTTGACAGAGATTTAACTACCCACCCCCTTTGGCGTGAGCAGGGAACATGTGATAATGAAAACTGTTGTCCATTAGTCAGACGATGTATGAAGAACTGAATATGGGGGTTTAGACTGTCAATACGTATATAGAGAGGTGCCGGCCTTCCAAATTTTACATCTGAAAGTTAAGGCCCATCCATAGATAGAGCTCTGACTACCAATTTAGTTAAGGTATTTAACTAAACTAGTTAAATTTATCTTTCAGTTTGAATCAAAAGATACTATTAAAGAAACATTAACCTTATTGATATTCCCAAATATCATGAAGAGATATGGAAAAAAGAAAACTTGAAAACCATTTTATATCCGAAATGAAACCACCCATTGTTCTAAATAAGTTTTCAGTTATTTCCTAAATAATACGGCTCTCTTACCATAATTCTTTGTTAGTGCAGATCATTAGTGACTGTTTCGTGTATGTGGGTGTATACGTGCATGTGTACATGTATCATAATCTTTGTGTGCCTGGTGGTCAACAGGAAATTGTAAATTTGAATCAAAGGTATGAGATATACTATCCTCTGTATCTGATCCCTTTCTATACCCAATACATATTTATTGTACATTTCTTTTCCTTTGGGTTCAATATATGTAAAAAATGGTCCTTATATATTTACTATTTAGAAAACAACAACATTGTTTTCATTTTTTCAAGATATCTGAGTTGGGAATAGAAAATATGAAGATGTAAAACTACCCACTAGATACTGATAGGAGCTATTTTTCATCCTATACCCTACATACCACAAGGTATGAAGGTTAGGAAGTATCTTTGCTCCCAGTTAGGAGCTCCTGGTTATCTCTCTTCCCTAAAACTCCTAAAACGCTTCAAAAAGAGAAATTTATCTTTAAAATATATTTACCTTGAAGCTTTCTGCTAAGTTCAAGTTTTTCCTGCTCAAGACGTTTAATTCTTCTTTCATAAGCTTCGGTTGCTAAGTTGTTATCTAGAGTCCTCTGAACATTAACATCAAGATCCAGTGAGGTAGGACCCGCTGTTACTCTTAAACAGCTCCTATCAGAAAGAACACTGAACAAAGAAAAAAATATGTAAGTTCATACTATAAATAAAAAGTTTGAAGAATAAAGACAAGCTTTTAAAATTGTTCATTTAAAACACAAATTTAAATATCTAGTTTAAAGTTTCTGGAAAAAAAAAATCACCAAAAACTACTTTTTATAAGCATTTAAAAAAATAAAAACATAAATCCTCTAGTTATTCTCGATCTTCTGTGGTTCTATATAAATCCTAGGATTATTTTTTTCT
>NW_003852536.1:968576-968878 GCF_000181295.1 Otolemur garnettii
CTTAGATCTAAAAGAATTTGCTTTATGAAACTGGAAGCTCCTATGTTAGGCATTATACATATATTTAGGATTATTATGTCTTCTTGCTGAATTGCTCCCTTTAACCATTTATAATCACCTGTTTTGTCTTTTTTTTACCTTTGTTAATTTAAAGTCTATTTTATCTGATACGAGAATGGCTACACTTGCTGGCTTTTGGTTTCCATTTGTGTGAAATATTTTTTTTCTATCCCATCACCATGAGTCTGTGTGAGTCCCTTCAGAAGGTTAGATGTGTTTCCTAGAAACAGCAGATGTTTGGG
>NW_003852536.1:968948-974385 GCF_000181295.1 Otolemur garnettii
CCTACTGTGCTGTTGCATATATAATCACTTTTGAGTATTTCCTGTAGGGTGGGTCTAGTAGTTACAAATTCCCTTCGTGTTTGCTACCCCGGGAAAAGACTTTATTTCTCCTTCATTTACAAACTCAGTTTTGGAAAGGTACAGGTTGGCAGCTAATTCTCTTTAAAGAGGCTAAAGACAGAACCCCTTTCCTTTCCGGTCTAGTAAGACCACTGGTATCTTCATGGGGATTTCAGTGAATCTACAGCTTGCTTTGTGTAATATGGACATTTTTAGCAATACTGATCCTTTCAATCCATAAGCATGGAATCTCTTTCCATTTTTTTCTGTTCTCTCCAATTTCTTTCATCAATGTTTTATATAATAGTTTTCATTACAGATTTTTTTTTTTTTTTAAAGACAGAGTCTCTCTCTCTGTTACCCAGGCTATAGTGCCAAGGCCTCAGCCTAGCTCACAGCAACCTCAGATTCCTGGGCACAAGCTATCCTCCTGCCTCAGCTTCCTGGATAGCTGGGACCACAGATGCCTGGCTAAGTCTTTCTGTTTCTAGTAATGATGGGGTTTCACTCATGCTCAAGATCAGGGGTCCTCAAACTTTTTAAACAGGGTGCCAGTTCACTGTCCCTCAGACCGTTGAAGGGCCAGACTGCAGACCCTGGGACGAGTCAGCTGCTAAGCAGGATAGGCAGCAGCAGCAAAAACACCCAGGGAGGCCGGATAAATATCCTAGGCAGGCTGCATGTGGCCCGTGGGCTGTAGTTTGAGGACGCTTGCTCAAGATCATGATCCCCCTTGCCTTAGCCTCCCAGAGTGCCAGGAGAACAGATGTAAGCCACCACACCTAGACTGATCTTTCACTTCTTTGGTTAAGTTTATTACTAGTTATTTTATTGCATTTGTAGCTATTATAAATGGGATTATTTTCTTGGTTTCTTTTTCAAATTGTTTATTGCTGGCATATAGAATTGCTGTTGATTTTTGTATATTGATTTTGTATCCTAAAACTGTACTGAATTTATCAGTTCTTATAGTTTTGGGGTGGAGTCTTTAGGTTTCTTTCTTTTTTTTTTTTGAGACAGAGCCTCAAGCTATCCCCCTGGGCAGAGTGCTGTGGCATTACAGCTCACAGCAACCTCCAACTCCTGGGCTCAAGCGAGTCTCCTGCCTCCGCCTCCCAAGCAGCTGGGACCACAGGCGCCCGCCACAACGCCCGGCTATTTTTTGGTTGCAGCCATCATTGTTGTTTGGCGGGTCCGGGCTGGGGATTCGAACCCGCCACCTTAGGTGTACGTGGCTGGTGCCTTAGCCGGTTGAGCTATAGGCGCCGAGCCAGGTTTCTTTCTATATAAGATTATATTGCCTGCAAATAAGAATTTGACTTCTTCCTTTCTAATTTGGATGTCCTTTCTTTCTCTTGTCTAACTTCTCTAACTAGAACTTCCAGTACTATGTTGAAAGGAGTGATGAAAATGAGTATCCTGGCTCAGCGCCTGTAGCTCAATTGGCTAGGGCGCCAGCCACGTACACCAGAGCTGGTGGGTTCGAATCCAGCCCGGGCCCACCCAACAACAATGACAACTACAACTAAAAAATAGCCAAGTGTTGTGGTGAGCGTCTGTAGTTCCAACTACTTGTGAGGCTGAGGCAAGAGAACAGCTTAAGCCCAAGAGTTGGAGGTTGCTGTGAGCTGTGACACCACAGCACTCTACCCAGGGTGACAACTTGAGATTCTGTCTCAAAAAAAAAGAAAAAGAAAAAGAAAGAAAACGGGAATCCTTCTCTTGTTCTACCCCAAATTGTAAGAAATACAGGTTATAAAATGAAATTTGCTACAAGGTTATTTGTAGTTTAAAACAATTTGACCCCTTAAGTGACACATTTGTCAATAATAGTACCCATGGTTCTCTCTGCCAGAATTTGAAATTCAAAACTGAGGTCCTTTTTTAAATTCCATACAATTAAAAATTTGAGGTGCTGGGCATTCAGAAGTGAACAAAAAAACACAAAAATCCTTGCCCATAAAGAGTTTATATTCCACTGACAGAAAAAGATATAAACAAAATAATTAAATACTCAGTATACTAGAAAATACAAAGCAGGAAAATGAGAATAAAGTACTGAGGGGAGGAGATAAAAATTTAGATAAAGTGATCTAAGCTGCCATTGTGAAAGTAACTTTAAGAAAAAACAAGTAAGGGTAAGGAGACCAACCAAGGGAATGTCAGAAGGAAGAGCATTCCAGGAAGATGGAACAGAAGAACAGAGTCCTAAGACAAGAGTATGTCTGGCACATTCACAGCCAAGAAAGGAGGCCTACGGGGATGGAGTAGAGTAAGCAAAGGGAAGAGTACAGAAAATAAACTCAGAAAGATAAAAGTGAGCCAGTCATATAGGGCTTTGTAAGAATTTTAATTTGGAGTTAAGATACAAAGCCACTGGAATTGGGGGATAGGAGGTATTGGTCCTGAACAGGGGAGTGCCATATCTTTTCTGACTTATCTTTTAATAGGATCATATGTTCACAGGATCATACATATGTTCTGAGAAATAAAAGAAATGGAGTTATGAACATATTAAGTAAAAGAGAAAAGAAGTCTCAGCTGGAGATATAGATTTAGGAGTTATCAGCAAATATTTGGGAGAACATCAGAGACCATTAGAAGGAATCAGGTATGAAGACTGAGAAGGAATGGCCAGAAAGATAAGAAGAAAATCAGTTGTGCCTGGAAGCTAAGAGAAGAAAGTGTTCTAATAACGTGGAGTTGTGCAAAGGAAGAGACCAGGCAAGTAAGAAAAACTTGGACTGAGAAGTGATCATTAGTTTAGCAACATGGAGGTCAATGGTGACATCGATAAAAACAGTTAGCATGAAGTGATGGGGGCACAAACCCAACTGGAATGAATTCAAAATAGAATAGTACAAAAAATGGACAAAATATAATCAACAGCTGAAGTGATTCTGCTATAATATAGAACAAGGGAATGGTCAGTAACAGGTAAGGGAAGTGAGATCAGAGAGATTTTTATATTTTGCTTTAAGATGGGAGAAAGAATTTCATGTTTGTAAGCTGATGGAAATGATATGATAATACAGAGGACATAGAAACGGAAAAATTATTGATATAAAAGTGAGCATACTCACGAGGGGACGTGAAAGAGGCTGGCCTTAGCTCAGAGCTTCCACAGTTCATCCAGGGAAAGAAAAAGTCATATAGGTACAGAGGTTTGTAGGTGATAAATGTGATGGGAGCTTGTGAAAGTTGTCTGCTGTTTCCTTCAGTCCTCTCAGTGAAAGAGGAAGCAAAATCAGCTAACAGTGAGGATTACAGAGATTTTAGTAGAAAGAATGAAAAAGTTATCTTGTGGAGTAAACAGTGAATACACTAGGGTTATATACTGTATCTGCCAGACAGCAACAGGAGATACTTGAGGTTCATAATCATGAATTTAATGTAAAAACAAATAAGAATGGTCAGGTATTTCTCCCTGGTCACTTTGAACTGCACAGATCAGACAGAGAATTAAATTTTAATAATGAATGTTGACTTACCAATACAAGAAAACGAGAGAAAGCCAAGGAAAGTGAGGTGCCACACA
The DNA here is from genome assembly GCF_000181295.1 of Otolemur garnettii. NCBI lineage: Eukaryota > Metazoa > Chordata > Mammalia > Primates > Galagidae > Otolemur > Otolemur garnettii. Next base: position 972,547 of record NW_003852536.1, read on the forward strand.
AGGAGTGATTCTAATCATTCTCAATGGAATTTTAATTGAAAAGTAGGAAAGGTTATAAGTAGAGAGAGGGTCAAAAAAAGGATGGTAGGATTAATGAGCTGAATGTTCTTGTGCTTGACACCTAGAAAATATTTATTCAACAGCAAGAGACTCTTCCAATTCTTACCCCATTGCTAAGGGTTAGAGTCTGAACTCTACTTGTTCCATTCCTTCCCCCACCAAAATGAGTTAAGATTCTTGTGTATTCTATTCATCTTGTAACATCTAACTTTTCCTAGCAATAGGCTCATTCTATTTTTTAAAAAACTATAATTTACAAAGCTTTTCTCACCTATTACATTAAAAAAAAACCCAGCCCCGGGCCAAACTGCAACAAAAAAAATAGCCAGGCATTGTGGCGGGTGCCTGTAGTCTCAGCTACTTGTGAGGCTGAGGCAAGAGAATTTCCCAAGCCCAGGAGCTGGAGGTTGCTGTGGGCTGTGTGACGCCAGGGCACTCTACTGAGGGCAGTAAAGTGAGACTCTGTCTCTATAAAAAAAACAAAACTTCAATTTACTTTAATTTGCTTTAAATTGTCCAAACTATGTTAACTTTTCAAACTTACCAGCTACTAGTATATGTAAAACCAACAAATGGCAGATGATGGCCAGAAAATGCAGTATGTGTTGGTGGGGGCATCGTTTCCTAAAGGAGGAAAAGACATCTGGTAAGAAATAGATAAAACTTGTAGGTTTGGCTATAAATATTAACTACTAATAGGAAACACGTAACTGTTCAATTTTGAAACAATAAGTTTGGTACAGATGTTTAGTGATATTAACTTTAGATTGTGTACACTGCTACTTCAAAATTCTAATAAAATGAAAACGAAGATTGATTAACTGATACTGAGATTATATTCATTATTCATGCATTCCATATTTTTGAATTTGTCTAGAAGCTAAAATTTAGCTGTAAGCCCTAAATCAATGTTTATGGGGATTTTGCAATCATGCGCAGAGCAGAGAAAAATTCGACTCGCCATATGCTGACATTCCCAGCTGAAGCTGAATGGGAGAGACTCTGTCCTCTTATTTAAACTCCTATACTACAAACAGATGTCCTTTAACTTTTAGGGTCATGTTTTTCATATTTTTCTTCCATTTGCAAGCAATTTCACTTTTTAAAATGGCCACCAAACATAGTACTGTCTAGTATTTCTAAGGGCAAGAAAGTTGTGATATGATTTTACAGAGAAAATAATACACAGAAGTTTCATTCAGGGATGAGTTATAGTGCTGCAGGGGGGAATCTGATGTTTATGAATCAAGAATACATACAGGCAGTCCCTGAGTTATGAATAAGATAGGTTCTGTAGGGTTGTTCTTAAGTTGAATTCATATGTAAGGTATAACAGGTACATATACCTACTACCTGTAATAGCCCCCATCCATAAGTGCAAGTCAGACATTGGTCAGATGTTTGTAACTCGGGAACTTACTATAATAGTCCCCCATTCATAAGTACAAGTTACACAGAAGTCTGATGTTTGTAACTGCCTGTATTACATAGATTATGTATTGATACGTAGATGAAAATGTAACCAGAGACTCACAGGAACCTAACCCTGTATCTCTCTGGAGCAGTGGTTCAACACAGTTCTGTGAACAGCAACTTTAAAGAGCATGACTACTGCAATTAATTAGAATCAACTGTACTATGTATTTAATTCGGAATGACTCACAGTTTATTAGTAATGAATATAATTCTACTAATGATAAAATTAGTGAGGGAAGTCCATTTAATTCTCTCTTGTGAAGCTCAGAGAACAAAGTGTAAGAAAAGTTCTTACCTGCCTTG
>NW_003852536.1:974415-983013 GCF_000181295.1 Otolemur garnettii
ATAGGAAATAAGGTAATTGAATAAAAATAAAATTTCAAATTAACAAAGCTTACAAGACAAAAAACAAATTATGTTATTTTCATAATTGTTTTTTTGCAGTTTTTGGCTGGGGCTGGGTTTGAACCCACCACCTCCAGTATGTGGAGCCCATACCCTACTCTTTTAAGCCACAGGTGCCGCCCCCTAAATTTTAATTTAATATAACTTAATGGTGTACAGCAGAGATTGATGCACTATTCTAGCCCATCTTAGCATGGTTCACAAGCTAAAAATAGTTGGCTGATCCACTTCCCTGTCATTCACCTTAAATGGTGATATAACCTCAGGTTGGTAAGACTGTGGATTTGGCATTACAATTCCAAAGATTGCTATTTTTAGCAGCAATACCATTGGGATTAAATATTTAGCAATATTAGTTAGTATTTAACAATAAAATTGCTGGTTTTTACATCCACTTCCATATTACCAGTACTACTATCTCAACCAAGCTGGTGGTAGGAAAAAAGGTATGAGATATACATGATTTTAACCCAAGTTTGGCCGTTTTTCATGAATAAATGTTTCTCTATTTCCCTTCAGATCTATTTCCCATCATGTCTGAAATGGTTGTTTTGACAATGTCCAGTTCCAGGGATAATTTTGGGGAGACATTTGCTAAGCTCTTCACTTTGTAAACAAGAAATCCACTTTTTTTAACTATCTATTAAGGAGTGCCCAACCTGTGGCCTGCAGAGTATATGCAGATTATTTGAGGATTCTTTTACCTATCTGTGGTGTCAGATGTCGTAAAAAATATTCACAGACTTTTTTAGGGGAGAGGTCATTAGCTTTTCCTAGTGTTTGTGTATTTAATGTGTGCCCCAGGATAACTCTTACTATTCTTCCAATGTGAAGCCAAAAAAAAAAAAAAGGGATGGACATCCCTGATTTTAACTCATCCTCTTAGGAAACCAAGGGTATAACTTACCTACGAAGTAAAACTTGGAATTTTATTTTTGCTCTTGGTCATGAACAATGAAGTACACCTTAGTTAACTCTCTTAATTTCTTGATTTATGATAGAAAAAGCACTAAAAACCATGATAACTGTGTGATAACTGATAACTATACTATCCTAGCAAAATACTTGCAAACCAAAAAATTACTTTATAACCACATAAAAAGAACAGAGGAAAAGAATGTCAATGTCATACTTACAGAATTTTTTAAACAATCATCATCCACATCGAAATTCGATGTATCTGTGGGGCTACTAACTTCTGGAATATAAGGTGCTTCACAGTTCCGAATGTTATCCCAATCAATTCCATTGAAAAATGGGTGTTTCTTAAAATCTTCTATTCCGTTTTGACCAAGTCGATGTTCTCTGCTACAAATGAGCCTTCGAATAAGATCCTTCGCATTTTCAGACACATCAGTCACTTGGGCTGGAAACTGAAACCTCTCCTAAACAGACAACAGCAGAAACAAAATATAATTAGTTTTTAACTTAGTAAACTGGTTGACTTACTTTCTCCAAAATACATTCTCTTTTGACAACGTTTAATAAGTGTACCCTGGTACAAAGTACTGATACTAAATCAACATAGACATGAATGAGAAAAGATCATTTTGCTAAAAGAATTTTAATTCCATATATGACTTAATCATAATTCACTACAAAAGAATAAATGAAATGCTAAAACACTTTAAGCTGCTATATATGATTACAAGTAGAATTTGACTAAATTTTTCAACAGAATGTAGATGATTGATAATGTTCATAAGTAATATGCTAATAATTCACTGATAATAATAAACATTTGAAAGGATTTAATATGTATCTGAGACTATTTAAAGTATTTTACTTATTTAATTCAGTTAATCCTCACAATAATCATCTTAGGTGGGTACTAGTTTATACTAATTTTATAGAAGAAGAAATAAAGGCAAAGAGAATTCAAGTCATTTTCAAAACTTCACAAAAACCAGTAAATGGCAGAACTGCAACTTGAAGCTGTCTGTGATTCTGAAACCAGCGCTGTATAATACCATGTTTTACTGGTATTGATGACTGATTTCTTTCTGAAATGCTGCATGCTACTTACAACCTTCCAGCTATTTTCTAGTCTTTCAACTTTTTATAACCATTTGAGAAGCACTATCTTTGCAACCAGGTAAAAGAGCATAAATTCTATAAACTAATTTATATATATTCAAAGCAAGTAATTATAATTGTAGCATCAGAACACATTAAAATAGATTATCATTCCCTTCTGTAAGATATTCCTATTCCTGTTCTAGGTTATTGCAACTGCTCACAATCTTCTGAGACTGATCAATCAAAACCTTTCTATTATTATGTACTATTTCACTTAGTACAAAATGAATTAAAACCTTATAATTTATTCCTATTATATAGCTGAATTCTTTCCAATGTTTTATAATCAGAAACATTAAAATAGATATCCTTGTATATACATCCTTCTTCTACATCCTTCTTCTACCTAAAATTTCATAGGTTAGATTCCTCTAAGTTGCTCACTACGAAGTTCTGACCATTTTTTAAGCTTCTAGATGCACACTTATAAACTTTTAGATGGAGCGGTTACATCAATTTATATTCCTCTCAATAATGTCTTAGACTGTTCATCTCACTTCATTATTCACAGTACAGAGCATTATTTTTCCTTTAATCTTTGACAATTTGACAAGAAAAATGTGTTTCATTCTTATCCTGATTTGGATTTCATTTATTATTACTCAAGTTGAAAATTTTTTTACATGTATTCTAGTAATGACTATAGTAAGCAATGATATAAACTGCTTACGATCTTGGAGGGACCATTTAATTTCCTATTTATTAACATCTCTAATAAAATACAGGAAGTAGAATTAGTAATTTTATGTATAATTTATGGACTTGGACTATTTGTGTTTGTTATATTCTGTTAGCACAGATATGTGACCATTCATTATTTTTAGAATACTTTTCCTCTTTAAATATCACATTATTTTAGTGTTATTTGCCACATTAATTTAGAAAAAAGTAAAATGCACTAACTTTGTGATTCATGATTTTTCCATATGTCTCCACCAGAGATTCTGCATAAAATGGTGTTTCTCCATAAAGCATTTCATACATACAGACCCCCAAAGACCACCAGTCACACTCAGGTCCATATCTGCCTTTTCCATCTTCCATGGCTTGAAGGATTTCAGGAGAGATATAATCGGGGGTCCCAACAGCCACTGAGGACTGAACCTAAAGAAGTTTACATTTTTATTAATCTACTGTAATATATTAAAATGAAATAATATTTTAAATGAAAAACATTTACTTAAGATACACAATGACATTTCATAATAAGTACATCTTTATCATTAACTGAATTTAACTTCTAAGTTTAATAAAATCTCCACATTACTGATTTTCTAGATTATATAATACTACAGAACCTTTATTATAGCTATTTTTTATCAAATAACTACGTTTAGGGGAACAATATGAATTAAACCGTAACAGTTGTTAACAATAAACCAAATATTTAATATTTAAATGTGCAACCTGTACATATTAAAAAAATAAAAGCTGTGAAAATTTTACAATTAAATTGGGAGGAGGACTCCTAAAACTTAGGCCTATACTTATGAAAATCCCTAAGATTACATTAAGGCTCCTTAATGGAAATCAAAGAAAATAATTGTCAACAACACATAGCAAACTACTTATTAATAAAAAAAGTTATCTGAGAAAAGGTATCACCTTCAAAACAATGTCCCAATGGAGAAAAAAAATTGAGCATATTATGGCAGGTTATATGTAAATTATAAGATAGGTAACTAAAAACTCCTAAGTACATATGTTGTAAGGTATTCTGAAGTAAAAGAATATTGGGCCCTTTATATGTTTTTAAAGAACATAATTTAAAAATGAACATTTTTGGCCAGGCGTGGTGGCTCACACCCATAATGCTAGCACTCTGAGAGGCCCACAGGAGAGATCTCAAGCTCAGGAGTTTAAGACTACCCTAAGCAGGAACAGGATCCTATCTCTACTAAAAATAAAAAAATTAGCTGGGCATTGTAGCAGGAGCCCGTAGTCCTAGCTATTTGAAAGGCTGGGGCAAGAAGATCACTTGAACTCATGAGTTTGAGGTTGATGTGAGCTAAACTGATGCCATGGCACTCTAGCCTGGGCAACAGAGTGAGACTCTGTCTCAAAAAACCCCCCCAAAAGAACATTCTTAAGGTAAAATAATGGTTAATAGTCTGGATTTTCTATACTAAATTACCAGTTCTTAATAAGAAATTAACTAAAAAACTCTTCCATTATCAACTCTTAAACAACTATTTTTAACATATAAAATAATTTTTTAAAAAATGAATGTTTAGGGGCCAGTAATCAAGAAATGTTTGAGAACCAGAATGAGAAAGAAGCATTAGAGACCGAGAGGGATTGGCAATTTGTTGGTTCTCATTTTCTAGGGATGTGGATTTTAATGTAAACAAAGAAACAGAAGTAAAGACTTTGCATACATGAGGTGGGGAGTCTGAAGAGAAAGGATGCCCAACATACATTCCCTCTGCCCTACAAGTATATACTGTAAGAGAAATGGTGAATTATGTCTCCCACATAGCAGCAAAAGAGAACAAGAAATTTTATCTATCTTGACTTGTGGCTGATGCGTGGAAAACAATTTCTCAGAGCACATACTAAAATTGGAACTCAGTCCACACCAAGAACCACTTTCCCACTTGTGGGCACCATCAGAGCCGAGGGTTCTGCACTCCCTCCTGCCAGACACAGCCCTAACCAAGGGTCAACACCACCTCAGGCTGGGCAAAATCATAACCAGGGGACTGATCCTCCTCCTGCTGAGTGTCCCTTTCTTCTCATGCCCTCTTTCTTCCCTAGTACACAGATTCTGTCCTGATGTCCAGCAGTCCACACTACGCCCAGATCTCTCAGGAAAAGACCTAAAACTCTGCACTCTGCAGGCGGCAGAACTTCAGACTGCCATGCGAAGGGGGGATAGGGTGGACTGGGAGTTTGGAATTGTGGGGTAAACTATTTGTTCAATCTTATGCTTGGCAGGGTGGTGTCTGGGTTCATAAGGGGACCTCCCTGGAGAAAAAGACCCGGTGTGTTGTGGCTCTCTCCAGTGAGTTAAAATGAGAGGTCTTTTGTTCCCTGCTCGATTGCAGAGAGCCAGCAGAGGGCCTCCAGCTTGGGGGAGGAGTCTCCCATCCTCTAGTCAATACGCTTTGTACCTGTAATTTGTTTTCTAGGTTGCTCTTCCTTGGAGTCACAGCTTGCCAAACTTCTTTCTTGGCTCAGCTTCCCACCTTTGGCTTTATAGAGTCTGATTCTGTCCAGTTTTTCTCCCACTGGTCAGGAGCCTCTGCTGAGGGTTGCTACTAGTCAGCTATCTTCCCAGAATTCACAAAAGACCTTCCTTATTTTTTTCTTGACACAGAGTCTTACTCTGTTGCCCTGAGTAGAGTGCTACGGCACCATAGCTCACAGCAACCTCAAACTCCAGGGCTTAAGCAATCCTCTTTCCTTAGCCTCCTGAGTAGTTGGGACTACAGGCACTTGCTATAAAACCCAGCTAATTTTTTCTATTTTTAATAGAGATGGGGTATCACTCAGGCTGGTCTTAAACTCCTGAGCTCAAGCAATCTGCCCACCTCAGCCTCCCAGAGTGCTAGGATTATAGGCATGATCCATCACGCCCTGTCTCATTCTCATTTTTGAAGGATATTTTTGCTCAATATAGAATTCTCAGTTTATACATTATTTTCTTTCAGCACTTTAAAGATAGTCCATGATTTCTTATGAGAGGTTGCTTAGTCTTACCATTTCTCCCCTATTCTTCCTTCTGGCAGCTTTTTAAATGTCTTTACTGTTAGTTTTCAGTTAAAGTTTTAACTGTGATACGGCCAGGTATGGTTCCTTTCATAGTCTTGAGATATGCTAAGGTATCAAGATGCTCCACCTGAATGTTTCATTACATTTGGGAAGTCTGAGCCATTACTTCCAAAAATTTTTTTCTGCCCTTATCTTACTTGTTCTAAGATTCCAATTATAAAGATGTCTGAGCCTCTGTTTATTTTGCTTCAAAATTTTTCTCTGTTCTTCCTATTGGGTAATCTACTGATCTGTCTTAAAGTTCACTGGCTCTTTCTTCCATCTCCAGTCTACTTTTAACCTCATCCAGTAAATTTTAATTTCAATTACTATACTTTCTAGTTCTAAAGTGTCCATTTGATACGTTTTTCTGCTGAGATACATTACTGGTACAATATTTAAGAATATATTTTTCCTTTGTTTCTTTAAGCATGTTTATGATAGCTTCTTTTAAGTCTTTGTCTGCTAAATCCAACATCTGTGCTATCCAGACTTTCACTGACTTTTATTTTTTGAATCTGTATCACTATTCCCTATACCTATTTTTTTTTTCAGTCTAGTAATTTTTCATTAAATCTTGGTCATTATGAATAACACAGTATAAAGAGCATGGATTCTGTTATCTTCCTTTAAGAAGAATAATTCTTGTTAACCACATAAAAAAACTGACTAGTCTCCTTGAACATGTGTTGGCTTATAATCATACTCAATGAATACAGATTTATACAAAATCTAAGATTTATCTCTAGCCCCAAAGACTAAGATTTCTCTTAAGCCTAAAGACTTCCAAATTATCATGGTTTGGATTTAGGCTGTTAAACTGGTTGAGAGTAGGTTTTAGGTTAAGGTATTAACCATTAACAGTGTTCAATGGTTCTCTAGGGCTGAAAATTCAATGTCCTCAAGCACTGTTTCTCCTTCAGCCTCCTCGTATTCTGTTCTGTTTTCAAAATTTCACTTTCTATTTGGCAAGTCTCATAAGGTTTTGTAGCATACATGTTTACCCAACATATGTCCTCCCTCTGCACAATTCCTTCTTCTCCAATGTAAAGAAAGCCCCTCACAAGCCAGCTGCTACAGCTAACCCAATTCTGATCTCTTCTTCCAATCTCTACAGGACTACTATACTCTGCTCTCACCGTAGCATTCTGCATTACAGTCAGCAACTGTCCCAATCTTAAGCAATTGAGAGACACACTTTGTGAGATTATTTGTCAGGGACAATAGTTTTATGCTGCCTGCTGTCCCCTGCCTAAAAACATTTCTCCCAAACACTGTATCAAGTTTTACAGTTGTCCACAGTGGGAATGTTAATTTGGTAACAATTATTCCATCCATCATGGCCAGAAACAGAGGTTGCATAATCCTTTTTAAAGAAGTTACCTTTGTAAGATAAATTTTCAGAAGTCAAATAACTAAAGAGCAATGTGACATTTTCATGCCTTTTAGAATGTGTTATACTAAATTATTCTCCAAAAGGTTCTGCCAATTAAAATGATATTTATTTGGACCTCTGCTATGCTGCTAGGAAAATGAAGTTTTAAAATAACAGAACAAAATTAGGCATATAAATGTTCAAGTAAATGAAAGAAAACAACTGAGGTGTTTAGGGTTAGCAGAAGATAAGCAAATGGGAACATGAAACTAAATCAAGCTAGAGGACTTTCTGAAAAAAAGATTCATTTGTTGAACACTGTCCTTCAGAGTAACTGTGTAATTAGGGGAAAAAATACAGAAGAAATGAAAGTGAGAACAGAGTTCCATTTGCTTTTTCCATGTAAGAATTATTTTCTTTATTCTTCTGGAAACTTAAAAATATCTCAAGTACAATGATAGTTGCCAGCTAAAGCAGCAGCAAACAAGGGTCTGATAAAAAGTAATTGTATCAATCTTAAGATATTTACTATAAACAGCTGAAATGGCTCATGACTTTATAGACAAACCCTCTTACAAGTATGCCCAAATGCCTTTGTGGAAGGAGGTGGAGCACTGGTAGATATATGGATGGATGGATGGATAGATGTAATCAACGGTTCCTAAGACAGATGTAGAAAACAAATAACAAGAAAACTGTCTATGAACAAAATAATTTAGAATTTTTCTTTATTTACCGTTCCATCTTCCATCAGCTTCAGACAAGAACCAAAATCTGCTAACCGAATATGTCCATTCACATCCATCAATATATTGTCAGGTTTAATGTCTCTGAAAAAATAAATACATTCAATGTTTAGTTGAGAAAAACATAATCAGCTACTTGGTAAGATAACCTTTCTGTCTGAAAAATCTCAACTTCTTTTACAAGTAATTATTTAAGCACATCTACTTATTTATTAATTCAATTCCTGGCTCTGATTCATACTGAAACTTTTTCAAACATATAATTTTCAGTTTTTATCCTAAAGATAAAAAGTACTGTGGTAATTCTCATTCTGCTTAAGTTAATCTTTCCTTTGGATTTACCACAGGTTCCAATGTGACGATGGGAGGCCTATTTGTGCATAAAGAGAAAAACCACAATAACCTCATATTTAAAAAATCCTCTAGCCCATGAAAATGGACATGAAAAAATATAGTTTCTAGGACCTGAAGATAACTGCAGGTAGGTAAATTCTCAAGTAGTGCAGGTCACCACAACAAAAAGAAATTGCTTCATAAGGTTGAATCTGCAGAAGAACAAAAATCATAGATTATCTATTTTATGTA
>NW_003852536.1:984747-988382 GCF_000181295.1 Otolemur garnettii
CAGGTGACGGAGTCATATATAGCACTAAAGCAGAGACTGCATGCAAGGATCACTATGTGACCTGAGCAGGCGGCTGGCGAGCACCACCTCCCACGGCCTTCTGCTGGCTTAGTCTGGGACTTGACTGTAACTTTGCACAGAGCTATCTCACCAGACAGCAGGCATGAAGGGGAACAGACAGTGCCATCCTGAACCACCGGTGCACCACACTGGGCTTCTGGTGGGCTAAGGAGAGAGCGAATCAATTCGTGGTTCCTCAAGGCCAAAGCTGGTGACCTGGAACCTAGAGTTTTCCCCATAGAGTGTAGAAGGACCTGGGCATGGGAACTGATGGAGGTGGGGCTCTGAGAGTGTACAACACATCACAGCTCCATTTCAGTGGTCCCTGAAGGACACCACGACCTCGAAGACAGCCACACCTGACACAGCATCCAAGTGGCTCTAGGGACGTATGGTTTGGTCTGCCAAGGAGCCAGCTCAAACTCCACCCCCAGGCCTAAGCAACTGCTGCCAAGCAGGTCCCTTGTCTCATCCTCATCCAGATTAGAGTGACCCCTAGCAATATGAAAGATCAGGACAGATCAACCCCTCTCCCCCACCAAGGGGTCACAATGGTGCTACAACACTGAATTCCTACATAAAGAAATTGTTGAAATGATAGAAACAGAAGTCAGAATATGGGAGTCAAAAAAGAGGAACAGAATTAAAGAGAATGTTGAAAACCAGAAAAAAGCAGCTTAAAAAATGTTTCAGTAATCAATAAAATTAAAGAAAAAGTCACCAAATATCTGGACAAAACTAGGAAAAATATAATGGAGCTTAAAGAATTGAAAGAGGCAGTCAGGAGTTTCAAAGCAAAGCAGAAAGTTTCAGCAACAAATTAAACCATGGAGAAGAAAGGATCTCAGAGCTAAACACAAGACTCTCAAGCTAACCCAGTCTGCCTTTATAGAGGCAGAAAAGAAGAGATTAAAGGCAGAACAATCTCTTAGATTTGGGACTATGCAAACTGTACAGATGCGAATTATAAGCGTACATGAGGAAAGAAGAGAGTCTTAAAAGCATGGCATCTGTAGTTAAAGATATTATCATAGAAAATATCCCAAACATCACCAGAGACTCAGACATCCAATCACTAGACAAACATGAACCCCAGGAAGACTTAATTCAAACAGTGCATCACCAAGACCCATTGTCATTAACCTGGTCAAAGTCAAAATGAAAGACAATTCTATAAGCAGCTCGGCATAAGCAACACTTGACTCACCAGGGAAAATCCATCTGATTTCTCAGGAGAAACCCTACAAGCCAGAAGGCGAAGGGGTAAATTCCCATCCAATGAGTACCCTGCATGGCTACACTGCATACTTTCTGGGTGAGGGGCACCCCTATAAATTTTACTTAACATGTACAAAAGCAAACTACGTAACCAACATAATATACTGAAATAAACTTTCCTGAAGGAAAAAAAAAGGTAGATTCAACTACAATTTCCCATTCCCCCTATGTATGGCAACTGGGGGGACATGATGTATTAAACATATATTAAAAATACAGCATAAAACTAGGTAAAGTACTTTTATGAATGTCTTTTTTACTTTGAGACTGAGACTTGCTCTGTCATCCAGACCGGAGTACAGTGGCCTGATCATAGCTCACAGTAGCCTCAAACTCCTAGGCCAAAGTTCTCTTCCTGCCTCAACCACCCAAGTAGTTGGGACCAAAGGCATGCAACATCACACTCAGCTAGTTGTTTTTTTTTTGTTTGTTTGTTTGTTTGTTTTGTAGAAATGGGGTCTCACTCTGTTGCCCAGGCTGGTCTCAAACTCTTGGCCTCAAGTAATCATACCACCTTGGCCTCCCAAAGTACTAGGATTATAGGCATGAGCCACATGTACAACCATGAATGCCTTTATAAGAAGATACCAAACTGTGTGTATAGCCTTTTATAGCTTGGTTTTATTCAAATATTACATTTCTAAAATTTATCCATTTTAGTATATATTGCTCTAGTTCACTTATTTTAACTGCTACATGGAACATTTTCTTATATTTATCAGTATTTACCAATTTGCCTGATTATAGAATTTAGACTGTTTCCAATTTTTATTTTACTCTACACGGAATGCTGTGATGAATATTTTCTTAACTGTCTCCTAGTACTCACATGTGAATGAATGTCTTGCTAGCTATAGATTTAGAAATGGAATTGCTGAAATGAAAGACATGCCTGAGCGACACCACAGCACTTTACCAAGGGCAACATAAAGAGACTGTCTCAAAAAAAAAAAAAAAAGACATGCCTGTCTTCAACTTACTAGCATGATTACATGTACAGTTGTGAATTTTTTATATCATCATTGTTCATCTTAGATTCCTCTTCTGCAAAATGCCTACTGAAATCCCTTGCCATTTTAAAAATAATGTAGGTATGTGTGTTAATTTTTTTATTTAATCTTCAGAAATTATTTACTCAAACTTAGTTTCTTACATGTGCTACAAATCTCTTCTCTTGGCATGTTGGCTTATTTGTTAACTTTATATTAACTTTATTTGTAAAAAAGTATTTGCTACTAAGTCTTGTAAATTATAATTTGTGATTATTGTCTTAAGAAGTCTCATTTATCTTTTCTTCCCAGACATCATAAGAATAATATCCTAATTTTCTCTTCTGCAAAATTTAAAGTTTTACTTTTTATTTCAAGTCTTTAAACTACCTGGAATTAATTTTTGTGTATAGTATGAGATAAAAGACAATTATATTTCTTTCTATCCCAGCACCATTTTTTGAATGACATCTTTTCTCACTGATTTCTATCACCACCTAGGTCCTAAGTCTACTACATTTGTTTCAACACTGTCTATACCAGCGGTTCTCAACCTGTGGCTCGCAACCCACAGGAAGTGTATTCAAGGGCTGCACCATCAGGGAAGTTGAGAACCACTGGTGTATACTATTTCACTGGGTAATCTTTAGAGCTAAAGGAAGTCTATTAATAATTACCATTAACAGCCATAAACTGGAACTCATCCAATCAAACAAGGATATATGATCACCCCCACCCCTACGCCAATACCACCAATATTGTCTTCATTACAGGACAATGAGCTTCACACCAGTAAAATAAAGTTCTAAATTGCCATGGCACTTCTAGATCAATGGTGGGATTAGTTTATAAAACATATTGAGATTTTGATGGAAATCACAATGATTTTGTAAATTAATCTGGAGAACAGACATCTTTACAGTATGATTCTTCCCATCTGTGTATACACTATAACTTACGTCTTCTTTTGTTCTGCAAAAATATTAAACTATTTTCCACAGAAAGCTTATCCATCTTTTATTATCTAGTCTTAGTTACCTTATAGCTTTGTTGCTATTATAAACAGGGCTTTCTTAGAAGAAGCATTTTCATTGTACTCTCAATTTTAATGGGAATGCTTCTGATGTTGAACCACTGACATTTGATTTAGACTTTTAAAATAAACTGAGTTATGGGCACCAAGCCAAAGAATGCATTTTAAAGTTTTAAATCGTCACTTGAGCCTAGGAGTTGGAGGTTGCTGTGAGCTATGCCACGGCACTCTACCCAGGGGGACAGCTTGAGGCTCTGTCTCAAAAAAAAAAAAAA
>NW_003852536.1:988837-1001705 GCF_000181295.1 Otolemur garnettii
AAAAAAAAAAAAAAAAAAAAAAAAAAAAGATTAGTGTAATTAGCCTCTACCTATCCTTTCAGAGTTTTCTTGGTGTATCTAAAAGCAAATGTAAATACATTAGAGCCTCTGTAAGTTAACCACCCAAACTGGTCAACATACAGGGGTCACTGACACAAGGAACTAGGCCTACTGTACTGATGTGTACATGTGGTGAATGTGTGGCCTATGAACATTAGGTAAACCTGAGGAGGTGGGCAGTGTAGAGAACTAGTCAACTACAGAGGTTCTGTGTATCTTCAGTATTACAATTAAACATCAATCTTAGACAAACCCTTCCTAATGCCCCAGAATGGACAAGGCTTCCATTTAAAAATCCATATTTGCCAAATATTTTGACCTGGTTGTTTGTACTCACACATTTATCTCAAATAAATTTATGTTTTGGAAAAAAAATCCCTATTTACCTTTGTAGCCCTCACCACAATTGTAGTTTTCAATATTAATCAACCTTACATGATTTTTATCTTCCCTCTAGACTGTAAGTTATGAAAGTGTGTGTCACATCTATCTTACTCTTCATTAAATCCCAAGTGCCTACTATAGTATCCTGTATATACAGTAGTTGTTAGATTAGTATTTCATCAATCCTAAAATGCACACATTCTTGCATTTTAACATCTCTAAAACTGGGAGGCATCTTATAATTGGTGGCAACTTACAATTATAATAAATAGCATTGCTTTTTATTATAGCACTTAAAATAATGCCATGAATAAAAAGCTTCTTACATTTGATGAAATATTTGCTGAATAAAATAATTCTTAACAACGTTCAGTGATTTCACACTATACTATCATTGTTTGTGCTACAATTTTCTTAACAAGTCCCCTATAGCTATTCACTTCTATTGTTTTCAATAGTATAATACTAAAGAAATACTACAATAAATACCCTCATGAGATTATTTCTTTTTATTTTTTTATTTTTGGCTGGGGCTGGGTTTGAACCCGCCACCTCTGACATAAGGGGCCAGCGCCCTACCCTTTTGAGCCACAGGCGCTGCCTGAGATTATTTCTTTATGATACATTCATAGATATGGAATTTGGACAAAATGATATATATTTTTAAAGTTATTCAGAAAAACTAACTGCCAGGAGAAAAAAATGTTTTACCACTTTTCAACTTAGCTAATAGTGAAAAAATTGCCTGGTCTCTCACATCCATGACAATGCTAGGCAATATCATTCACTTTAATCTTTGACATTCTGATAATTTAAGAAGAATACCACATTCTTGCTGAAATTTCTTTGACTACTTGTGAGGTTTTATATGTTTATTAGTTAATGTTTCTTCTGTGAACTGCCTACTCATGTTCCTTGATATTACTTTTTATTTATTAAAATGTTTAACTATTTGACATATGGTGAAAATATTGAGGCATTCCTATCAATCACAACTTTCATAATAAGTTACTCTTTTCACTTCTCTATAGGTACACTGTCTCTATTGTCCTTTATTCTTTATTTTCTTCTTCATTGGGAGAAACAATTTCTAGAGCAAAAGGCAGAGAAATCAGAAGATTCTGATAAAAACACTGATATAAACAGCTTTCTATAAAAGCATAAGCTCCTTTATGAGAGAAAAAGCAAAATGCCTATGATGCATCTTTCAACTGTGGTTGCAGCCTGAGACTTTAGGTTTATTTACTGAGTTTCATGTATTAATTCGTTCATCTTTTTTTTTTTTTTTTTTTAAAGAACAAGCCACAAAAACTCCTATTAGGAAGAATTTACTGGTTTCCTAAGTAATATAACTTTCTAACCTCAGGGGATTAGGCAGAAAGTACAAGAAAGTAGAAATCCAATGAAAAGGAAAAAAAAATCAAAATTTTTGCTTTTATAGCACTTAGAAACACCCTTAAACCTACTCAATTCTAAGCTCTGCTGAGCTTGGAAGTGTAGTAACTATAAAAAGCAAATAGCAGGGCTATAATGTTCTGAATCTGAATATAGAACACCTTTCTTTCATTTAGTCTCTTAAAAGGGACCATAAACATGCCCTAACTGAATTTAAAAAAAAAAAAAAAATAGACTTTGGAAAATACACCCTAATTTCAAAAGCTTCCAACAAACTATTAACAAATCAATAAAATGCAAAAAGATTCCCTAATCACGTCACATCATTCCCAAATCTTCTTGTTTTATATTATACATTAGCAGATGGGAGACCTACAGGTTCTAGGAAACTCAAATGTCAGGATGCCCTATGTGTTTTTAGGGTAGAGGAATAGAATGAGAATACTACAGCTGACAAAAGCAAAGCATTCAACACGCATTTATTAAAAAGTAATTAAAAAGTTAACAGCATGCATCCCAGGTACTATGGGAATATGTAGAAATAGAATTATATTCTCATCTCTGCCCCAAAAATCTACTCGGAAGAACACTTTTATCACTACTCCCTCCAGAAACCCCAGTAAAATGACAAAACAAGAATTAAAAAGTAATAACCTATGAGTAAATGTGAGAAAAGACAACAGAAAATGAAAAATTTGAGACACAGAAAACATATGTATGATAAATAATGCAGAGCAAAACAAGCTGAATTATAACTTGTCTACAAGGTTGGGAGAATGGGATTAAATTATGATTTGATGTATCTGAATACTTGAAAATTTGCATTTGGTACATATGGAAGAAAAACATAAGAATACTGATGAACAAAAAAATATATATTGATGAACAACTAAAAAAACTTAGAGGCATTTAAATTATAGGAAAAATCATTGAACAGGAAAGGAAACAGTATATTTCTTATCTAAGCAATAAACAATGTTTACAAATTCTCAAAATTGTAAGCACTAACTACCGAGTAAAACGAAAATACTTATAAAATTATAGTGAGAAAAAGAAGTCCATATAAACTGTCCAAAATTGATAAATCTAGAAATATCAGCATTAGATATCTGAACATTACAGACACAGGTTAAATAAATTTTTAAACAGCTTAAATAAATTGAATATGGCTTCCACTGGGAAGCAGACATAAAAGGCATTCAGAAAGTACTACTCTTCAATATAACCTCTTTGATACTAGTCAAATTTTATTTTTGTTACAGTATTTTGATTAAAATTAATTAAAAACTAAAAATACACGTTATAACACCTAAGGCACTTAATCAAAGAATATGGAAATGTTTTAACCAAGTCACTATGATCGTCTGTAGTCAGCAATATTTTTTAGTCAAAGAAATTAATTAATGATTATCAAGATCATAGATAACCACCATAATGTCATAATGACAATACTAATTGGTCTCTGCTTATCTAACAGGAAATACAATTATACATTTAATGTATCATGGTGCCTACTGACTCATTCCACATCCTCACTCATTTTATCCCATGACCAAGTCTCTCTGGGCAGATGGAAACTCTCCTAACCTGGATTAATGAGACCTCAGGAGGACGAGCTATTCTTCTTAGTCATCTGTTGTGTTTGAAAATATTTAGGTTTTATTTTTGTATAGGTGGGGGTGAGAAAAAGCATAATACTGATACAGGGTAGAATTTAAAGGATTCACAGGAGTTGGGGATCCCAGCCTAGAGAGTACAGTATACATCCTTACTTTTCATGGTTCACTCAGAATTAATTTTGAACGCCTTCAAAAACAACACTGCCACTGTGTGGATCTTCATCCACCCTCCAGCTTTTACATTACAGTTGTATTTTATATATACAGCTTACATTTACATTCATTGTAAACCCCATAAGGCAATGTTATACTTTTTGCTTTGAGGAGTCATATGTTTTGTGAAGAAATAAGAAGTAAAAATTATATAGTAGTCTTATATGCATTTAAATATTTATAATTTAAATTTATAATATTTATGAATTCCTTTCTGCATATCCAAGTTTCCATCTAGTATCATCTCCCTACAGCCTAAAGAACTTCCTTTAGCATTGTTTACAGGACAAGTTTGCTTGCAACAGATTCTCTTGTTTTTCTTTCAAAAAGAAAACTGTCTCTTTCATTTTTATTTCTGAAAGATATTTTCATCAGATATATGTAATTCTTGTTAGGCAGTCTCTCTTATAACTTCCATATTTTCTTTCTTTTTTTATTTAGGATTAATATAAGGGTATGTATGATTAGGTTACACTGTCTGCATTTGTTGGGTAACTGTTAAGTTGTAGTTGAGTGCTTCACCCAAGAGGCGCCATATACCCTTACACTGTACCTGTTAGGTGGGAGCCTACTGGGCACCCCGGCTCACCTTCCTCCTTCTTGAACTTAGTTGTGCTTCTCTCTCATGTGGAAGCTTCCATATTTTCTGATGAGATTCATGTCTCAGTGAAATTGTTTCCCTGTATGTCATGTGTCATTTGTCCTTGCTGCTTCTAAAATTTGCTGTTTGAATTTCAATAATTTCACTATAATGAATCCTGACATAGTCTTTTACCTACTCATCTTCTCTGGTGTTTATTAAGCATCTTAAATACATAAATTTTTATCTTTCATCAAATTTAGGAAATTGAGAACCATTATTTCTTCCTATTTTTTGTGGCCCATTTTCTCTCCCCTCCCTACTAGATCTCAAGCACATGACACAAAACCTTTTATATTCTCTAACAGGCCCCTGAGGTACTATCAGTTTACTCTTTCCCTCTCTGCTCTTTACCTTCAATAGTTTCTACTTAATCTCCAAGTCTTTGCTACAGTGTTCTTCAACCTTTTTATCTCATGGCACACTTAAATTATGTTGATCAAAAAAAAAAAAAGAGTAAAAGAATCTACTTACTGTGCTTTGAACTTCTTGCAGAAATAATTTAATGATCTTTAAAATTTTTCACAGCACATGAGTGTGCCATGACCCTCTGGTTGAAAGTCACTGGTTTACTTCGTCATTTCCATTAGGCCTATTAAGTTTTTCCAGTGAAATTATTCATTTCAGATTTTGTATATTTCATTTCCAGATTTTCAATTTGACCTTTTTAGATTTTTTTCTATCTCAGTGCTGAGATTTCCTATTTTTAAATTTATTGTGAGGTATCTTTTTACTTCATTAAGAACAGTTACAAAGAGCCACTTAAAAATTCTAACCTATCAGTTTCTACATCTGGTCATTTCAGGGATGGTCTTGCTTGATATTATTTTCTCTTAAAAATGAATACCAGTTTCCTATGTTTTTGTACATTGGGTAATTTTGAACTGTGTCTTGAACAAAATCAATGTCAAACTGTAGGAACTCTACATTATTTTTCTCCAATTGGTATTTTTTTCTTTTGTTTTATCAGCTGATTTATCACACTTAAACTGCAAAGTCTTTCTTGGGAGTTGTCTCAGTTCATATTTTTTGTCTTTAGCTGAGCAGCTTTGAGTGAAATTATCATTGAAGGGTCAATCAGAGCTGTGGGTAGACAAATTTTAGATCTCCTCTCTGGCAAACACAGTTTCCCAAGATTCAGTTTTCTGATTCTAAAGGCATAAAGAGTGAAGTTTTATTCATGCCACACCAATCATAGCCTGCTCAGCCCCAAACTGAAAGCTGCCAAAGACAGACCTCATTTTATACACTTCTCTTGAGTATGTCTTCCCAATTGGGTTCTACCTACTTCTGTTCACTCTGCAGTGCCTTTAGGGTGCTTGTTTTTATGTTATGCTTAGATTTTTACTTGTTTCTCTGAGGTCCTTCCTGCAGAAGGATTTCACTCAGTCCCTACCCCTTCTTGTATATTTGAACAACTACTCATTTGAGTTTCTAAAAACTGCAGCTAGCCCTGTTTCTAATTAAGCCACCTTGGACTGTTAAGTTTTATCATGTGCTAAGACTGTATTTTTCAAAAAAACCATTTCAACAACATCTTTTACTCCATATTTTCACCTAGAATCTTGGCACTCTCCCATCAAGAAAAGCTGTCTTTTCTGCTTAAACTTGGGCAGACTTTTGTGGGTGTCTCAACAAACATAGTAGGGTGAAAGTGAGGTTATATATAACTTCCAAGGCTAGGTCACAAAAATGCCATGCAATTCTAGTTTGTTCTCTTGGGACACTTAGAACCCATTTATCATGTTGTCATGTTGTTAAGAAATTCAGGCAGCCTACATGGGAAGAACAAACACCCCAGACCCACAGTCCTTGCTGAACTCCCGATGGATGGCATGCACTAACTGACCAGCTATGTGAATGAGCCATCTTGACAGTGGAACTCCCAACCTCAGGGGAGCCAGGACAAAATTAGTCCCTGCCTAGTCCTGCCCAAATTGCAGACCACCAAAAATGAAGTGTTTTATTTTATATTTAGCTACTATGTTTCAGAGTGAATGGTGGACAGAAGTGTGCTGCCTTCCCCCTCAATCTAGGCCTTCGACCAAGATGGCAGCCAACAGCTCCCAAATGCCACAGCTCCTTCAGAGTTGCGTAAAGCCTCTCACAAAAAGTCTGCCTTGATCCAACTAGTAACAGCTCAATGAACACAGGCTCTCCTGAACTCTAAAGTGTTCTGAGGATTTGGCCTCAGTGCAATCTGACCTCTCCCTCCACCCAATGCTGCTTTCACCAACTCAGTTCCACAGGTACTAGTCCTGGATAAATACCCTGTGTGACATGGCTGTCTCAGCGCCTGCTTCCAGAGAACACAGTATGTTGTTTCACAGCAACTGATACACGTAAGTGAAATAACAGGCCAACAAATTCCATGCTCTGATATCAGATGCACAGTAACATCTGACATACAGAACCACTCTGATTTAGTGACATCTGCAAATAATGTGACAGCCAGCCAACTAGATACCACAAACTGTCAACAAAGAGAGTAAAAGAAAAGTTCAAGTAAAGCTTAGCTTCCACTTTGGCAGTTGATGAGAACTGAGAAGACATAAAAATGTTTAAAAGATATAAAATCTCTGTATTATCACTCCAAAACCATTTTCAAATTTCTAATTTGAATATAAATCATACTATTTACTAGTAATTCAAGTTTCTAAAATCAACAATTTCCCTTGTCCTTAAGCAAAAGCAAATAATGTTTGGCTTAGAAGGAATAGTATTTTAAAACTATATGTCAAAATTAATATTTATAGTTATAGATATTTTATATTTTTAATAGCTAAGAATTAAAAAAATTCCAAAATAATGATTATACTCAAAGGATAATATTCTACAGGTGACTTTTACTTTTTTTACTTTACTAATACACCAATACCAAGAGCACGATTATTACAAATATTACACATATCCCCATAATAATGAAATATGAATCTAATCTTATAAAGCAGTAGTTTTCAACTCAGGCTGGGCACTAAATCAACTAGAGAGGTTATATACTTACATGTACTGGGTCCAACCCAGACACCATGAATTAAAATACTGCATATGGATTGGTCACTGACAACCACTAATTTAAGACAAGTATTTCTCTCTTCCATTGAAATCATGTAAAATATACCATCTGGTTACTTTTCATCATTTCTGTAGATTGGGAGAGTAGACTCTTACATATGAAAAGCTTTTATTTTGATATTCCTATCTTTTCTCTTTTACATACTTGTATAGAAAAAATTAACATATCGCATTATAATATTACAATTAAACTGCTTATAAAAATTGTCTCTTAATTTTGTCAAATATTACATATGTAATAAAAAATATCTGCATTGGTTAAATTGTCACAAATAGCATTTCTATCAGTCAGAAATTAGAATTTTTAATAAAAAAATTCATCATTTGGGGGTTCACCTTACAATTGAGAAAACTTATTCATAAAATTCTGTCAATAAACTTTTCTCAAACTTATATTTTCCATTACATAGTAAATATCATTTAAGAATTCTGTGATTAATAAAAACAATTATATAATCCCAACTACCATAAAATGGTCACTGTACAAATCCTAATCTTCCTATACATTAAAATATTATGCAGATATAAACAAAAAGAACAAAGTAAAAAAATCTATGAAATTCAAATTATGTATAATTATGAAAATAAACATTCAGCCAACCCAACTTTATAGTACTGGTAGGAGGCAAGATACAGAAAAGAGACACTGTGAAAAACAAGAGAAGAGAAGTCAAGAGGTGATAAAACCATCACCCACTGTCAAAGAAGAAAAAAGTCCTATCATGAGTTGGGTAGACATAACATTTGGCAGAAACCAGGTGAAGGGTATACGGGACCTTTCTCTACTATCTTTCATTTTTCTGTAAATTCACAGTTATTTCAAGTTTTTTTTTAAGTCAAAAAGTCATTTTTAGCAAATTCATGAATTATTTTGTGTTCCTCATTATCTTGTTATGTATGAACAGAATTTCTTTAGCTTACTGTCTTTAACAAATATTCATATATAAACAACATATCACTAAAAAGAAAAGCCCTCTAAACTATAAACAGTTAATAGTATTTGATATGACAAACAATGAATGGGAACTATCATGTGTTTTTTAAGAAACCCTAAAGGAAAAAATACCTTGTCTGTGGACCTCCAACAACCTAATCTCCCCCACTTTAAGTGTTCCTCCCAAGCTCTCCTGTCCATGATCTTAGCCGCCAACACTCCAGGTGGGCAAGCAAAATGCTAAACTGGAGTAACTGCTTTCTGAGAAACACCTTGGACTATTCCTTCTAGCCAACCTGTCTTGCTAATACTCTTTGAAAACTGATTTTCTTTCCTACACTAGTGTCTTAGTCAGCTGAAACAAATACCATAGACTGGGTGGCCTAAACACCAGACATTTATTTTCCCACAGTACTAAAGCCTATAAAGTCAAGATCATGGTGCAGTGGAAGTGGCTTCCAGTAAGAGCTCTCTTCCTGGCTCTTGCAGTGTCCTCACATGGCCTTTCCTTAGTGCATAAGCAGAGAGAGAGAGGCAGAGAGAGAGAGAGAGGTATCAGGCTCTCTAGTATCTCTTCCTATAAGTGTACTAATTGAATCACAGCCCCCCATTACCTAATCTAACACTAATTACTCCTGAAGGCCTCATTTCCAAATAACATCACAAAGGAGTTAGGATTTCAACATACGAATCTATGGGGAATATGTACATTTAGTCCATAACAGGTACAGTATTCCTCGAAACATTTTCATACCCAAGCGTTCTAAATAAAAGTTTTGGCTTTTTTGGGTTTGTGGCTCAAAGGAGTAGGGCACTGGTCCCATCTGCTGGAGGTGGCAGGTTCAAACCCAGCCCCAGCCAATAACTGAAGTTTCGGCTTTTTTTTTGAGACAGAGTCTCAAGTTGTTGCCCTCAGTAGAGGGCCATGGCATCATAGCTCACAGCAACCTCAAACTCTTGGGCTCAAGTGATTCTCTTGTCTCAATTTCCCAAGTAACTGGGATTACAGGCGCCCACCACAACATCCAGCTATTTTTATAGACAAGGTCTTGCTCTATCTGGCTCAGGCTGGTCTCAAACCTGTGAGCTCAGGCAATGCAGCTGCCTTGGCCTCCCAAGTGCTGGGATTACAGGCATGAGCTACCGTACCCACCCCTAAATAAAAGTTTTATGCTTAGTAATCATTTGATTGACTCTCTTCTACAGTTTCTATTAATTATTTAAGTAAACTAACAATAATCACTGGATAGAATAAATTGTGCTTGGCTATTAAGTCACCAATATAATACATGCGAGATTAACCAAAGTACTTCGACTACTTAAACTGAATGAGAAAATTTTTCCCACTCCACAGAGGAAAAAAAAAATGAGTAAAACTTACCAATTTTTTTAAATGCCCCATGAATTTATATGTAAGTAATACTAATGGCTAATCATAAGTAATTCAATAGACTTTCTTTTTAATAAACACATAATTTGATACTGTGATTATCATATGGCATATGTATAATACAGTAATATTTACTGACAATACACTTGTTCTTAATTTGCATAATGGAACAAGATCTCTCCAAATTTCATGGTGTTCCACCAAGTTCATTTAACGTTTACCAGAACTCTGCTTTGCTGTTAAATACCATGAAGGAGCAAGACAACCAAGTTAAAACTAGCATTTTCTGTTTGATGCTGAAATCAACCATCAAGACAACAGCTGCTCATACAGAGGATCCATCTTAAGTTTCTTCAAAAATTCTCAGAGAGGCGGAGCCCGTAGCTCAGTGGGTGGGGTGCCAGCCACATACACCCAGGCTGGCAGATTTGAACCTGGTCCCGGGCCAGCTAACCAATGACAAATGTAACAAAAAAGAATAACCAGGTGTTGTGGCGGGCACCTGTAGTCCCAGCTATTTGGGAAGGTGAGGCAAGAGAATCACTTAAGCCCAAGAGTTTGAGGTTGCTGTGAGCTGTGA
Source organism: Otolemur garnettii (assembly GCF_000181295.1). Classification (NCBI taxonomy): domain Eukaryota; kingdom Metazoa; phylum Chordata; class Mammalia; order Primates; family Galagidae; genus Otolemur; species Otolemur garnettii. The sequence continues at coordinate 999,128 of NW_003852536.1, forward strand.
TGCCACAGCACTCTACCCAGGGTGACACAGTGAGACTCTGTCTCAAAAAAAAAAAAAAACTTCTCAGAGATGGAATGACCACATCCACAGGAAATTACTTAAAAACGTGTTTATGTACAGTTTTATTATCCAGGCATTCCTGTTTTCACTGAAATCTACTTGTTTAAAAAATTTATACTTATTCATTTAACTTTTAAAAAAATACATCCAGTAGCATACCCCAAAAAGTTAATACAACTCTTTGAGTTCAAGCAGACAACAATTATTAGTGGTAGTCATACATTTTTTGGACAAGCAAATAAAAAACAACTAACTGCTGCATACAAAAGAGATATTAAAAATGAAAAGAATGAAAATTAGATGAAAGAAATTTGGAGAGACAGGGATGCCAATATTGATATCAATATTGAATGTCTTCCTGAACAAGTAAGTTATGCAATGAGAGAAACCTAACGTTATACCACTGTCTTAAGAGTAGATCAGAACAACCCATGATATTGTCCCTTAGCTAAGTTACAACAGAGTCCTGAATGGGTGAAACCGTATGTTGCTGAAAATACTCCTGTTTTTAAAACTTAACTTGGTCAAATCCAAATCTACAAATGTGGATAGCATTGCTCTGGGAGACAAGTTAGCCATATGATTTGATGATGGGCTACCTGTAGTTAATGACTCGTGAGACTATAGTGATATGTCAGTATTTTGGATTCTTATTTCCAGGTTACATCTATTACCACACTGTGATATGGTGTGACACTGACCTTTTTAGTAAAATTCAATCACCTTTACTAAATGAGTCTTACGCTGATATTGATAATCCAATGTACTGGGAGATTCACTTAAAGTCTCCTTAGTTTCTTAAAAAAAAAAAAAAAAAAGACCAGCCTAAAGAAGTAAATTTAGCTAATCATTGAACACTTTCCGTATTTAACAGTTCTGCACAAATTTACAACATGGCACAGAGTGGTAGATCAAAAGAAGAAATAAGTAATTGAATTAGCACAAAAATATGCAAATGTGTATAATGATTTTATAGAGTAGTTTAGCAATTTCCTTAAATCTACCCTTACCCTGCATTGGTTCCTTCAAATGACAGATATATTTTCACTGACGCTGCTGATTTAACTGTCATATGAAGATGGCCAAATAATCATCTTGCTGAAAGACAGCCTTGGTAAAGACCAGGAGTGAGGCTGGGCATGATGGCTCAGACTATAATCCTAGCACTCTGAGACAGTGAGGCAGATGGATCACCTGAGCTCAGGAGTTCAAGATCAGCCAGAGCAAAGGTGAAATCTTGTCTCTAAAAATAGATGGGCATTGTGGCCAGTGCCTGTAATCCCACCTACTTAGGAGACTGAAGCAAGAGGATCTCTGGAGCCCAAGAGTTTGAGGTTGCTGTGAGGTATGATACCATAGCACTCTACCAAGGGTGACAAAGTGAGATTCTGTCTCTCAAAAATAAATTAAGTTTTTTAAAAAGTAAAGACCAGGCTTGGTGTGTAGCACAGTGGTTATGGTGCCAGCCACATGCACCTAGGGTGGCGGGTTCAAACCCGGCCTGGTACAACTAAACAACAATGGTACCCTCAACAATAACAAATAGCCAGGCAGTTGTGGCAGGTGCCTGTAGTCCCAGCTACTTTGGAGGCTGAGGCAAGAGAATCGCTTAAGCCCAAGAGTTTAAGGTTGCTTTGAGCTATGATGCCACAGCACTCTACCGAGGGTAACATAGTGAGACTCTGTCTAAAAAAAGAGAGAGAGAGAGTAAAGACCAGGGAGTTGTGTGTGTAGGAAAAAGCTAATAATACCAAAGAGAGATTGACCTTAACTTAGCTACTAGGGGGTGATCTCCGGGCTCCTGGAATATCATAACTGACAGGAGTATCTTTATTTGGCTACGAAGCAATCTAACAATGTTATTTCTAATAGATATAATTTATCTGAGTCATGTAGTATAAGTGTTGCCTCAGAAAAGAACTGGAGACTAAAGGTATCAACACAACTTTGGGGAAAGACTACAAACTAAAGAAGAAAGCGATTAAGCTTCCCCCCACCCCCTGCCCAAAACTCTGGAAACCAACAGCTTAAGTGTGTTTCCCTGGTTGGCAGTACTCCATAAGCATTATCATATATGGATATGCTGGGCTGTCCTAATTTACCAGGAGAGCATTTGGTACGTTTGAACTCTGACCTCTGCACTTCTTGCTTTGTCTGATTTATAGATCTGTATCCCTTCCATGTAATAAGCTACAACTGTAATTACAACAGCTTTCGGTAAGTTCTGTGAGTCTTTTTGCAAATTATGAAAACTAAGGGTAACTTTAGGAATCTCTTGATCTTATAATTTTGGTGTCATAAATGAGGGTGGTCTACTAGGAATGTTCCCTCTAATTTTGTAGTTGGCCCAAATTCCTTGCAGTTACTGAAATACCAACTAAACTGTAATACAATGACTATATATAGATAAAATGATTCCTATAATTGTTCATATCCTGAGTTTATTTACAACTCTACCATTAACAGTTTTCAAACAGACAGTCCCGGGCTTATGATGCTTCAACTTTTTATTTTTCAA
>NW_003852536.1:1001746-1024099 GCF_000181295.1 Otolemur garnettii
TTTTTTTTTTTTTTAGTAATTTTGGGATATTATAAAAATAGCTCTTCTTTTAGCAATATAAAAAATTCCAATTTTGAAATGTGACTCAGGCCTGTGAAGGACTGAAGGGAGTTTTGAGTAAGCCTCAGGCCTCAAAATATTTCTATCTCATTGTAAAAGTAATGATTTTACACATTCCAAGAGGATAACTGCCAAATCATACTAGTGAATGCTCAGCACATACTTATCCTTCATGAAATTCTTATGGGATCAGAGATGAAAACCTCTCCAGAAATGAATTCTGTGGCATTTCCACCAACATATTCTATTAAAATAGGGTTGACCCATTTCCTATAATGTATAGGAACATTTTACCCTACAGTTAACCACATAACATAAACTTTATCAACATTAAGATGTGGTTAATACAAATTATAATCAATAATCTTAAATATGAAACAAATTATATGAGATAAACATAGTTCTGAAGAAATCCATAAATGTTTTCTTTGTTTTTCTGGACAAAGATCACTTTTAAAGTACATTTTACATTCTAAGAATTTATTCAAATCAGTATTTAATATTTAAAATGAAGATAGGAAATTACATACATTCCAGTAAGTTTCACCAAACCTGCTTACTCTGCCATCATTCTATCCATTGAAAAGCCTAGTGTGCCTTAGCTCATAGGATCTTAGTCTATACTGAAAGTAGCAACATTTTCACATGAATAAACTATACTGGGAATAGAAATAAAGAAAAGCATGAAAAATATTAAAATATCTAACTTGATAACTTCTGTTTAGTGTTTAGTTTTCCTTGCTTTAGGTTCTTTACTTTTAAATATAATTTCTATTTTGTAATTACTCTTTTTATTTTGACACTGATTATTTTATTCATTATGTAAAATTACCTAAATCCATTATAGAACAAAGTGAGAAAGTGACAAATAATTGATCAGGAAATATAATTCAGTGGACACTCAATGCAATAATGACTAACATATAGAATTCACTGTCTGAATACCAGATAAAACAACAACTACTCCTAAAATATAATTTGACAATGGGAGTGTTATGTTGTAGCAACCTATTAACTCACTCCCAGAAAGAGGCCCTTGAAACCACAAGCTCCAGGTCTAGATGAAGAAAACACCCAGAGAGACATCACAGAATATATCCACTGAGTACAATAGAGGAAGCTGTACTTGAAGTTTGTGCCTATACAAACTAATGAAGAAGATAAAGCCAAAATAAACTTGTGATAAAGTATAATGAATAGCATCCTATACTTTAACATGGCATATGATAAACCACCAAGTAATCTTTAAAACATGTATTATTTACATTTTTTAGTTCATCTCACTTAGCTGTACCATTATGCTAAGCATTCAGTGGTCCGTTTAAATATGGAAATTCTGGGGGTGGCGCCTGTGGCTCAGTGGGTAGGGCACCGGCCTCATATACCGAGGGTGGCGGGTTCAAACCCGGCCCCAGCCAAACTGCAAGAAAAAACAGCTGGATGTTGTGGTGGGCACCTGTAGTCCCAGCTACATGGGAGGCTGAGGCAAGAGAATCACCTAAGCCCAAAAGCAGGATGTTGCTGTGAGATGCGATGCCACAGCACTCTAACAAGGGCAGCAAAGTGAGACTCTGTCTCTAAAAATAAATAAATAAGTAAATATGGAATTCTGTCTTTCAGCTCTATAAAACATTTAAGTATTTATTTGATAATTCTATCCCTTTCATCTTCTCTGTCCTCTTGCTTTAGAACTGCTATTATTGAGATGTTCTACCTCTGAATGACCCTATACTTTTCTGCACTTTCCTCTACAGAATCCAAGGGAGTATAAAACTGACTATTATCATACTTGCAGCCAAATGAGGAAGAAGGGTAGAGGGTGATCTCAATATTCAATATGTAAGATTAATTCCTCTGGTAAACCTTCATTTCTACTATGGTAAACTTTCCCACAACTGGGTCCTCAAAGGGTCTAAAGACCCTTTGTTTTATCCTCTCCAGAAGGGAAAGTTAAAGTATTCTAACAAGGAAAGTAAGGCAAAGTTTACCTGGAAGGTGATCTGATGTCTAAAGACTAAACATTCAATCAATTTCTTATTCAGACTCATCACCTTCACTTCCAGAATTACTTGATAATAAAACTCCTAAGTCTTTTGAGGAATCTGCAATATAGATCTAGTTGCTTCAAACTAGTTTAAAAGTAGCACTATGAACTTATTAATAGTACAAGTATATCTGATGAGTTTCAATTTGTTGCTATTACTATTCCCATTAAACCTCAAGTTTTTGCATCTTTAGCCAGTGGTAGCCTTTCTGATTTGGTTCCGGAATCCTTCCAACATGACCTTAAAAGTCTCTGAAACCTTATTTGCTATTTGGCATGATAAGGTGTACGGGAAACCTGGAATCAGTGGTTTCTCTAGGAAGCCTGTTTTTCCCTCTATGGGAAGCGGTATTTGAGAACCACAGTCTGTCTTCAGGGATGCTTATTGTTACCTTTAGGGTCAGTTTCTAGTCCTTTTCATTGAACAGAGTTATAAACACAAGGGTGGGAAGTGTGTGTATGACAAAATACTTTGGAAGTTCGTTCCACTACTTCCAATTCAACTTCAAAACTACAAGGTTTTCAGTTATCCTCTTCTACATTGTATCAGCATCTCTTTTCTACAACAACCAGAATCCTGATACTTAAGAACACAATCAATGATAGAATCAGAATACTCCACAATCACTCATTTGTTTCATTTCATATACAACAATCTCAAATTAACAGTAATTATATAGTCACCACTAATTTGATTACTGAAAACAGTTCAAAAAATTTTTACATAAATTACCACCACCTACTTTAACAGTTGTACTATATGGTCATGTCAGAACATATAGCCATTAATACAATACTCTCTCCTTTTAACCTTAACTGACTATTTAATGAGCAAAACTACTTCCTATGCCAATGTCTCTCTAGCCATTTTATCTGAAGCTCATTTCCTTGTATTAACTAGATTAGTAGATTCCAAAGGAAAAATTCATGGAAAGAACATTCCCCAAGTTCCTATACCTTAACAACATTTGTATGTGCTCTTTACACCTGAAAGTTGGGTTCGTTCACATCTTTTTGTCTGGGGTATTTATAAATATTTAATATATTTTTTAATCATAAAGCCTTGTCATTGAAAAGGCTAATGATAAATTAGTTTTCTTTCTCTAATAAGTCACTTACTTTTCACTCCCCATAGGACTTTTTCCTTTTTATTTTTATGGTAAGCAATTGTCCTAGAATTTGTTTATGCCCTATCTCTTGCCTTTATGTTATAGTTGTCACTTACATGACATATTCATTCATTGAATATCCCACCAAAATAACTTTTGCTTTAAACAGTCATGTATTGTAAAGAATTAAGAGGAAAAAACATATAGTGTTTTATATATACCAAGATTTTACCATTTGTTTTTTATTTCCTTGCTTATTTTTTATTTTTATTTCTTTGCTTGTGTTGTTGAGACAGAGTCCCACTCTATGCCCTGAGCAGAGTGCAATGGCATCATAGCTCACTGAAACCTCAGACTCAAGCTGTGGGCATCCCACTGCTTCAGTTTCCAGAAGCCACTGGGATTATAGGCTCTTGGCGTGGTGCCCAGCTGGTTTTTTTTTTTTTTTTTTTTTAAGAGTCAGGGTCTCACTCTTCTTACTCAAAAATCCAGTTCTCCTTCTGCTATCACTTCCCTACAGTTGGAAGTCTATTCTTGAGCATTTCTTGCAAAGAAGGCCTGAAGCGATGAATTCTTTGGGACTTTATTTACCTAAAAATGTCTTTTTTTCTCCAACTTCTTTACTAAAAGAAATTGCCACCAGTTACATAATACTGGGTTGATAATTTTCTTCCTTTCTTCTTTTCAGTACTCAGTATTTAACTGCAATTTAGCCTTCATGGTTTTTTTTTCTTTTTCTTTTTTATTAAATCATAAAGAGGTAGATCATGTATACATTAATGCATTTATGGGGTATAATGTGCTGATTTCATATACAATTTGGAATGCTTACATCGTATTGGTTAATATAGCCTTCACCTCATTTACTTAATTATTATGTTAAGACATTTATACTCTATACTTAATAGATCTGCCTTTATGGTTTTGTTGAGAAATTTGAGATCATTCAAATTGTTTTTCCTTTTCTCCCTTTTATGTATAATGTTTTCCTCTGTGCTTTACAGACTTTTTCTTTATCTATTGTATCCATATTTTGATTGTAATGTGCTAGGTATAGTATTCTTGGTATTTATATTGTTTTGGATTTTCTGTCATTTTTAATTCTATAAAATTCATGTAGTTCTTCAAATAGGTAAGGTCCAGGGCTATTATTTTTTTCTGCCTTACTGTCTCTATTCTCTCTTTCTGATACTCCCAATTACATGCATATTACACTTTTTCTTCCCTAAAAAGAAAAAATCTTTTTTTTCCCAAACTTCTCTTTTTTTTTTTTTTTTTTAAGACAGACTCTCACTATGTAGCCCTTGGTAGAGTGTCGTGGCATCACAGCTCACAGCAACCTCAAACTCTTGAGTTTAAGTGATCTTCTTGCCCCAGCATACCAAGTAGCTGAACTACAGGCACCCCCTACAACTCCTGGCTAGACTATTTTTCTTTGCAGTTGTCATTGTTGTTTAGCTGGCCCAGGCTGGATTCAAACCCGCCACCCTTTGTGCATGTGGCCAGTGTTGCAACTACTGCTATAGGCACCGAGCTTTTTTTCAATCTTTTTATCTCTGTTCTTCCTTGGATAATTTCCACTGATCCATATTCAAATTCACTGATTTACTTCTATATAATCTCCTTTCTGCTCTTGAAGCCAGACTTTTTATTTGTAATACTGTAATTTTCTGATTAAAAATTTCATTTATTTCTCTTACAGTTTCTTTGTTACTGCTGAGATTTTCTATCATTTCATTCATCTCAAATGTGTTCTTTATTTGATGGAGCATATTTAAATTAAATGCCTTAATTTAATTTAAATGCTGTTAATTTAATTTAAAATCTTTGTCTAGTAATTCTTATACCTGGATCATCTTGGTGTTACCAATAGTTGACTATTTTTTCTCCTAAGACTAAAACATGATTTCTTGATAGATTAATTTTAGATTGTGACCATATACACTGTGACTGTTATAGCATGTACATTTTAGGTTCTGTCATAAAATTCTGGGAAATGTTTACATTTTAGTTTTACCTGGCAGTCAACCTGGCTGAGATCATATTAATATATTCTAACATATTCTACAACATGACTGAACCTTGAAAACATTATGCTAAGTGAAAGAAGCCGTTCACAAAACCACACATACAAAAAAATGTGGCCAGCCACAGTGGCTCAGGCGTATAATCCTAGCACTCTGGGAGGCCAAGGCGAGAGGATCAGTTGAGCTCAGGAGTTCAAGACCAGCCTGAACAAGAGTGAAACCCCATCTTCCATTTAAAAAGTAAAATAAATTGTTTTAAAAATAAAATTATTTTCAAGCCAGGGAAAAAACCCTGCATGTTATATAATTTCATTTATAGGAAATGTCCTGCATAGAAAAATCTATAGAAATAGAAGGTAAACTAATAACTGCTTAATGCTGAAAGAGAATAGGGAATTAGGGAGGTAGGAAATTACAGGTATGGGGTTTCTTTGTGAGATGGTGAAAATGTTCTAAAATGGACTGTGGTAATGGTTGTGCATATATGTGAACATATTAAAATTCACTGTGCACTTCAAATGAGTAAATTATATGGGACAAGATTTAGATCTCAAAAAACTATTTAAACAGACTATCTACAATTTAACCTCACAACAAATTTTAATGAAGATCCACTGAAAAGCACTCTTAAGAGTGAATAAACTTTGGAGAAAAGTCTTTATTAAGCAGTGAAAGACCTACTATTAATGTTAACTATCAAGGATAATACCTAGGACTATTACGAGTAGAGCTAATAAAAAACAATTTTTAGATGTTTTTTAAAATTGCCTTCAAAGGGTTTTAAATGAAGCGGGAATTCCCTTAAAAAAATTTAATAAATATTCTACCATTATTTAACTATATGGGGATCTACTTCCACTAAGATCTTTTTGAAAAAAATAAAAAGCAAGAATTTCCTTTTATGAAACAGGTAATCTAGCATAAGAAAAGAAATTGTTATCTCTGCATATTACACACACATATCTAACTTTCTCTAATCCACAACCTTAAAGCATTATACACTTTACAATATCATGATTCTCCATGACAGATTAACCTGCCAACTAGCAATGATCCTTCTCAATCACAGTGTTTTCTAATAAGGCCCTACTAGCATGAAGTCCAAATGTACAACACTGGCTTGGCACCCATAGCACAGTGGTTATGACGCTACATATACCAAAGGTGGCGGGTTTGAACCTGGCCCAGGCCAACTAACCAACAATGACAACTGCATCAAAAAACAGCGGGGCGTTCTGGTGGGTGCATATAGTCCCAGCTGATGCCAGAGAATCACTTAAGCCCAAGAGTTGGAGGTTGGTGTGAGCTGTGACGCCACTGCACTCTACCAAGAGTGACATGGTGAGACTCTTCCTCAAAAAAAAAAAAAGAAAAGAAAAGAAAAGAAACCACAAAAAAGTACACCGGCTACACTGTGATACGGTAGGAAACTACATTAGAAACAGAAATCAAGGTAAGAGCTTAGTCACCAAAGGGCATGCAATATCAGCTGGTAACATTTTGGTACCAGAATCAACATTCTGATTATCTATATAGATCATCTATGTGCTGTTCAAAAACACTACAAGATCCTCATCTTTCCATTTTTGTCATCTAAAACTGAACTACATAATAAGCACACACAACATTCTAATCAGATCAAACTTATTTTTTCTTTGTTGGTCTATGTAACAGGATTCTGTGCCTTTTGATAATCAGCATTTTTGAAGTTGTAGTGCACAGGCTGAACACCAAGTCTATTGCTGAGTTTAGTTAAACATGTTTAGAAATAACTTGGGTTTTTTTCAAACCTACAATTAGGATTTCCTTTATTATAACCCAACATTTGGCATATACTTTAATCAATCTGAGTCAGACATCCCACATAATGCTGTTAAGTCATTAGAAATAACCTCTAATCCCAAATTTTGTATTTGAACAAATAACTGATTGAAGAAAAAGGACACATCCTTAAAATGCAAACTACCTATTCAGCAAATCAAAAACAGAAATGCTGAAACTCAAATTTTAAGTTGAAAATTAAAATGCATCAATGGCAAAGTCTAAAATCTAACTTGACAGATAACTGAAAAGAAGATATCTTGTGATTGCCAAAATAGTATTTTAATAAACACAGGGGAAAAAAACCCAACCATTTCATTAAAAGCATAGCAATAGATGGACATACTTTCAAACATTAGTATTTCCTTACATTGAATTTTTCTATGTATTCCAGCAACATCTTTAACATTAAAATAATGATAAAATATCACATCTGAACCTTTATGATTGTCATCTGTGTATCTTGTTTACTTGTGGCCCTCCTTCCTCAACTAAGCTATTTCAATCTTCTGAAATATCTTCTCCCTATTCCAAACATGACTTTTTCCAAGATGTCTTCCTGATTTCACTTTTAAATCTACTACTGTCTTTTGTTTTACATCTCTACAATGTTTAAGTATATCATTTTTACAGTTTTTTAGACCTGTTTTAGTAGGCACTGCACTTTTCACTATTATTATAGTTAACTCTCAAGTAATCCTTCAAAATAGAGATAATATTTCCTCTACTTGTATGGTACCTCACACACAAGAAAGTAGCTAAAATACCAGAAAAACAGGTACAGGCTAAACAATACCTTCATAATAAATAAATGATTATTTACAAAATTAAAAATAAGAAAAACACTTGTCCAACTTGGGAACAACTATGAAGCAGAAGTACTTTAACTTTAATCCTATAGGCAAAGACGTCTAAGCAAATTTGGAAATCTTGAGAAATTCACCAAATTAACATGTACTATAGGTGAAATATGATGGATAGAATTTCTTGGGCTTGATTGCCAGACTTCAGAAGAACAAGTTTTTTAATTTTAAAATGATGATAGCCTACAGGAAATCACAGAAAGTAGTATAATGAACCCCATGTTCCCTTCCACCAGCTTCCTCTATTGGCAACACTGTAACTGTAGCATAAAATCAAACCAAAATACTGACACTGCACACTACTATTAGGCTGTAAATCTTACCCTTGTAAAATCTGCATGGTGGGTGTGTAGTCTTGTTATTTCAAGAATGTTACTGAAATGTAACATTTTGAGATTGAACTATTCACTAAGCATAATGCCCTTGAGGTCCATCCAGGTTGTCCTATGTGTCAGGAATTCATTCCTTCCTAATGATCAGAAGTATTCTACTGTACAGATGTACCAGGTTTGCTCACTCATTCACCCACTGAAGAACATCCCAGCTATTTCCAGTATTTTGCTATTACAAACAAACCCGCTGTGACCATTCACATACATATAGGTTTTTCTATGAATGTAAGTTTTAATATCTAGGATAAATTCCCAAGAATATAATTGTTGGATCAAATGCTTTAAAAAAAAAAAAGACTGTCAAATTCTTCCTGAATAGTTGTGCCACTTTACATTTCTAACAGCAATGTATAAGAAAGCTATGCTCTTCACAGCCTCACCAGCATTTAGTATCATCACTATTCTTCATCCAATAGGTAGGTAGTAGTAATCCATGTGGTTTTAACTGGCATTTTCCCAAACTGATCTGAACATCTTCTCATATGTTTGTCATCCGTATCTCCTCTTGCCTTTTCCTCATTTACAAATCAGATTATTTGGGTCTTTTAATTATGCTATATTCTAAATATAAGGCCTTTGTCAGTCAGTATTTTGACAAATACTCCCACGCTGTAGCATGTTATTTCATCCTCTTACCAGAGTCTTTCACAGAACACATATTTTTAATTTTGATGAAATTGAATTTATTCTTCTTCCTTTATTGATCATGCTTGTATTGTCATTATCTAAGAACTCCTTACCAAGCCCTGGATCCAAAAGATATTTTCCAGTGTTTTCTTCTATAATAGTAGTTTTACATTGTGCATTTTAATTCAAGATCCATTTTGAATTAATTTTTGTATTTGTGTAAGATTTGGAAAAAATCATTTCTTTTTGCCTATTTTTCTTAAACTATTTGTCGAAGATTAACTTTCCTCCATTTAATTAGTCTTGTATCTTTTTCAAAAGCAGCTGGAAGTATTTGTTAGTTTATGTCTGGATTCTCTATTCTCCTCCAGTGATCTGTGTGTTTATAATATCAAGATCACACCACTGTCTTGTTTAAAGTGGCAATATAATAAGTAGACTGATTCCTTCCACTTTATTCCCTTTTTTCAAAATCCTTTTAACTACTTTAGCTTCCATATGTATTTTGAAATAAGCTGCTTTTATCTACAAAAAGAAAACATTGCTGGGAAAAAAAATCTTGCTGGGATTTTTCATAGGGATTATATTAAACCTATGGATCAATTTGAAGAGAAGTGACAACTTTAAAGTTAAGCATTTCAAATTTAGCCACTCATTATTTCTAATTCCTTCAAACAGTATTTATCAGTATTAGCTGCTGTATTAATATCCTATTTCTTCTCTACTCAATCCCACTGCACCCTTTCCATGCCTCCTTCAAAAGGGAGGAGGCTACTAAGGTAATTATTCCATCAAAAATAATAGGAAAGTTCCCCTAAGTGTTTACCTTTATAATACATAACATCCTTAGGTTTCCACAATAAAGTAACAAGGAAATGGTCTGCATTTCTGCCGATAGTCAATTAATTTTAAATAGCACGTTTGGAAATCTTTTCATCTTTACAAAAGAACTGTTTTTATACAAAAAATTCTAAGCTACCATAATCACAGTAATAAGACACATTGTTTTGAAACCTGAACTTTAAAAGATTACTAGGAAACTTCTAGTTTTCTGTCTAGTACATAAGCAGCTCAGAAGTCACCATTATGTCCTAACCAGTACAAATCTGGGGGAAAAAAAATGAAAAAATCAACAGCAGCTCTTCTTAGATATGTAAGGGAAGTGAGGTCACAAGGCAACTGCTGTCCCCAAAATCAACGACAGAGAAGCAGATACAAAGAATCACACCTTAGAAGTGCAGAGAACTCACAGGGAACTAGTGTCTGGTTAGGAAAACCTAAACGCTGAAGAACTGCTGGTGGTTCAGTGTGGACAAGGCAGAAACAACAAAAACTCCAAGAAGCCCTGTCATAGGGAGGTCCCATATATATGTGAGTTTTGCAGCTAACTTACAGGTCCTCACAAACTGACATTTGATAAAATCCAAACTCTTCGCTCACAATATTCTTCCTTTAATAACGTCCTAGAACAGTGGTTCTCAACCTGTGGGTCCCACCCCTTTGTAACAATGAAAATACATCTCAGCAGTAGGAAGGTTGAGAACCACTATCCTAGAACTTCATTACTAATTAAATGAATATGCGTTAAGACATTCACATCTCTAAAAAAGCAACACTGAAAAAGAAACTTTCTCCTCTTCCCATGCTTATGTTCTTCTTAGTAATCACTTTCATTATCTAGAATTTAAAAGAAATAGTCACTGCTGTCTTAGAGCAGTGGTTCTCAAAATGTGGTCAAACCAGCAGCAACATCACCACCAACACTGACACTTAGAAAACTTGTTAAAGATGCCAATTTCCCAACTCCATCAACCTACTGAATCGGAAATTCTGAAGCTGACCCAACAAAGTAGGTTTCAACATGCCCTCCACATTACGCTGACGCATGCCAAAATTTGAAATTCGCTGTTGTAGAAAAAGGTTCAGTTTCTTTCTCACACAGCAGTAGCTGTTATCTCAGCATCTTTCTCTTCTTCACATTTGGTACAACCCAAAGATTCTTCTCATTTGAATAAGTCACCAATAACTTTGTGATGACTTCCACTTTACTTTTAAAATGTGAGCTTACCTTTTAAACTATCCAATATATTTTTAAATTTTTTATTAAACATAAATTATAAATAGTTTACAATGAAGAAATTATTCCATGAATATCAAATTTTTACTTTCCTATAAAAATATCTTTTTACATTTATGCAATCCTTGAAAGTATTTTCTTGAGAAACATAAAATACATAATAAACATAAAATACATATTTACTGAGCAAATGGACCTGGATGATTAATTCAGCTAATGCCAATATACAAGACTCAACTTAAGGAAACTGGCCAATACAAACTCCTTTTGAGATGGAAATCATATGTAATGTTAAATAAGAGTGATTTTTTTAAGTATTCTATAAAAATGCTGACAGCAAGTGGGAACTTTTACATATTACACATGTACATATAGGTATTAAGGACATCACTTCTGTAATACCGACAATGAAAATAACAAAGCAAAACATCTCAAAAGTAATCTGGTTAATGAAAAATGTATTTAAGATTAATAGATTTAGAAGCAGACTTCTGTTTGTGGATATCACATACTAACTCAGGCAGGTGCAATGAATTACTGTCTTACTCACCTGTGTACATAATGTAGTTGATGAACTGAGTCAATTGCTATAACCATCTCAGCCAAGTAAAATCGAGCCATATCTTCAGGCAATCTATCTTCAAATTTGCTGAGTAGAGTAAGCAAATCCCCACCAACATAATAATCCATAACTAGATACTGTGAATGAAAAAATAAAACGTATTCATTAAACAATAAGAGTGAAAAATCAATACGTGTATAATATATCCCTAAGATCAAACAGGACTGTGTCAAATACTTCTGTGGCTAATTACTTATGTAGTTAATTAACAAGAACTGGGTATGATGAGCATCACTGGTCGTTATAAGACATCTAAAGAACCATGGTCAAAAAATGAAGAGCTTTGAATAGCAGGCCAAGGAGTTGTACACTCTTATTTTCCTATTCACTTGTTTATCTCTTCATGCTTCTAATATTTTGACTTTCCTCCAAGTTCTTTCCCAACTTTTGTTAAGTGATATATGATATCAATATAAAATCAGATGTAGGCTAGGTTCTTAATGTGGCTCTAGTTATACAAAATTCTAAAAAACAACAGAATACTACAATACTATTCGGAAAAGTTATTTTAAAAAATGTTGAGCCCCTTCTATAGAATTTAACTAATAGGAATTAAATCTTTTTGGACTTGTTTTGACTTGTTCATTAAAAAGCATAAAAAATTCCAATGGAAAGGTATCAACTTATACAAAAAAGAAAAAAATCACATAGCAAGTATGCAACTTATACTCTGTGAAATGCAGTGATTTTCTAAATCAAATCTACCTTTAAACAATGTTTAAATGAAAATAATGCTAATTCTTCTGACAAAAAATTAATAAGGAAACAGAAACATAAAAATAATTCTTACTAAATTATTGTCATCCTGGAAAGCATAATGCAAAGTTGTAATCCACTTATTGTCTCCATTCACTAATACATCCCTTTCTTCACGAAAACACGCTGTCTGAAAAGGAAAAAAAAATTTAGAGAACATCTTATGTAAAACTAGTAAATACATAAACAGTTGCTCAATATGTTTACTATATTAATTCTGTTCTAGAAAAGGAATATATCCAATTATTATAAGACTTTTCAACAAGTTTCAAAGCATCCTCACAAACTGGACTACTATAACAGTACATTAAAAAAATTTGTATTTTAAAATAACATTCTAGTTCAAACAATGAGAAAAATGCACAGAATAATTTAGGCAACAATCATGAAACAATTTAACATCCAGACAATATAATGTCAACATTTTGACATATTAACTTTGGATCTTTTTATCTTTAGGGCAATAAGATACAAGTTGTAGCCTTCCTATTCCTATCCCTTTCATCCCAAACATCCTTACCTATCCCAAAGGGAATCAATAATCTAAAGTAGTATATAGTCTACCAATCATATGCTTTGATCACTCATGTGTATGTCCAAAAACAATAGAACCATTTTGTTTTGAAAATTTACATGAGTGATAGAATTTTATGTATCCTTTTGCAACTTGATTACTCTTCACTAAGCAATGACCGTTTTCCTTTTTCTGTTTTTGCTATGAATTCCATTGTTTGAATGCACCAAAATTTACTTATGCAACCCCCTAATTATGAAGTATAGAATATTTCCAATTTTCTGTTATTACAATGTTGTAACAAATATATCTATAAAATGTACAAGAGTTTCTCTACTATATCCACTCAGAAGTAGAAATCCTAGATATAAGGATATTTCAACTTTACCAAAGATATCTAATTTTCTTTCCTAAGTATGATACCAATTACCACCTCTAGCCCAGTGTATGAAAACTACTTCCCCCACATCTGCAACTTCATGTGACATTATTAGACTTATAAGTGGTTGTCTATATGATTGGTATAAAACAATATCTATTCTTTGTTTTATACATTCTTAATCACAGGTGCAGAGGAATAGCTTTATATACACTTGCTGAATACCTGAACTTTGTATTACTCATTTTTCTTGGTTTATTTTCTCCAATTGATTGCTTTTTTTTAAGTTTGTTTTTTAAAAGTTTTAATTTATTCTCAAAATACATTTCCTGGAGAATCTTAGAAATGTATGATAAAAATAATTTTATAGGATACATTATAATTCTATATTATCTTTAATTTTTTAAAGATAAAAAAAAGAAAAAGAATGCCACTATGCCAGAAACTTCAAAGAGAACTGAAGTAGAAAGAGTCTGAGTTATGACCCGGGTTTCATCATCGAGATGCTGTGTTCAGAGGTTACCACCATTAACTCTTTGTTTAGCATCCTCTCAAAAATTTTTTTTTGTATATATATATATAAGCATACACACACATATTATATATTCATGTGGTATCCCACTTCTATCTTTTCTGTTCTTTACACAATGAGATCACAGTGCTCTGCAAGTTACATTTTTTCAAGTAATAATATGTATATATTTGAGCATATTTCCATATCAATACATAGAAATCTACCTAATTTTTTAATGGCTATTTCATATTCCACAAACAATAAAAATATCATCATACAGTATGCTATATATAGTGTTTAACACAGCTACATAAGCCCACATTACAAGGGTTTCCATTTTATTTTCAGCCAATATTAAATTAACATCACAAATAACTTTTATGATGTATAATTATGTATTAAACTTGTTTTCTATGCCTTCAAAAAGTCACCATAGATAAAAATGTTATTAAATGATATTTAAGGATATACCGGCTCTATGTAATCTTACAGTTCCCTAAAAATATTACTAAGATATTTTAATACTCTAATACAGAAGACTCTTACCTCAGCTCTTTTCAGCATTTCCCACTTATTCAATATTTTCATGGCAAACACCTTATCTGCATTTTTTAGTTTTACTACAGCAACCTAGAAAAGATAAAAGTAGTATCACTTTTGAAACATAACAAATAATACCTTTTTCAGTCATCCAGTTTCCTTTTTCCTCTCTGTAAAAAAATACCAATTATCAATTATTTCAATGCACTTTAAATTCTAAGATCCTAAATTAAATAATGTTGTCAGGTGAAAAAGTTGTATTAGTGAACATGTGCCAAACCAGTAAATGTATTTCTAAACACTGTATCAGTTGGAAATTATACAACGTATCCTCCTTTCCAAGTTTTCTCTTCTGGAATTTAAACTCAGTATCTACCATAATTAAGAAATTGACCAAAACGTTTAATATGAGTGAACCACAGCTTACTAAATAATGCACCCCAAATTCCAACACAACGATACAGGGAATGCCAAGTGCCAAAACAAATATGTTCTGTGGCAGACGATATGAAATAAACTGAAAATAACCATATTTTTCATACCACATACTCTTTCTTATACACTATACCACAAGCCCTATTCACACACACCCCTACGTATACATGTACACATACCTAGAAAGCCATTAAGACTAACAGATTTGGCTTGGCGCCAGTAGCACAGTGGTTAGGGCACCAGCCACATACACTAAGGGTGGCAGGTTCAAACCCAACCCAGGCCAACTAAATGACAATGACAACTGCAACAAAAAACAGCCGGACATTGTGGTGGGCATCTGCAGTCCCACCTACTTGGGAGGCTGAGGCAAGAGAATCGCTTAAGTTGGAGGTTGCTGTGAGCTGTAACGCCAGGGTGACATAGTAAGACTGTCTCCCAAAAAAAAAAAACTAACAGTTTTACAAAAATTGAAGACTTTACACATCCCTTCCAACAGAAAAGGAACATACATTTCTGTATTTTATATTTCACTTATGAATCAAAACTGTCAAATACAAATAAGTACTATGTAAGGCCCCATTCTCACCCTTTACAAACTAATTACATTTCTACTTCTATCTCTCTGCTTCCATTTGACTACATAATCTAGTAAGGGCTCTTCCAGCTCATTGGGATTTGCTATAGGCCTGAGGCTAGTCTACAAAAGAGAAAGAAAGAGCTTCAGTGAGGATGTTTCTACTTCCTGAGGGGCAAAGAAGCCAAATAGTACCGTCATACACAGAATGAGAAGACAAGTATACATAGCAGATCTTCAAACAGTTCAAAGGGATATTTCTAAGAATAGAGAATAGGTTTAAACTCAAGTGCCAAAATAAAAAAATAATAATCTCAATAGCAAATGTGAATCAAAGTCATTGAATAAATTTATATTTGGGAATAGGTGGCACTGGCTCAGGCTTATAATCCCAGCACTCTGGGAGCCAAAGGAGCAAGGACTACTTAAAGATACAAGTTCAAGATCAGCCCGGACAACATATAGAGAGCCTCTGTATCTACAAAAAATAACTTTAAAAATTAGCCATACGCAGTAGTGGATGCTACTCAGGAGGCTGAGGCAGGAGGATCACTTGAGCCCAAGAGTTGGAAGTGTGCAGTGAGCTATGATCATGCCAGTCTGGGAGACTGCACTCCAGTCTGGGAGACAGAGTGAGATCCTATCTCAAATAAAAGAAAAAATTTTGTATCATACTGCAATAAAAGTAATATGACCATATAATTAAAATAAATATATTATCCGGAACATTTCTTTGTAATTATCTTAAATATAATTATGACTATGATTACAATTCGTCATCAATTAAAATGGTGAGAAGAGGAAATTATCTCAATTTCAAATGCAACCACTTTAGTCTTTAATTATATCTGGTCACATATGGGGAAATGATGGGTCAAACTGTTCTTCCAATAGGCTCATACTTATTTAAAGTAAGGCAGCTAAAACAAAGAACAAGGAAAAACTCAAAACACTGGATTTTACTAAGATCTCCGAAAGGAAGAAAACACAACCCGAGCTATTCTGTAGACTCTGAAATCAAATTTGTGCACAACTGGGAATGCACTAAGCTAGACAAGCCTACATTAGAACAAGGGAAGACACACAAATCTATCACTGACAGTCTGTGTTACTCTGACTTAGAGAAACACGACTGAAGACTCCAAAGCTTACATACCCCCTCACCTGGGCCATAATGTGATAGAAGTACTCCTAGTACTTATGACTCACCAATTTTCTCTATATATGAATATATAAAAGTATCTGATGATAACTATGAGTAATAGTAGTGGTAGTACCAATAACACATTCAGTGTGTTGTAAATGCCAGGAACCATGTTAAAAATTTTATCCAGGTCCTATGCAGTTTTATGTAAGTCTCTTATCTCCAATTCTAAAAGACAAAAAGTTTCCATAACTCATGTGGCAACATGTACTGACATCAGGCTTTTAATAATCTTCTTTTTATATCTCAGTATAAAAACAAAATAAAAACAAATATGTTTCACTGCAGAAACACAAATGTATTTCCGTATAGGTTGAGGCTCCAAATCTGCATGGGGTGTGACATAATAAAATAGAGTGTATGCATTAAGCTACCTTGCCAAGACCCAAAGAAATTCTAGAACCAAGACAACCTCTGGATTATACAACTGTGCAGCAGGAACATGATGCCGCCTAGTACTTCATGAATACTCAAACACTGAGCTAGCGTTCATTGTGGCTGTGTAGGGAAGTGGGGACTCTGAAGACAGACTCAAACAGTTTGACTCCTGGTTTGTCATTAGCTGTGTAGCTCTCAGCAAAAAACCTTTCAATCCTTCTGTTTTCTTGTCAATATAATGGAGTTGATAATAGCACTTACCTTATGCGATAGTGATAAAGATCAAAAATAATTAATCTTTAAGTATAAAGTGCTTACAACAAAGGTCTGGTGCTCACTAAGTGTTCAATCAGAGTTACCTATTATTCTGTGCCAGGCATTACACTAAGTATATTTCAGCCCAATCTCTTACTTGCCATTTGTTCTACCACTAGTATGTGGCACACAATCTAACTCTATATTTTTTCAATTTCTTTTAACTACAAAAAAAGAAACTGCATCCCTTCAATTTCTAACTTCCTATTATTTCATATCAATGATATGTACATTTATACAGCAATAGATAGAAATATCCTCAAATAAATACAAATATGATAATAAACACTAAGCCACAATGTTCACCATATACAGTTTTCAATAGAAAACGCTAGAACTAACATAAATAATCTCAGTCAATGGTTCTCAACCTTCCTAATGCTGTAATGTATTTTCATTGTTAAAAACGGGTGGTGACCCACAGGTTTAGAACTGCAAAGTATGACATATCTCAGAACAAATTTATTCATATGCTTGAAAAAAATTGTTGAATTTAATTAAGAGAAAGTTCACAGTAAAATGTTAAATGAAACAAAGTTTATTAAAGTTTGTATACTGTGATAATTTTTCTATATATACACATAACATATACACCATAAATATCTATGCCACGTGTAAACTAAAAAAGCTAAGTATTAAAATATCAGGTATTTCTAGGTCATATGACTTCTACATGCTTTTCTACAATTTCTATATGAAATATTTAAAAATGTAAAGCATGGAACTTGGCACCCATAGCTCGGTGGTTAAGGCGCTGGCCACATACACTGGGGGTGGTGGGTTCAATCCAGCCCCGGCCAAACTGCAACAAAAAATAGCCAGGTATTATGGCAGGCACCTGTAGTCCCAACTACTTGGGAGGGTGAGGCAAGAGAATCGCTTAAGCCTAAGAGTTTGAGGTTGCGGTGAGCTGTGACACCATAGCACTCTACCCAGGGCGATACAGTGAGACTCTGACTCAAAAAAAAAAAAAATTTTTTTTTTAAAGCACAGAATGGAAAAGTATGTGATACCACACCTCATTCTGGTCACCCACAAATTTTTTATGTATTATAGCATGACTGACAAGGGCCAAAATGAGAACTATTCTACACATCTGTGTGGTAACCAGAATGACACAAGCTACAGAGTGGAACACATTCTTAAAGCTGTCTTTTAAGTTTCATGAGCTGCCTAAAAACTTTTCTAGTATAACATGTGATGTGATAAAATAAAAGTTCAGGCAACATTCCTGAATTATCAAAATGATAATAAGAATATAATGCATAAGTAATGAAATAAAATGAAATCAATCTTGCTTGGCTCCTTCAACACTACAAATTATTTCCATGCTCATTTCAGTAGAAGAAAATCAAGAAAAAGAGGATTCTTTTAGAATTGTAACTTCAGTTTCTATGTTCTCAAGAACCACAGCTAATTAAAATATAAGAGTATAGTATATTAAAATGTCCTTTCTTCTTTAATTTGATCAAAATGAAAAGTACACTGAGTATAAACTGGAAGATTATAAATTTAACACAGAACAAAGATACATTTTTAAAAACACTAGAGATGTCGTGAAAGACTTCATAGTAATAACACTATGATCTTAGAGAAACTGCATACACTATAGAAATAAATATATAAAAATCAGTTCTTAAACACAATTTAAGTATTATCACTTGTAGCTATAATCTCTAACTTAAAAATGATCACATTAAATGGGATTTCAATACATGGAAAAATTACCATGGGGTTTCATAAATCTTGTCTACCTATGGCATATCCAGAATTCACACCATACCTTCTTTTATCAACCCGTTCCAAGCTACCATTACATTTTTCTTCGATTATCCTATGTGACACCATTCTACTTCAGCCCTCACCCTCCCCACAATCTATTTACAACACTGCACCCACCACAATTCTGTTGAAACATGGCTGAGATCATGACATTCCTCTGCTCTACAACTTCCAATCATTTCCCATCTCTCTGCAAGTCAAAAGCAAAGACCTTACTTTATCCTATATGGCCAGTGTGTTCTGGCCCTCCAATCTCCCTAACTCATACAATCTTCCCCCTAGTTCACTCTGCTCAGCCATAATGGTCACCTCAATCCCAACTCAGGGCCTCTGCACTTGTTTCCTAGGCCTAGAATACCCTACCCTGCATAGAGTCACAGCCTGCTCTCTCATTCCTTACTGAAGTATCACTCTATGCCTTGACACTTTCTATCCCATTTCTTTGTTTCCTTTTCCCATTCTTGTCATTATTTAATAAACTATGTTCTACTTATGCATTTTTTTTTACTGTTTACTTCATTCACTAGAACATCAACTCTATGAAATCAGATTTATTTACTAGTATATGCCTACTGCTTGGGAATCAATAGGTATTCAATAAATACTTACTAAACAAGTGATGAATGATTTGTAATCTATGTGGATGTATGTATTTGGAAAGTTGTGAAGTGTCAATATTTTCAGCTGTAAACACTACTTAAGTGATACTCAAACTCAAAAACAAGGCACTATGATCAAAGAGATACAATTATATATTTTACGATTAAATGTGTACCAGATTATTCCAGCTCATTCTGTTCACTGAACACGCTTTCAATGTCTTGACTCAACAACTTGGCCTTTATTATTACCCTTTGTTGCTATTCACTACTTATATATTCATATCTTTGTCTCCTTTTTATCACTTCTATATATCATCATTTATGATTAATAGTGATAAAATAACAAAAAATAACTTTTACAGAAAGCTTATTCTGTGCCTGGCACTGGACTAGGCACATTCCATATACTACCTCATTTAATCCTTATAAATATCTAAAATAAGTTCTACAATCCTCCCTTAAAAAATTAGTACACTAAGATTTGAAGACTCATAGCCACATAATAAGCATTAGGACCAGGATAGGTACCCTGCTTGTCTGATTACAAAGCTAGTGTACAACACTATCAAAAACAGTCAATAGCCCTGAGAGTTATTTACATTCATCATACCTATAATTTTGATATATATTGACATGTTAATTGTAACAATTATGATAGAATTCTACATAATTGGTAGAAACCATTGTACTTGTGTTTTTAAAAATCATTCTGTGAGTGATAATCTGTGTTCAAAATATTTATTAAAAGTGAGAAAAACACGAAGTATCTCTAGCAAAGTAAATATACTACAAAAAATTTACTAAAGAGCTAGAGATAACTTCTCTATGAAGATACTATTTATACAGCAGCAATAGTCAAAATATTTTAAAATTAGTACACCACTGGCATCACCAATCAGAACAGACACTGGCTATGCTCACACTGGTGTGCCCCTACAGACTGAAGACTAAAACCATCAAAGGTGAATCATGCAGTTTTCAAACTTCTTTTATTCTCCCATGAATTCCAGGAGAGCCAGAGTAAAAAATTTTAAAGAATGAACGGCTAAAGGCAATTCTCCTTTCAGACCCTAGAACTAGATTATGCAGACACATAAGGGCCTAGTTATAGTAATTAGAGGAAGCAAGCTAATTAAAAGCTTTTGACACCTGAAGCAGGGGTAGCAGGCCAAAGCAGCAAGCTTTCACAACAAGCTCTGAAGCCCAGAAGCCTTGAAGCTGCCGGAGCAAGGCTGGAGCAGGCAGAAGCGGTGAGCCACCAGGAAACTGTGGACAGGCAACACCCAGGGCGTAAGTTAAAGGTTTTCCTGAAAGCAAAAAGGAAAACCCAGCGTTAAGTTAAGCAGTAACTGACAACAACTGAGTTGTAGAGAGAAGGTTCTTAATTCATAGAGCTGCTGAATTTTAATTATATCTTGCTCATTGTTTCCCATAATTTATGCATTTCTTGTGCGAGTTACATAAATTATGTTCTTATTTTCAAAGTTTTGTTTTCTTTTTAAGAAAAAGCGTAACTGATAGAAATGCTCCTATCAGATATCCATGCCAGAGGTGAGCCTATTCACCGGGCCTGTGTTCCTATTTACAAATTCCTGGTAGAAGACAAAATCCCTTAGAGGAAGCAATTATCTCTTTAGGGCCTTGTCATTTCTAAAGTTATTAGTTAATAAAAACCACAGGGCATATAAACCCAGCAGAGATACTATAATCAGGAATGAGTAATATGTAAAGCTCATAATCCAGCCAATCCTACTTTTCTATATAAAATTAACTGTCTTAAAATAACAGAGTAAATTATCTGCAATCTGTTCCTTCTATTTTATATACTTTAGCCAATATACATACATAGAGCAAGAACATACCAAAAAAAAACAAAAAATACAAAAAAAAACAAAGAAGACACCTTCTCACACTAAATCTCAAATATTATCAGTCATGCATTAAGTACTTTTGACGTGATTCTAGAGGTCTAAATCACACTGACCTGTGACCAGGCAGAAATTATTCCTAGTCGAATGACTGCTGGAGCTGCCACCAGCTCCCAACCCTCACTCTTCAATTCTTTCAAGCATTGGGACTGGAGAGCAAATTTGGCTGTCCTTAAGTAATTGCCTCATTTATCTTTATGAGTAACTGCAAGAAAACTTCCACTTCCCTGTCGTTTTTGTTAACCTCTTTTATGAAAAAACAAAATTTTTAAATTATTTTTATTATTGCTTGCTTTTTGTCCATATCGCAATCTTCAGGGTGCCCTCAAATCTCCCTATAGTCTTACCATTAAGTCTGTCATTCTCAACGTGCCTTTACCAATCTTCCAAATGCCCTGAGCCACCCTGCCACATCATCTCTCCCACATCTGTCCTGTCCGCCCTTCACCTTGCAATTAATGACCTGGTGGCCTACTTCAGAGATAACAGAGCCTTCACATTCCCTCATGTCATCTTTAAATGTTTCTGCTTTTCCACTTATTCTGACCTCTTTCTCTTCTGAACCCAAGGAATATATGTCCCTACCACTTTTTAAGTCTCATGGTATCTTCTGATCCCAGACTCTCTCCTTCCTTACATTCTTGCCCTTACTCTATTAAAACATTTCTTTCTTGCCTTCAATGCCTTTTCTCTTGGTCTCTTTTTATCAACTGAAAAACTTTCTGAAGACCACCCCCATCCAAAAACAAAAAATTTAAATAAGAACTTTACAACATCCTCAAGGAAT
>NW_003852536.1:1024751-1026304 GCF_000181295.1 Otolemur garnettii
CTTGAGCTTAGGAGTTCAAGACCAGACTGGGCAAGACCTCATCTCTACTAAAAATACAAAAATGAGTTGGGTGTGGCAGCGGGAGCTTATAGCCCCAGCTACTTGAGAGACTGAGACAAGAGGACTGCTCAAGCCCAAGAGTTTAAAGTTGCTGTGAGTTATGAAGCCATAGTACTCTACCCAGAGCAACAGAGTGAGATGAGAAGGGGAAGAAGGGGAAGAAGAGTAGGGAAGGGAGAGAGGGAGGAAGGAACTGTTTCCCATACAAAGTATTGTTTCCCATGAATTCTTATCCTACCTTTTTTCACTACTTCTCTCCTTTCTAACTCATATTCTCCATCCCAAGAGCTCCAATTAGTATCTATATGCTGATGACTCCTGTATCTTTACCCCTTAATATCTAGCCAGGGGTGTCTAACATACTGATTTTATGAGGACTTTTTTGCTTATCTGCAGTGTCAGATACCAGAAAAAGTATGCACAAATTTTTTTTTTGGCCAGTCAGTTCTCATTAGTGTTTGGGTATTTAATGTGTGGCCCAAGACAATTCTTACTCTTCCAATGTCCTGCAGAAAAGAACAAAAGGTTGGACACCCCTGACAGATCCTAGCTGCATACCAATCATCTCTCTAGAACAGTGGTTCTCCACCTTCCTAATGCTGCAACCCTTTAATTCAGTTCCTGTGGGCGACCCACAGGTTGAAAACAGCTATTCTAGAATATTCAGCAAATACCTTAAATTCAACATATCAAATACTTGTATATCAAACTCATTTATTCAAGCTGTAAACATCAATCATCTGTGAATCCTACCTTTAATTCACTGACATCCAAAGTAACTTTTTCCAGTCTGTTTCACCCATATTCCTTTCTCATTACCACTGGCCTATTTCAAGCCCACATTATTTAATCTGAAAAAAATATATAAAAGTCTTCTTTTGTTACCACCTTTCTTTCATGCCAGATGTTGTGTTAACTGCTGAGAATGATAAAGTTGAATAAGATAGTTATTGCCTTCAAAAATCTCACAGTTCAGTTGTGTAAAAAGCCTATCTACACAGGAGTACATGGACATAAGTACTACATGGAAAGTAGGTAAAATCTATATGCATAAAATCAAGTAAGGTCCTACAAAAAAGCAAAGAAGAAAGACTCCTAACCCCCGAAGCGGGAGTGGAGAAGGAAGGGATGCAATAAGAAGATGAATAGTAAGTCTCTTAACAGAGATAACTGATACCTGAGTTACACAGAACCCCAGAAAAAGGGGACTGAAGTACATGTGATTTGGGGAGAAGGGATATTCAAGGAAATTGGGACAACATAAGCAAGGCATGAAAGCAAGAAACAGCGTGAAGGGAAGAGAGGTGATGATATGCAGGGACAAAAAGTGGTTTTCTTTCCTAGGAACACAAACACAGCAGAGAGTAGCAAGAAATGATGCTGAAGGGTCCAAATAGAAGAGAGGCTTGCCTGTCATGTTTATCAACTAGAATCTTAAAAATTTAATTTATAAATAGGGAACCATTCTTCACACATGGTTTTAGCTACATCAC
>NW_003852536.1:1040521-1041491 GCF_000181295.1 Otolemur garnettii
AAGAGCACGAGTGCAAGATCCAAACACAACACACAAAATAGCACAAAAAATCCACTGATACATAAAAAGGATAATACATCACAACCAAGTTGGGCTTACTGTAGGAATGCAAAGATAGTCTAACATTTGAAAATAAATCAGTATAACTCAAAACATTAAACAAAGTAAAGAAGAAATACTATGAGTGTCCCAAAAGATGCACATAAAGCATTTTATTAAAATTCAACAAGATTCATGATTTTAAAAAGTACAATTAACAAGGTTGCTGGGTGGGAGGTCAATAAACAAAATTCAATTATTTTTCAAACTACCCAGGAAATCAATTAGAAAATGAAAATAAAACAATTCTAATTAAAATAACATCAAGAAATATCACATATCTAGGAATAAATCTGCTATAGAGGTCCTCTACACTGAATGAAAACTACAAAACATTATCTAGAGAAATTTATGAAGACCTAAAAAAAATGGAAGGCTGATGTCTATGATTAGCTGACTCAGTGTTAAGACATCAATGATCTGCAGATTCCAGTATCAGTGCAAGCCTAATCCAAATTCCAGCAAGTTTGTTTAGTGTGTGTGTTTATAAATACAAATCAGAAAACATTTTAAAATAATATGAAAATACAAGGAGAAAAGGAAAGATGGGGCGAGAGGAAAAAAAGAGAGATGGGGCACAGGAGGAAAAGGGAAATGGAGGGAGGAGGAAGTCAGAGCACACACATCACCACATTTCAAGACTCCTTATAAACTAGAATTATTGAAGACAGTGTGGAATGGCAAAGGGAGAAACAAACAGACCAGTGGAATAAGAGGCTAGAAACCCAGCCATACTTACAATGACATATGAAAATGCGAAACATCTTGGAAAAAAATTCCATGTAGAAATATTTCATTCAAAGCTTTCATATATTTTCTGATCAACCATATCAATTACAACAGCAAGTAAATAATACTTCAGTTAAATTCT
>NW_003852536.1:1042437-1043292 GCF_000181295.1 Otolemur garnettii
TATAAAACTAACCAGTTTATGCTTACACTAATAAACATTCTACATGTGCTATCAATGCCATATATACACACATACTTTAACAGAAAGGTCCAAGTAAAAGTAGGTTTCATGGCAGCAGAGATTTCTTCAGCAAGTCCTATCATTCATTAACATTTTTTAACATGCTTTTAGCAAGAATCTGCACTCTACAAAACAAGGTAGTGATGACTAGAGTTTTTAAAAGGTTCAATATGGTACTTTCCCTCAAGAAGTTCTCAGTCTTCAGGAAAGACAAACAAGTATGCCTGCATACAGACATGCAAAATATAACCATGTGATAAACTTTCTAAAACAGGTAAATATAAAATGCTTCAGGATCAGCAAAAACAGAACACAAACTTTGTGAACAGAATACTTCACAAGCAAATGTATCAAACCTTGAGGATTAAGTACAATTTTTGTTTCTTTGCCTGAGTTTGACAGTGTAGACATTCCAGGCAGAGGGAACAATATAAGCAAATAAAGAGAAGAAAGTGACTTGGGGATGATGATGGTAAATAATCCATTGCTACAGAATTTTAAAAAGAAATGCAAAGGAATCAAGAGCTGGAAAATGGGAATGGCCTTGAATATCATGTGAGGAGGATAAAATAATACCTTCAAAGGACTACATCAATTACATATTCTGCTGCCTCTAGGAGAAGTTAGACTCATCTCCTCTTTTCTCACGTCCTTTACTCTCACATAAAAAAAAGGTTGATAGAGGCGGCACCTGTAACTCAGTGGGTAGGGCATCGGCCACATACACTAAGGCTGATGGGTTCAAACCCAGCCTGGGCCAGTTAAACAACAATGACAACTACACCAAAATATAGC
>NW_003852536.1:1043974-1046737 GCF_000181295.1 Otolemur garnettii
CCCTTTCCAAACTTTTCTACACACGCATATTAGAAATACAAATGCTCTCAAATTACAAAGGGGCTACATTCCAACGAACCCATTATAAACTGAAAATATCACAAGTCAAAATCCCACTTAACGCTGACAACACAAAAGACAGTCCAAATTTATTAAGATAGTTTAACTTAATATTTCACCTTTACAATGGTTCAAAAGTGATTCACTATCAGTAACCTCATCCTAAGTCCTAAAAAGTTCTTAGACTTAACACCGGATCATGATAAAATCGTTGCAAAAGCAGGAGAGATGTAAGTAGACTGTCTGTATTTGGTAAAGAGTCAGTATAGAATATATATTTAAAAACAAAACACAACATGCAGAGCTCAGATAAGACTAGCTACCAGACAGCTCTAGAAAATGTAACAGAAGCCTACAGCATAGCATTTAGCAATTTTTGAAGTTTACCTTCTAATTCATTTTACTCTCCCCACCTCATGCTTCCAAATAACCTGACATTCAAATAAAGTATATGGACTACGCCTTTGTTTCATTACTGACCCATAAGACAAAACATTTCATCACAACAACTACAGTTATTTATAATCCAATTTGGTTCTTGAAGAATAATTCTATATATACCTTCCTTTGGGTAAAAGGTAAGAAATCTAGATATTTCAATCCTCTGAAACTCTACTGCAAAATAGGAAAGAAAGTATTTTTTAAAACCAGTGACTGAAATGATTCAGGTAAGCATATGATTGACAAGTGATCTTTTAGCCAAGGCACAGAGAATGACAAATCTGTCAAAAAGTAAATATTATCTTTCCAGACAATGTATAGCACAGAAGCACAAATAAATGAGAATGGTAAAAATCATGAATTAGGATGGAAGACTTTATCAGTTATACAAGTTTTATGGGAGCCTATGGCATTAACATAATTAAAATAATAACCCTGTCTACTCTTTACTACTGGAATCTCCTAGAATAAAAAATCCATTTCTTTGACATTGCAAAATTCTACTTTCAGACATTCAATAATTGGTTTACATCACAAATTTCTTCCGAAGGCTCACAGCTTACTAATCAGTCACTTAATAAATATCTGATGCTAGAGGTACAAAGATGAATGAAACAGGCTTGTCTTCAAGTAACCTAGAAATACTGTTATTCCTGCATATGAAACTTTCAGTGTGGTTGAATACAAATTGCTACTAAAAAGAAAATGCTCACATTACAAGAATCAGTGAAATGCAAAGCAGCTTAAAAGGAATATTTTATAATTTACAAAACAAATGGCCAAAAATAAAATATTTAAAACCAACTCTTGTTGACAAGAATATGAATAACAAGTATCCTAATACACTGCTGGAGGGACTGTTAATTGACTATCATCTCTGAAGATTTTTCAGTGTCTTAATGTGTAAACAGACTGTTAGGTGGCTACTTTTGTATACTCTGAAAACCATATTTGGTTGTAGTTTTTTTTTTTAATATACAGCTGAGGCTGCTTTACTTTGATTTTATTCAGAAATTTTCATAAACAAAGTTTGTCTACAATTACCTTTTTTCTATCATATCTTCATTTGATAAACTGACCTCATTAAACGTACTGAGTAGTTTTCTCTTTTTCTAATCTCTGAAACAAAAGCATTCCACGTTTTCTAAAAAAATCTCAATTTTAGAAGACAATATAGGAAACTATGACTTAAAAGATCTGGTAAAACTTGTGAAAACATCCAGCACATGTATCTTTGCAATGGACTTTTGATCGTTGGTTTCTTTAGTACTACTGTTGTTTCCATGTTTTCTACATGTCAATTACAAAGACAACTATTTCAAATATACTTTCTATGAATTTATACATTTCATAAAAATTCAAATGTATTAGAATAAAGTAATTCATGATATACTTTGTTTCTTTTAAGAGACAGAGTCTCACTTTGTCACCCTTGGTAAAGTACCGTGATGTCACAGCTCACAGAAACCTCCAGCCTAAGGGCTTAGGCGATTCTCTTGCCTCGGCCTCCCGAGTAGCTGGGATGACAGGCGCCCACCACAATGCCCAACTATTTTTTTGTTGCAGTTTAGCCAGGGCTGGGTTTGAACCCACCACCCTTGGTATTTGGGCTGGCGCCCTACTCTCTGATCCACAGGCACCACCCTGATATACTTTTGTTTTTAAAACCCTACCACAGTAGAAGTTCTGTAAGTTGACCAACCAAGGGACTGTAACAAACTGGTCAACATACAAAAGTGGTCAACACAAGGAATTAGGCCCACTGTTATCAAAATGTACATGTGGTACATGTCAGGTCTATGAAAATTAAGACAACTTAAAAAGGTAGTCAGGTGTCAACTATGGAGGACCTACCATATATCAGATAGGGTTTGATCCCATTTTAGTTGCTAAAATTATTCATCTGGATCTATTTTCATTGTTTTTGCCAACCAGTATTGCTGGAAGTTTACATTTTTTGCAAATATATAATGTTAAGATTTGTTGATTCTTTCCAAATTTCTGTGGATTGTTTTTTCTAAGTTCCCACTTGAATTTATATAAAATATCAGAAAAAGAAAGTAAAACCTAATATTTTTTAATCAAACACAAATTTATACCAAGATTATTTTTTTCGACAGCTTATAAGCAGACTTTTGCCTTTGTTAAAAAATGAATATGATGGCTCAGCGCCTGTGGCTCAAGTGGCTAAGGTGTCAGCCATGTACACCTAAGGTGGCGGGTTCGAATCCAGCCCAAGCCTGCCAAACAACAATGATGGCT
>NW_003852536.1:1046883-1056031 GCF_000181295.1 Otolemur garnettii
GTAGTCCTTAACAATTTTGAAAGTATTTTCACATACCATCTCATTTAATCCTCACAACAGACCTCTGAGGTAGGTACAACAGGTATTATTATCCTCATTTCAAGATGAGGAAATTGAGGCAAAGAGAGGTTAAGTGACTTGCCCAGGATCACACAGATGGTAAAAGGCAAAGCTGGGACCCGAAATCAAGTTTTCTGGTTCCTTTCTCAGTACTCTTTTCACTATAACTACTGCCTTCAGTTGTGAACAATGAACTGTGTATCAAAATCAAAAGCTTATTGAAATACATTTCAGCAATATCTTAACAGAAAAGTTAAATGAGAAATAGAAGAACAGTAGGTCTGATGGTTTTACTTGATAAAATAAAGTTGGTACAAAACCACTTTTGTCTAATTATTTGTAACCTATGGGCTCGAATACATAAAATATACAATATTTACAGCATTTTCCTGTTTCTTTGTAATATAATGCTTTAAAACACATTATAAAGCACCACAGTGAAAACAGTCTATAGGTAAAAGCACGGAAGTAGGAAAATCCTACCCATATCACAAGTCACTAAGTAGAGCCTAACACCCCTTTTTCCCAAACAACTAAGTTAGCAATTTGATACTAGACAAATGAGACATTAGGGCAAAAGTCATTCAGTGAACAGAGATAAAAAGGGGAATAATAATTACTTTTTAGAAGTTCAACTAACCAGGACATGATTCTAAACATGTATGAACTCAATAACATAACCTCAAAATACATAATACCAAAATTGACAAGGAATAAACTCACTGTCATAGATTTTACTACATCTGTCTCAGCAATAGATGCTCAAATGGACCAAAAAAAATAAAATCAGTGTATGTGAGCAATACAGATATATGTATCACTCCACTTAACAGTTGGAGAATATTTTCAAACACAAACACAGAATCTCTACAAATTTTGATAACAAGCCAAGACATAAAACTACCTTCAACAAAATCCTATAACAACTCATAGGATATAGCCTAGTCTAGTCTTTATTAAAAAAAAAAAAAAATAGAGTCTTCAATATTTATATCAGGAAAGAAGGCAGGATATAAATTAAAAGTGTTATACATACGTGTAAAACATTAGACCAAAAGAGGTCAAAGTAGAAGAAAACAAAAATGTAAGGGAATATAATTATTTGATTTGACAATAAATACAAAATATGAGGTTGGATACAGTGGCTTACACCTGTAATCCCAGCACTTTGAGAAGCAGAGGTGGGAAGATTGCTTTAGCCCAGAGTTTTTGAGGCTGCAATGTGCCACAATCACACCACTACACTCTAGCCTGTGTGACAGAATAAGACCCTGTCTAGAAAAAAAAAAGAAGAAAGGAAAAGAAGAAAGGCTTAACAAAGCCAAAGAATGACTTCTTAAAAAGATTAATAAAATCAAACAGTGAGGGCAGCGCCTGTGGCTCAGTGAGTAGGGTGCCGGCCCCATATGCCAAGGGTGGTAGGTTCGAACTCAGCCCCGGCCAAACTTCAACAAAAAATAGCTGGGTGTCATGGCGAGCATCTGTAGTCCCAGCTACTTGGGAGGCTGAGGCAAGAGATCACCTAAGCCCAAGAGCTAGAGGTTGCTGAGAGCTAGGACACCACCACACTCTAACAAAGGTCAACAAAGTGAAACTCTGTCTCTTTAAAAAAAAAAAAAAAAATCAGTGAATTAAAAAGCAATATTGGAAATGAGAAATTAAGACAAAACTTCAGGTGCTACTGAGATTAAACAGATAGTAAGAGAATATCATAAACAACTTGTGCCTATAAATTTGAAAATGTAGAAATAAATTCCTAAAAGTTTGTTTAAAATTTAAAAAATTATCCTATAAGTAAGTTGAATTTGTAGTCTAAAATCTTCTGCAAAAAACAACAATCCTAAACAACATTATTAATTCAAACACATAACAAAACCCACACATATACACAAGGCTAACTCGGAAGTCTAGAAAAATGGCCACACTCAGTGTTTCATATTTGTAATCCCAGCAATCCAAGAGGCTGAGAAGTTATTCCCCCCAAAAGTTCATTAGCAATATTTAACAAAAATGCTTTAAACAAAGATTTTAAAAATTATGCATTCTATCCACCAAAAGTCCATTTGGGGTACTCTTATGATTAAAATAATTTAGAACATAAAAAAATTGCAAATCCTTATCTTCATTAAAACAATTGAAAAAGCAGGTGGGGTGGCAGACTAAAGACATCTCCTTAGCAACCATTCAAAGACTGGGGAAAGAGTACTCCAGTCACATCTGGCTGGAGTGTCCTCAGAATTATCACTCTGGGGGCACAGTGAGGCATCAAGG
Source organism: Otolemur garnettii (assembly GCF_000181295.1). Classification (NCBI taxonomy): domain Eukaryota; kingdom Metazoa; phylum Chordata; class Mammalia; order Primates; family Galagidae; genus Otolemur; species Otolemur garnettii. Next base: position 1,049,215 of record NW_003852536.1, read on the forward strand.
GACTCTAGGAGCCAAGGAGGAGGTAAGGAGTAGTGGAAGACTGGTACAGGAGAGTGCCTGAGTGTGGGCAGACACCCGCTGGGCCTCAGGACTAGAGACAAGGCAGGCATGTCCCACAACTTTTTGGCCTTGGGTGCTCACTGGAACAGCCTTGGGAGGGCTTAAGCAGACAAATGAACTCGAACAGCAACCAGTGGCCAGGACTAAACCACTGAGCAGGGCAGAATGTCCATCAGTTTGGCAGCTATGAGGGTAACACTATTATGGGAGGGCCACCCAGAAGGAAGATCTGCAGGGTCCCAGCACCTGGCCAGCCCTGGCACACCTCCTGAGCTGCATCAAAAACCTCGGTGTGGTGGTGCCTGTGGCTCAAAGGAGTAAGGCACAAGCCCCATATACCGCAGGTGGCAGGTTCAAACCCAGCCCTAGCCAAAAACTGCAAAAAAAAAAAAAAAAACCTTGGTGTGAGTCAGGCAGCTCCCACACCCCTAGGAAAGCCACTTTGTGGCCAAGAGGCACTGTTTATAAAGTCAAGGCATATGTCCTAAAAAGTCTGGCAAGAACTTCAGGATTCCAATCCTGCAGGGATTGAATAAGGAAAGGACCAAGCCCTGATTCAAGGCAAATAAATGAGGAAGTCAGGGCCCAGGGTCCTCAGCCACTAGATACTGACTTCTGGCCTCCATCTTATACAACAGAATCTTTTTTGTTGTTACATTTTTTAAATTATTTTTTATTAAATCATAACTTTGTACACTGATGCATTTATGGCAGGGGTCCTCAAACTTTTTAAACAAGGGGCCAGTTCACTGTCCCTCAGACCACTGGAGGGCCGGACTGAGGGCCCCGGGATGAGTTGGCTGCTAAGCAGGATAGGCAGCGGCGGCAAAAACACCCAGAGGGCTGGATAAATGTCCTAGGCAGGCTGTATGTGGCCCGCGGGCCGTGGTTTGAGGACACCTGATTTATGGGGTTCAGGGTACTGCTTCGATATACACTATGAAGCGTTTACATTGAACTAACACATCCAACAGAAATCAGCCCGCGTGTTTTGCATCTAAATCCAGAGCGCCACCTGGTGTCCAGGCAATATACTGTAAAAGTATATTTTGTAAATTTTTCCTTAGTCTTTTTAATTTTTGTTTTGTTATAGTTTGATTTTTTTTTCATTTTTACTTTCATCAATGTCAAGGGCTTAGACAATGTGGCTTAGACATATACAGAATATACCATCCCCAAAGCTAATGAATATATATTCCTCTCATCAGCCCAGGAATCTCACTCCAAAATCAAATTCAAGGACACAAATCAAACCTCAAAAAAATTAAAATTATTGAAACTGTGCCTTGCATCTTTTTAGACCACAAGGCAATAAAAGCCGAACTCCACTCCAACAAAAATTTTCATCCCCACCAAAAGGTGTGGAAACTAAATAACCTTATGCTGAAGGACAGTTGAGTCAAGAAAGAGATAACAGAGGAAATTATTAGATTCCTTGAACATACAAAGCTTCATTGTTAGATTTTGGTAGCTTCAACCAAAATCTATGGGATACTGCAAAAGCAATAGTAAGAGGGAAATTTATTGCATTACATGCCTATATCCAAAAACAAAAAGAACATATCAACAACCTAACGTGCTAGGAAGTGCACACTAACAAAAATGGAACAGGAAGAGCATCCAATCCCAAGCCTAGCAGAAGAAAATAACTAAAATTAAATGAGAAATACATGAAATTGAAAAAAAAAAAAAAAGAATCATTCAGAAAGTAAAACAAAATGTTGGTTCTCTGAAAAGAAAAATTAATAAAACTTTGGTCAGATTAACTAAAAATAAAAAAGACCTCTAGTAACCTCAATCAGAAATGAAAAAGGGGAAACAACAACAGATACAAGAGATTATCATCTCTGACTACTACAAAACAGTCTATGCCAGAAATTAGATGATTAAATTGGAGGAAATAGACCAGCCCTTGAAATTACACAATTTCCCTAGACTTAACAAGTAAGAAATAGATCTCTTGAACAGACCACTGTCCAGCTCTGAGATTGAAGAAACAAATAAAAAGCCATGGACCAACTTCACAACAGAATTCTATCAAACCTAAGATGAGCTTGTACTTATGCTGGAGAACCTGTTCCAAAACATTGAGATAGAAGAAACCTTCCCCCAACATGTTCTATGAAGCAAATATCATCTTGATACCAAAATCAGGAAAAGGCCCAACTACAAAAGAGAAACTAAAATTTCACTAATGAATATCAATGCAAAAATACTCAATAAAATCCTAGCAAACAGATTACAACCGCACATTAAAAAAATTACACATCATGATCAAGTAGGCTTTATCCTGGGGTTGGAAGATTAGTTTAACATACACAAATCCATAGATGTAATTCACCATATCAAAGGAAACAAAGACCATAATGATCCTCTCAAAAGATACAGAAAAGGCTCTGTGGCTCAAGTGGCTAAGGCGCCAGCCACATACACCTAAGGTGGCAGGTTCGAATCCAGCCTGGGCCCACCAAAACAACAATGACAGCTGCAACCAAAACATAGCTGGGCACTGTGGCGGGCACCTGTGGTCCCAGCTACTTGGGAGGCTGAGGCAGGAGACTCACTTGAGCCCAGGAATTGGAAGTTGCTGTGAGCTGTGATGCCATGGCACTCTACCCAGGGGGATAGCTTGAGGCTCTCTATCAAAAAAAAAAAAAAAAAATGCAGAAAAAGCATTTGACAAAATTCAGCATCCTTTTCTAACAAGAACACTTAAGAAAACAGGTATAGGTGGCACATTTCTTAAGCTGATTGAAGCCATCTATGACAAACCCACAGTCAAGATCACACTGAATGGAATTAAACTGAAAGCTTTTCCACTCAGAAGTGGAACCAGACAAGAATGTGCACTATCACCACTACTATTCAACATAGTTCTGCAAGTTCTAGCCATGCAATTAGGAAAGAGAAGGATATAAAGCGCATCCAAATGGGGGCAGAAGAGGTCAAACTCTCACTGTTGGTGGATGATGTAATCTTTTCTTTTTTTTTGAGACAAAATCTCACTCTGCCAGCCTGGGTAGAGTGCCACTGTGTCATCAGAGCTCACAGCAAGCTCAAACTCTTGGCCTCAGCCAATCCTCTTGCCTCAGCCACAGGCGCCCACCACAACACCAGGCTAATTTTTCACTTTTAGTAGAGACAGGGTCTTGCTCTTGCTCAGGCTGGTCTCAAACTCCTGAGCTCAAGCAGTCCACCCACCTCAGCCTTCCAGTGCTGGGATTACAGGCATGAGCCACAGCACCCAGCCTGATGATATAATCTGATACTTACGAAATCCCACAGACTCAACCACAAGAGTCCTAAAAGTGATCAAGAAATACAGTAACGTCTCAGGGTATAAAATCAGTAGCCTTTGTATATGCCAATAACAGCCACATCGAGAAGCAAATTAAGGACATAATTCCCTTTACAGTAGCTTCAAAGAAAATGAAATACCTAGGAATATACCTAACAAAGGAGGTGAAGGATCTCTACAAAGAGAATTATGAAACCCTAAGAAAAGAAATATCAGAGGACATTAACAAATAGAAGAACATACCATGCTATTGGCTGGGAAGTATCAACCTTGTTAAAATGTCTACACTACTCAAAGCAATCTACAGATTTAATGCAATCCCTATTAAAATACCAACATCATACTTTGAAGAACTAGAAAAAAAATAGTTTTTCATTCGTATAGAACTGGAAAAAAACTGGTATACTCAAGGCAATTCTTAGTAATAAAAACAAAGTCATAGGCATCACTCTACCTGACTTCAGGTATTACAAGTCCACAGTGACCAAGACAGCATGGTGCTAGCACAAAAATAGAGACATAGACATACACAACAAAATGAAAAACCAGAAAATGAAACCAGTCCCTTATCACCATCTATTCTTTGGTAAGCCAAACAAAAGCATACACTGGGGAAAAGAATTCCCATTCAATAAATGATACTGAGAAAACTGGATAGCCACATGTAAAAGACTAAAACCGGACCCACAACTTTCGCTGCCTAAAAAATTTGACTCAAGATGGGTAAAAGATTTAAATCTAGACATGAAATGATGAAAATCCTAGAAGAAAATGTGGGGAAAACTCTTTTTCTTTCTTTTTTTGAGACAGAGCCTCAAGCTGTCGCCCTGGGTAGAGTGCGGTGGCATCACAGCTCACAGCAACCTCCAACTCCTGGGCTCAAGCGAGTTTCCTGCCTCTGCCTCCCAAGTAGCTAGGATTACAGACACCTACCACAACACCCAGCTATTTTTTGGTTGCAGCCGTCATTGTTATTTGGCAGGCCCAGGCTGGATTTGAACCCACCAGCTCAGGTGTACGTGGCTGGTGCCTTAGCCACTTGAGCCACAGGCGCCGAGCAGGGGAAAACTCTTAATGATATCAGCTAGGGGAAAGATTTTATGAAGACTTCATTGGCAATTGCCAACAACAAAAACAAATGGGACTTAATTAAGCTGAAAAAGTTCTGCAAGCTAAGGACACAACAGTTAAAGCAAAAAGACAACCTTCAGAATGCGAAAAGATAGCTAGAATAGGCTTGATAGCTAGAATCAACAGAGAACTCAAATTAATCAACAAAAAAGGAAGAAACAATCCCATCAATCATTGGGCAGGAGACATGAACAGAACCTTCTCTGAAGAAGAAAGATGAACGGCTAACATATAAAAAAAATGCTTATAGTCCCTAATCATCATAAATGCAAATCAAAACTACCCTGAGATATCATCTAACCGTAGTCAGAATAGTCCACATCACAAAGTTCCAAAGCTGCAGATGCTGGTGCGGATGTGGAGAGAAGGAAACACCTTTACACTGTTGGTAGGACTGCAAACTAAGACAGCCTCTTTGGAAAGAACTATATAGAATCCTCAAAGAACTCAAATTAGACCTTCTATTCGATCTCACAATCACATTACTAGGCATCTACCTAAAAGAAAAAAAAATCATTTTATCGTAAGGACATCTGCACTAGGACTGTTGATCACACCTCAATTTACAATCACCAAGAGGTGGAAACAACCTAAGTGCCCATCAACCCAGGAATAGATTAATAAACTGTGGTGTATAAATATACCATGGAATACTATTTAAGCCATACAAAAAGGTGGAGACTTCACATCTTTAGTATTAGCCTGGAATGGAGTTGAAACACATTCTTCTTAGTAAAGTATCACAAGAATGGAAAAGCAAGTATCCAATGTGCTCAATACTAACATGAAGCCAGTAGATGAACTAATACAAACCTACACAAGAGAAAAACTCAATTCAAGTTGGAGGGAGAAGGAGGAAGAAGAGGGGGGAAAAAAGGAAGGGGGGGGGATTAGTGCACTCCCACCTAATGGGCATACATTGTAAAGATATATGGCACACCTCCTGGGTGCAAGACACAACTATAACAACTTTACCTAAGAAATGCAAACAGTGTAACCTAATCATTTGTACCCTCGCATTAATCCAAAATAAAAAAAAAAATGAAAAAGATTTAATAGTCACTACCCTATTGCTCTTGCAAAAATCAAGGCCATATAAGGGATCTATTGGGTCTGCTGTACTGCTAGATAAATGACATAGTATTCTGAATAGTTCCTATTAGTAACATTTCACATTTAAACCATCTAACGATTACCCCTGATTTTCTTCAGTGCTATATAATTAAATGCCCTTACTTGTGGCACATTATCTTCTGAGGTATCTGCCATGCCACTTCTCCCTTCCCTTTCTCAGTTCAAGTATGTACTGTAGGCCCCACTTCACTAACCAGAGTCAAGTGAACCAATATGGAAACCTAACCTAAACTGGGGACAAATAGTTTAAAACTCTACTCTGAGGCAAAGATTCTACCATGAGACTTAAAAGCAATGGGAAGAAATCATTTCTGCAGAAAGATAATAAAGCATGTTCATGGAGTGAAACAGAGACACTGGCAAAAGCAAGAGTTCTGCTAGTTCTCTTAGTCCAGGCGCCAGTGATTCCTGACATTTGACGGCATTCCTACCTTGGATTCCCTGAACATTCGTGATCTGTATGGTAAAAATCTGGCTTTTTGCTCACAGCTAAACAAAATTAGCTTCCAAACTAATACAAAATTTAGTTATCATAAAATTCCTTAAGGTACATAATTATAAATCTGCATTTACCATGAGGCCTAAAGATACTATGTGACTTCCCCACCAAAATATGACTAGGAAGTCATAGTATCACTATGCCAGAGCTGGCTCAAAGAAGGACACACCAAAACAGAAGTACCAGTAATCATTTTGTGAAAATTCTGACATCCTGTCCCACCTTCAAAAAATGTGATATAAAAATAAAAATAAAAAAGATCCTTTAATTGTTATCTGAATGTACTCCATTTTTAAGAGTACAAGTTTATGGAGTACAGCTTCTAGGCAAGAAACTGATTTAGTACAAAGGACAAACTTTTTATGTGATAATTATCTTAGCAGGTATCATTTTACTGGGAACCATCTAAACCAAGTAATATACTAAAAAATTCCCATTTTATAGAAAGGAAGAAAATAGGTTTAGAAAGATCACAGAAATTACTGAGTATTACATACCTAACAAGTGGCACAGAGAGGATTCAAACTCAGATCTGTCAAGCTCCAAAGCCTTTCCAATGTAATAAGTTGTTTCTTTATTCCCAAAGCTTTAAACTAAACACAGGTGCTATCTTGGCACCCGTAGCACAGCGGTTACGGACCAGCTACATACACCGAGGGAGCTGGGTTTGAACCAGGCCCATAAAAATAGCTGGG
>NW_003852536.1:1056981-1058256 GCF_000181295.1 Otolemur garnettii
TTGTGATCTTCCTTATACTACCTTTCTAGACCTGTTTCTCCTTCCCTCTGAAACTAGAAATATTAATACTTAAGTGTGAGAATAAACATTTTTAAGCAGAATCCTTTCTTCTAAGGATCTCAAAACATGTATAATAAAACTCTAATGATCCAAAGAAGGTCCTTTGGGCTCTAAAACTTCCAAGCATTCAAGACACAAGAAAATGCCTAATAGCCCAAGAAAAATGACATCTCCTCAATAGGAAAACATAAGGAAAAAAATTCCTCATGAATTCAGGGGATTATGTCTGTTTATTCACCACCTTAAACCCTATTACTTTGTAAGTCATTTTTAAGTAAACAACTACTATGCTGTGTGCCTCATTACCTTCTGGACTGACACATCCAGATTTTTTTGTAGTGGCAATTTGCTTTGCCTTGGATGATGAACTATAATTGGCATATGCCAGTCACGGCAATCTCCTTCTCCTTTTTCCATTGTTTGGTCAGACATATGTGTGAGACTTCCTTTATATCTTTCTACCAATGATATAAAGAGCCTCAGGGCTTCTGGGAAGGATCTTCTTCCTAATAAATGAATCAAAACCAAAAAAGAAAACGCTCTTTCCCAAACACTCCCTTTCTTTCCACTCAAAATAATTGCTATGATGATGTGTTCTTTGAGGAACTGCCTTACGATTATGAGGGAAAAAACAAGAGAGCTTCAAGAGACCTGCCAATCCAACCCACTGATTTTGCTGAGCCAATCCCAGAATTGCCTGCTTCAAGACTTCTCGTTTAGTAATAAATGTCCTTGTGTTTCAAGCTACTGTTAATTACATTGTCTCTTACTTATAGCCAAGCATGTGTTATAAATATTAAACACACATTCGAAATATAATTCTATCCAGTGACAGACAAACTTTTCTGGAAATTTTGCCAAGTTTATCACTAGCCAATGATCTATCTGTGCATTTATAAACTGAAACTATACATGTTCGTGGCACTTTTCTAGCTTCTCCTCAATTAGGCTATCAGAATAGTACTCATCATTTTCAGATTCATTCCATTTAGCAGGTTTGGCATTTTATATTCTCTCCTGTATAGATAATTAAAAAAAAAAAAAGCATAGAGATAATTCCCATTCTATCCCTACTTTTGAGTTACCTTGGAGAAACCAAACTAAGATATAAGAATTTTTTTTAACCAGCACAAAAATAAAAATTTTAAGCCAAGCACAAAGTAACAGTAACAGTAGTAATACTAGTAAAAAGTAGTTACTAAAAACATTTGGGGT
>NW_003852536.1:1058841-1066690 GCF_000181295.1 Otolemur garnettii
AAAATGTCTGTATTCTATGATAACCAGAGAGGGTTGCTATTCCTAAAATTCAAGAATCTCTTGCAATGTCATTAAAAAAAAGAATATAATAGAAAATGGGGAAATTATTTTTTAAATCAATACAAGTTTTTTTTTTAACACATCTTTAAAGTCACAAATCAAGAATGCCAAGTATAACAATTAAGAGACCTAGTTTCAGAGTCAAAAAACTTTGAGCTCAAAACTTGGCTCTGTCATTAAATAGCCTGTGTGACCTTGGGTAAGTTACTTAACATATCTAACTCTCAGTTTCTTTATGGAGACTAAACTACTTACTAACTCAAAGATACTGGCAAGATAATTATTTTAGAAGCAGATGAAATGAAAACTGCAGACAGGCAAGACTTGGCTATAAAATAATTAATCAAAATGGGGAGTTGAATTTACAGTGAGAAGAATGATCACCAGTGAAGACTTCAGAAGAATCTAGTAGTCTGCTAAAATGTTTGGGTGTCAGACTGAGACAGGTGCCACACGTGCATCTGTCCGTGGTCCTGAACCTCCATTAAACGGGGCATGGTTCGTTTTAATTGTGAAATACTAATGACAATTCTTCAATGTTTCCTAAGAATTCTTAAATAGGTAAGCACTAAAGAAAAAGTATGGAAGAAATGAAGAAAAAGATATAAAGGACCCAAAGCTTTTGAAACAGCTTAACACTAAGAGTTGACCGGTTTGGGGGCAGGAAAGATGGGGCTGCTTAACTGTTTAACCATTTTCAAATATTCACATACGCACACACACAAAAAAAGTCTTACAGAAAGACTATGGAATGACATATATTTGAGTTTGCATCAATTCCATAATATGTCTCCTAAAGTGTCTGATAAAAGTCAACAATATATGATGCAAGGAGCTAGAAGGAGAGATTTAAGAAGTAATGGAGAGGAATTTCCTGGGACCCTATATTCACTAAAATCCTCCTCCTCCACATTTTTGAAATAGCTATTATCCAATCCAAACTATCCTAATCATATTCTCATCCTCTCAACTAAAAGAAACAGAGACTAGAAGTCACAGGAGATCCTTGGGAGAAACATAAAAGAAAGTGATTCGATTTCTTTGTTAACTTAAATGTGGAAGTTTTCATTGAGTGTCCTCTAAAAGAAGAGAAATGGAGTGTATGTCTTCCAAACAAGTAGAGGGGAAAACTCAACTAGACACATATACTAAATTAATCCAAAAGACAGTGAGAACATATGGAAAAATGAGTACAGGAAAAAAATCTTTATTAACAGAAATATATCCAAATAAATCTGTATTTACAATAAACGTAAACAGCCTACATGCTCCAGTTAAAATACAAAGATTTCACACTGAGGGAGAAAAATCCAGTTACAAAGTGTTTAAAAAAACATCTAATACAGAAAGAATAAAAAGGATGGAAAAGATTAAACAAATAATATCCAAATAAAAGTACATTGTGTATACACACACATATACACATAATAGTATACACATACATACACATGTAATAGTATACACACACATATGTACACACATAATAGTATACACACACGTACACACACAAGAAGGGGAACTTCAAGGCAAAAGCTTCACTACAGATAATGACTGCCATTAGATAACGTACAATTCATCAGAAAAATATAGTAATTCTATACTTTATGTACCTAATTAACTCAGCCTCTAAGTATATTGGGCAAAAACTGACAAGAGTTCCACACAAAAACTGGCAAATCTCCCATCAAGGTAGGTAATTGTAATATACTTCTCTTTGTAATCAGGAGATGAAGTAAACAAAAACTTAACCTAAATAATAAGCTGGATCTAGTGGGCAAAGATGCAATACAACAACTGCAGAAGAAATATTATTTTGAAAACCACATAAAGTATTTGTAAATATCAAACAAATACTGTACTGTGACACAAATAAGTCAGAAATATTTTGAACTAATGACTTTTTGTTAAAGGCAATATATTTTATTTTAGAAATTAAAATATAGCTCTGAACAACTCACAGCTCAAGAAAGAAAACAAAAATAAGAAACTACCATTCAGAATAGAACAATAATGAAAAGAAAATATATCAACAAGTATGGGATACAATTTGGGGTGGTACTTAGAAATGTAAAGCCTTAAATATAAATTAGAAGAATGCTGAAAATTAATAAGCTAATAATAGAATTTTAAAAGATTAAAACAAAGTAAATGAAAAAAATGCAGATGAAAATAGGTATTAATAGAAGACAATTATTGGAGGAAATAACCATCACGAAAAATTGATTCTCTAAAAAGACTGATAAATCTCTAAAAAAGTGATCAAGTAAAAATAGAAGGCACAATACTGGAAATGAAAAAATGTACACAATTATGGATATTAAGAGATTAAACAGCAAATTGTGAATTTATAGTAATACATTTTAAAATTAAAACTGGCAAGTTCCTAAAAAACTCAACTTGTCAAATGACCAAGAAGTAGAAAATTTGAATAAACCTGTACCTAATACTGAATCCATAACTTACAACTTAAAATCTTTTCAGTTAAAAAGCTCCAGAATGAGGTGGAGTTAGCATTGAATTCTTCCAAATCCATTGATATTAAAGAGAAATAAAACCAACATTACCGGAGGGAATACATACAAGATTCTTATTTTATATGGGCAACATAATCTTGATACCAAAACCTTATGAAACCTTACAAGAGTGCCATACAAAAACTGGCAAATCTCCCATCAAGGTAGGTAATTTTAATACACTTTTCTCTATATATCAGGTGAAGTAAACAAAAATTTACAAGGACAACATGAGAAAACTACAGACTAATCTCTCTTGTGAGCATAATAAAAAAATCCTAACGAAAGCATTTGTAAATCAAAACCACACAGGTTATGCATCAGAACCAAGATGGAATTAACCTAGGAGCAAGACTGACTTAATAGTCAAACTTCAATGTTAATCACCACATTAACAGAATAAAAAGAGATGAAAATCATATTATCTCAATAAATGCAAGAATAAAAAACCAATTATCTCAATAAATGCAAGAATTGATAAAAAATCAGTATCAGTTTATATTAAAATAAGTTAATAAAGTTAATAAAATAAGTTAAGAAGTTAATAAAACTAGTAATAGATATAATAAATAAAAGCTATAGTTTTTAAATTAACTTCTAAACCCAATATTGACAAAGTCAAGATACAATGCTGGGCATCTCAGATTTACTCTAAAGCCCAGGCTTTCTCCATTACACTCCAGTGGTGGTCATGAACTATTTCTGTTCACAGACTGTCTCTACAAAGGTTTTGAAAACCCATGTATTGCCTTAAATACTTTTAAATTATAGTTCAAATGTTTCACTGCACTTTTAAGTGGTTGTAAATGATGTAATTTCCAATATATTTCAGATTGCAAATGTGCTTTAAGTAGACTTCCATCAAAACCCAGAATTTATGAAAGTTTATGAAATGTCCAACATAATTGGCAAAACCAGTCCTCACTGTCAAACCACAACTAAAATAAGAATTGTGTTCTCTGAGAACAAACCAGACTTTTAAGTTTTAATTCAAATGATGGATTATAGAGTTTGGCCGCTGGTTTGTAAGCTAGTAAAAATAAAACACCTGCTTCAGTACTTTTTATAGAAGCTCTTTTGTTTTACCCACCCTCAGGTGCTCTGTATTCTCAAACAGCCCCTCTTGTTTTGTATCTAGATTTTCACAAAGGCAAAGTACTTACAGCAAGATTTGAGATGACTGACAATTATTTTATTTTATAAAAATGGAAAATGGCCAGGGCAGCACCTGTGGCTCAAGGGAGTAGGGTGCCGGCCCCATATGCCAGAGGTGGAGGGTTCAAACCCAGCCCTGGCCAAAATCTGCAAAAAAAAAAAAAAGGAAAATGGCCAACTGTGAGATGGCAGGAAAAAAATAAAATCAACAGACTTCAGAGTGTTTCTCAACAGATAGATTTTAGAAAACAGTACTTAGAGAAGTTGAAAGACGTTTAAGGGAAATTGATTCCCTTAAAACATGTATCCACATGCCCCTTGGGAAGTCTTCGTGCACCATGGATACAGATACCCCAGTTTGAAAACTAGGAGATTCAACACTAGATTACCTTCTAAGCTTAGTAGGCCTTTTAGAAATAAAATTGTTAATTTTTATTTACAAAAATATTTAATCTGATTTTAATTGACTCATATATAAATGAACAATACTTGAAAAATGGACTCCATTCTGGAATCTTTGTTTTCTAACAGGAATCATCTGCAGTATGTGAGGAGGATTGCTTTGGCTGGGATGGGGATCATTTTCCTAGTCTGCATGCCCCTCTTCTTCTTATACTAAGGTAGGCTTGCCAGGCCAGAGATCCCAGAACAAGAAGTCAGGGGGGTCAGAACTGCCTATAACGGCCTCCACACCTGTGGTCCCCTGGACAGACTTGCTGCTACTTGTGGCTAAGACTCCTTGAGTAGCTCTCTTGTTCTATAGTCCAGATATCACACCAGGTTGGCAGTCTCTCTCCTCACTATGTTCTCCCAAATCTAGTGCTCCATCTCCACAAATACAATGGCCCGTGTCAATGTAGAGAATGCTGAACCACATGAAAATCTAGTACCCTAACAAAAGCCCTCGCCTGATGCAGTCCTTTTAATCATTGGGACTCTTTTTCTACTGTGGTTTACTCAGATCCAGGTAAGAGGTGGTGGGTAGATTTAGGGCCCTAGCTCTCAGCCCCCCCCCTTTTGTCCCCATTTTACCCCAGACATGCCAGGGAAACTCCTCAGAACAGCTCTTAAGAGAATTATCAGACCCAGTTCCCTAACCGCTACAAGAAGCAGTTCAGTTAGCCACTGGCTACCAGTCACACCCCAGTCCTGTCCTTGGTATTGAAGGCCAGAGTGCTTCTCTTGGATCCCACTGTCCAGTGGACATGAGAACCTTACAAGCTGCCATCCTAGATCCCCTAAAAGCATTTCAGAGCCCAAAAGCTTGCTCACCTTCAGCTGGTAAGTTCCTGTGGCTGGTCCCCCATGCCTGCACTGAGTCAGAGGTAGCAAGTCCTACAACTCCAACAATTAAAGCTGAGGACAAAGAGGGAGTCAGAGGACTGGGATAAGCGCTGCTCAGAGATTCAAGAGATCTGAACTTCTACTCTGGCCCTGAGAGGAATCCTGAAAAGCCCGTGTGCCTTAATAACAAAAGAGATCCACCTGGCTTTGCTTTAAAATTAGAATAATTAGTCAGGAAAAAGAGTTCTAATAATTAAAATAAATTTTTTATTTAGAGTGGGCTCAGCCCCTGTAGCTCAGTGGCTAGGGCATCAGCCACATACACAGGAGCTGGTGGGTTCTAACCCAGCCCAGACCTGCCAAACAACAGTGACAATTACAACAAAAAATAGCCAGGTGTCATGGCCAGCACCTGCAGTCCTACTTGGGAGGCTGAGGCAAGAGAATTGCTTAAGCCCAAGAGTTGGAGGTTGCTATAAGCTGTGACGCCACGGCACTCTACCGAGGGCTATAGCTTCATACTGTCTCCAAAACAAAACAAACAAAATTATTTAGAGTGAATACGTAAATATTGCCTAGGAAAGCAATATTAATATTCTTAGGGTGAGAACAGAGATTATCTGAAAATTATTTTTATGGCTCCTAGTCAGCACTGTTAATATGTGATTTTATCATTTCCCAGGAGTTTAAACTATAACTGTTGTTTACATAACAACTTAAAATATCTGTACAGAAAACAAAAATCACTTCCAGGGCTTACTATTATACGTGTATGATGTGAGAATTCTGATAGCAGCTAAGTGAAAAGACAGTAGAATTTCTCTAGCACAGACTGCAGCAGCAAAGGGTATTACCTGCAGTTATCTAAGAGCTTGCTGGATATATAATTAGTTAAATTTAAGACAGAGATAGCAAAAAGTTTTTTAAAAGTATTTTAAATAGTAATACTTTTGCTTAGGGACAGGCAGAGAAACATGGTCCAAACATGCACAACCTCACAAAATTCTCCTGGTTTCTTGTGTAAAACAAGAAGCAATACACTCTGCACAGCTGCACAGTCTTATTAATGAAAGTCCAAAATCTGCAAAGATTTAGCTGACATTATCTGAAGCTGTGATTCTTAATCAGATGCATACATTAGAATCAATAGGGAAGCATTTAAAAAATTCACATATTCTGGCCTCCATCCTGGGTTTACTGAATCATGATCACTGGAAGTGAGCTGCAATTATGCATATTTTGAAAAAGTCATGCAAATTATTTGCATGCATGCACCAAGAGCTACTTCTTTTCAGGCTTTTACATCTTAAGTTAATTATTCAATAACCACACATGCCTATGAAAAAAGAAGCAAAAATCTATATTCTTGATTCCATCTATACACCCCTGAAATAAGAGACCCAAATGCCATCCATCTATCTCTGTAAAAACTAACCCAAAACCAAACCAAGTAATGAACATCCCATTAAAAGTCACAATGAAGGACTGCCAAGATCTGATGCTCTGCTTATCTTGAACACAGCCAAGTTACTCCATACAAAATTTTACAAAATATTTACAAAACATTTTCTACGTGTTGGGAACCCCTTTGTAAAATTTCATAAGGACTATTTTATAAATAAAGGTTAACTACAATTAATTAACCATTTCCCTATGTATGGTAACTTTAGGGGCAACTTTCGGGAAACCCAGTACTATGGGATTATCAACTGAGAATAAAATCCAAGAAATCTCTACCTATCCCTGTCTCAGGCTGATATGAAAAAGGGGCCAGCCATTGCAAAAGGGGCCACTATTTTGGCACACTCTAGTGCAGCGGTTCTCAACCTGTGGGTCAAGGGCTGCAGCATTAGTAAGGTTGAGAACCACTGCTCTAGTGGAAACTGCAACTGTCTACACCTGAGCAAATGGATATGGCTAGAAAAAAATTCACAGTCATGCTGGCTGATTAAATTCATCATCACATTCACATGAACACATTTCTGACAATCTCAAAACACTCAATACATCTCAAATATAACTCTTGTTTGTACAATATGATATAGTAATTTTGGAAGTGTCCTACTCACTGCCCTACTCTGCAAAATTACCAGATCATATTATACAAAAAAAGAGTTGTATCACTGGGTGTGGTGGCTCATGCCTGTAAAACTAGCACTCTGGGAGGCCAAGGCAGGTGGATTGCCTGAGTTCACAGATTTGAGACCAGCCTGAGCAAGAGCAAGATCCTGCCTCTAACAACAGCCAGGCATTGTGGCAGGTGCATCTAGTCCCAACTACTCGGGAGGCTGAGACAAGAAAATGACTTAAGCCCAAGAGTTTGAGATTGCTGTGAGCTGTGACACCATAGCACTCTACCAAGGGTGATAAAGTCAGATTATGTCTCCAAAAAAAAAAAGAAAGAAAAGAAAAGAAAGAAAAGGAAAGAGTTATATGATAGGTCTAACTGTTGAGAAGGCCCTGCTTCCAAGGTAGGCCCTTACCTGACATCTGGGAACTAGAATTTTGAGAGTGTTCCCACAATAATAACCAATCAGAATGGTCTGCTGGAAAGATTGCTTGAGTTTGAGGTTGCTGTGAGCTACTATGATGCCAGGGCATTCTACCAGGGCAACAGAGTGAGATTCTGTCTACAAAAAAAAAAAAAGCCTGCTGTTCCCAAACTTTGCACAAACAATATGCTTATGCCAACACCTACTTTACTAATAATCCCACTACCTCTCATTCCTCTCAGCTAATTACTTTGTCTCAAATGTCACTGAAGAGAAGCAATCAGAAGTGAACTCCTTTTTAACTTCCCACCACCAAATTATCAACTTGCATGTTTAAAAAAAAAA
>NW_003852536.1:1066748-1068211 GCF_000181295.1 Otolemur garnettii
TTTATGTTCCCACTTTCCTACAACATCAAATTCTTTCTCCCTGTCCAGTCATTTTCATCAACTATCATTTCCGCATGCTTAAAACCTTCCCTAACCCTAACTCCTCCAACTACCACCAAATTTCTTTGCTCCTCCTCACACAGTGAAACCTCTTTTAAGAAATGGTACTATATACGGCCTTCACTTTATTCCCATTTTCTCCACACCTGACTCCTTTTGGACTCTTGCCTCTGTCTAATCACATTCAAAACATCTGGTATTCCCTTCTTCTGAAACTCTTTGACTTTTGGCTTCCTTGACAACACACTCTCCTGGTTTTTCTTCTGCCTCACCGACCACCTTCCTTTTCTGGCTCCTCTTTCCCTTTCAAGTTCTAATTTTTGGATACCTCAACCCAGTCTTTGACTTTTTTCTCTTTCTTATCTACACATTTTCTCTAAAAATATCCTTCAGACCCATGGCTTTACCTACAAGTTGATGAATCCAAAACTGCATCTCTATTCCTAACTTCTCCAAATAACCAACTCATCTTCAGACTAACACATCCACTCCCTACTATCCCAAATTCAATGTGGCCAAAACACAACTCTTTGACTGTCATCCCACCCTATAGTTCCCCCAATCACTGTAAGTCTATCTCAGTAACAGTAGTACAATTGAGTATCTGTGATTAAGAATGCACTATGGGCACCAGCCAAGGGGAGTTCTCCAAAGTCACTGTAGTAATACTCAGCAATGAGGTATGTAACACTTTTTCTAGGATGAGTATGAGAATTATCTGAACTAATAAACCCAAAATCAGATTAAATGGTTTGGATATTGATGCCACCACCAGTTAGTTATAAGACCACAGACCTGTGCCTCAGTTTCCTCATTTGTAAAATAGAGATAATGCCACCTTCATAAGAATGATTATATAAGATAATCCATTTAAAGTGCTTAGAGTGCCTGACACACAGTAAATACTCAATAAATATTAGCTGCTGTTATTAATGGCATTACCCGGGCCAGAAACATGGGCCCTATCCTTGATTCTACCCTTTCCATCAGCACAAACAGCTGACCCATATACAACTCTATACGTGATTTGTTTCATCTCCTATAAAAAAGAATTTTATCTCCTATAAAACAAATCACAAATCTCCATGTTCTCTATCACTGCCCAAGTTCAAGTTCACCAACATCTCTCATCAAGACTGCTGCAAAAGTCCTATCTGTCATGAGTCTACACATGGCAACCAAAGTTATCTTTTTTAAATGTAACTCTAGATAATACTCTTCTGCTAAAAACTCTCCACTGGCTTCCTTTAGAATAAAACAAACTCCTGTGTAGGTGGAACCCCAAACCCTCCTACTCTCCCCTTCACTCACTTTGATCCAGCCACAATGGTCTTCTTTTTGTTCCTCTGTGTCCACCTTAAGGACCCTCACTTACTGTTCACTCTACCTGGAATGCTCTAACA
>NW_003852536.1:1068573-1078234 GCF_000181295.1 Otolemur garnettii
TTAGCTCTCTTAACAAGCATGAGAGCTCAAGAGACCAGAGCATGGGTGAATTGGCAGTCTCTACACCTGTGGTGTTGAGGCACGAGATCAGCTCTATATTAGGCTGCAGGAGCAGGCAGTTGGGAGCTTGCACAGACCTGCTTACTCTGACTCTGCTGCTTCTCTGTCATCTCTTAGCTAAACTCTGCTAAAGATTGCTAAGCTCTATTCTTCTCAGATGGCTTTACTCCCTCAAAGACACACACTCTCTCTCTCTCTCTCTCTCAGCATAAGGGTAGGTTGGTCCAGAACTTAGATAAGCAGGGGGCCAGAGACCTGGACAGCCCCAGGCCCTGATAAGTGGCCACCACAGAAGGGCCCCACACAAATGTTTATTTCCTGACTCCTCCAAAACTATAATGTAAGCTCCATGACAGCAGAAACTCTGCCCCTCATGTTTATAATTGTAGCTCCAGAAATTGAAACTATCACACTGGAGGTATACAATAAATGTTTGTTAAAATGAATGACTTAATTAATTTATGAGTGTACTCCACAAACATTCCATCCTGGCAAAAGACTACAAATCTTGAGGATACTTCTGTTTTGGAAGAAAATTTCCAAGTCTCCTTGCTTTAAAAACAAGTATTTAATGGCTTCCCACTGTCCAGAGTCAAATTCAAATTACATAGTAAGCCTTCTGAAATGGCCCCAGCACACTATTCCAACCTTATTTGCCACAATGCCTCAATCCCAAGTACTGCTCCAAGCACATGCCTCTGAGCTTTCCAACAGCTTCTGCCGTCTATATTCCACTGTTCCCTTCCATCTAAAATACCCTCCTCCCATCTCCATTTCATTAAACACTATCTTCTTAAGAGGCTCTAATGTCACTTCCATGATGGACATTTTTCCACTAACCCACTCTCCTTACCAAAAGTAATCTGCCTCCTCTGCCTGCTTTATTACCTTTAATTCCATGAGGGCAGAACCACATGTTGTTCATCTTTACTGTTTCTATACTCCATTATATACATAATGCTGATTGTACATAATCATAATTTATTGAATTGACTTTAAACAGATCTTCTAACCATATCTTCCGCAGATATAACTAAAAATAAAGATATACTGGAATTTATTTGTGCTCTCCATACAAGTGAGAGATGATTCTCGTATGATATACATAAAAAATAATAAATACCCAAGATTCATACTGGTTGCCACACGAGCCCTATAAACAAATTTTATAGGCATTCAGAGGGAGAATAAGCCAACAAAGGATGGCCTAGCTAAGAAAAGTATCATCTTAGTGACCATTTTCAGTTTTCAAATTAAAATGTAATTACAGATATCTATAATGGATCCTTTTCTCTATTTCACAAAAAAACACTGGCTCAGAATCCCTAAATCAAAAATACATACCAGAGAAGATGGTAGTTAGAGGCAGTCTGGGAAAAGACAAATAAAAGCTTAATGTAGCACTAATAATTCCTTTGAAAGGCTATGAATAAACTGTAAGCCACAATGCCAATTCTAGTGGAGACTACTTGTGATCTACCTAGAATCCACTTTTTCCCAAACAGAATCCAAATTTTGTTAAGATGGCTACACTTCCTCACCCAGGAAGTGTATTATTACTCAATAATCTCACCACTACCAATGCAACAACCAGTTCAGGAATAGACACGACACCTAATTCTGACCAGTGAGAATGAAGGAGATATTATCTGGGACTTTCCATAAAAGGAAAAGTCTTGTTCTTCTTAAGAGGGCTACAGAAAACATCTCCTCCCTCCCTCCCCTGTCTTTTCATCATGCCCCCCCCCACCTGAACAAGAAAGCATATTGCTCCAGTACCATCCTATAACCTTGAAGGAAAACATCTTAAAAAGAAGTCTATATTACAGCAGCAGTGAGACTGAAAGAACCTGAAAGTACCATCCTATAACCTTGAAGGAAAACATTTTAAAAAGAAGTCTATACTTACAGCAGCAGTGAGACTGAAAGAACCTGGATGTTTGACAATACTGCCGAGCCACTAAACCCAGAAGCTCACCCTACCTTTGCTCTCCACAGGTTAGCTAGTAAAACTTTCCTTATTCTTAGCTGACGTTCTTCCTTTGTTTGTTTGGGATGTCACATGGTTAATGGGACTGCAAATTAGTACAACTTCTATGGAAATCAGTATGGAGATTTCTCAAAGAACTAAAAGTAGACCTACCATTCCATCCAGCAATCCCAGTACTGGGTATCTACCCAAAGGAAAAGAAGTCATTTTATCAAAAAGACACCTACATTAAAATGTTTACTGCAGTACGATTCACAATTGTACAACTGTAGTTGTAAAGATGTGGAATCTAAGTATCCATCAATTCGTGAGTGGATTAACAAAATGTGGTACATATATACCAAGGAGTACTAACTATTATTCAGCCTAAAAAAGAAATCAATCAATGTCCTTTGCAGCAATATGGGTAGACCTGGAGACCATTATTATCCTAAGTGAAGTATCTCATGAATGGAAAACTAAACATCACATGTACTCTCTAATAAATTGGGACTAATTACTGGGCACAGAGGGGAGTAAAAGTCATTGGAAATCAAAAGGGGTAGGAGGAAAGTGGAGGGGGGGAAAACCTACCTAACAGGTACAATAAACACTATTCAAGTGATGGACACTCTTAATAGCCCTGATTATAAAAGGTATCAACGTAACAAACACATTTGTACCCCCTTAATATTTTGAAATTGAAAAAGAAATTGACTTATACAAAGTCACCTTATGTTAAGAAAAAATACCAGAAATGTTCTTATATAGAAAACAAAATATGTACCTAAAAAATAGTCAATGAATGGCTCGGCGCCTGTGGCTCAAGTGGCTATGGCGCCAGCCACATACACCTAAGGTGGCGGGTTCGAATCCCCAGCCCCAGCCTGCCAAACAACAATGATGGCTGCAACCAAAAAAAAAAAATGGTCAGGCACCGTGGCGGGTGCCTGTAGTCCCAGCTTCTTGGGAGGCTGAGACAGGAGACTCGCTTGAGCCCAGGAGTTGGAGGTTGCTGTGAGCGTGATGCCATGGCACTCTACCCAGGGGATAGCTTGAGGCTCCGTCTCAAAAAAAAAAATAGTCAATGAATCAGCAAAAAATGACAAATCTACTATATTATACTAGTGAAAATTTTTTCTGCTCTTTAAAAATACGTAAGAGATTTTTAAGGGACATTTTCACATTAGATACTAAGGAAAAATAATTTTAAAGTCAATTCATAATTCACATATATAAAATAGAAAAATTTTTAATTAAGTACAGTTCCAACAATTCTGGCAATATATTATCTTCCTCACCACCCTCACACATTATACACAAGATAACCAAGTTAATACAGTAGGAAAAGTGTATTTCAACCAAGAGTAAGTATAGTTCTATCTAGTAGAAAACTCAAATTAACCCTGGTTTAAACAAAACAAAAATGTCTTTCTCTTTCAAGTCAAAGAAGTCTGACAAGCCTGGTAAAGTAGTTTGACAAAGTGGCCAGGAATCCAGGGTGCCTCCAGTTCACTGCTCTGCCATCTTTGGAACATGGCCCTCTGGTCCTCATCATCACAGTCCAACCTCTGAAGACATCACATGTGTTGTGTATAACAGAGGTGAATAAAGTGGAAGAAAACCCCCTTTTAATGAAACTTCTACACAATGGTATGCATCACACATTACTTCTGCTTACACCAACCGGCAAGAACTACTTATATGTCTAAACATAACAGGAAAGAAAGTTAGGAAACATCGTCAACTGAATTTTCTTAATAAAGATAATAACAAGCCCTATCAAAATTCCAACAGCCTTTTTTATAGAAACAATAAAGCAAATCTTCAAATTCGTACCAAATTGCAGGGGGCTCAAAATAGCCAAAACAATTTTTAAAAAGTCAGAAGACTCATATTTTCCAATTTCAAAACTTACTACATAGGCCTAGCACGGTGGCTCACGCCTGTAATCCTGGCACTCTGGGAGGCCAAGGTGGGTGGAATGCTCAAACTCAGGAATTCCAGACCATCCTGCCATCCTGAGCAAGAGTGAGACCCTGTCTCTAAATTTAAAAAGACAAGAAAATAACCAGGCATCATAGGAGGTGCCTGTCATCCCAGCTACTCGGGAGGCTGAGGCAAGAGGATCACTTGAGCCCAGGAGTTTAAGGATGCTATGAGCTATGATGCCACAGCACTCTACCAAGAGCAACAATGATAACTACAACAAAAAAAAATAGCCAGGCATTGTGGCAGGCGCCTGTAGTCCCAGCTACTTTAGAGGTTGAGGCAAGAGAATCGCTTAAGCCCAAGAGTTTGAGGTTGCTGTGAGTTTGCACTCTACTGAAGGCAACATAGTGAGACTCTGTCTCAAACATATATATATAATAAAAATAAAATTACATATATCAATGTGATTTTTTTCACAGAATGAGAAAAAACAGTGCTAAATTTCACATGCAACCATAAAGAGCACAAACAACCAAAGCAACCCTAAGCAAAGAGAACAAATCTGGAGACAATACATTATCTGACTTCAAATCATACTACAAGACAATAGAAATCAAAACAGCATGGCATATTGCCAAGGTACTAGGGATAAGAACATTTATAGAACATACAACACACACATACACAGAGAGAGAGAGAGAAAATAGTTAAATTATGATCAATAATACCAGAAATTCAACCACTATTATAACTTTCCTCACTCGCCTTGACTCATTTTTTTGTAATAATACCCTAAAGAAAATAGTTCTTTCTAGTTTGGGTTTTTTAATTTACATATCCTCAAATTCCTTTTACCAGTACTTTTCAATTTCTTTAATTTGGCTAAATACGTGTACATACTAGCCAGTGTCATTTGTACACTGCTACTATAACCTAAAAAAAAAATCAGAAGAAAATCAAGGAGCTTCCGAGTTGAACACAAGGACATGCTGGAAAGATGTCACATCCAAGTAGGGAGGGAAGCTCCATGCACTCCCTTCCCCCACACCTTGCCCTATGCATCATTTAGGGCATCATTTCCATTTGACTGTTTTAGAGTTGTGTCCCTTATAACAAACTGGTAATATGGATTCAAACTTCCACAGAAAAAAACTTGCTTCTTTTAGGAAAGAAATATTTGAGGCTATATTTAAATTTAAAAAAAAAAAAAGCTTTCTGCTATCTAGCTAATGAAAGCCAAGGACTATCTAACACACACAGTGGAAATATAAACAGAAGCACCTCAGTCGCTTACAAGTTTCAGTGATAAAAACTGAACTTCACAAAGAAGAAAGCACATGAAATTTCTCGTAAATGCTGCTTTTTCATTGAATTATAAAGGTAATACATTAACCATAAAAAAGAAAAAATTAGTCAAAACTAAACTGAGCAAAACACATCAGTCATCTATAAAAATCCATCTTCAAATGCTAAAACAGAATCATATACAAAAGCTTTCAGAAATAGACAATCAAGTGAAACAGTTAAATAAAGCCCTTCTGGGAAAGGAGAATAAACTAAACAAAAAAAAAGAAAAAAGAAAAATTACTGGGTTAGCAGGAACATCTTTGCAAATCAGGAACTGCACATATAAGCTTCACAAAGGCTTATATCAGTTTTATGGTCCTCTGTCTGTAAATAATACACACCCAATACAGAACTCCACACCAACGCAATAGCAATAAATACCATCAGACTGGCTTCAAAATGAGGCAAATAGATATACTTTAAAAAAAAGAAAAGGTAAAGGAAAGTCATTTAGACCTTCACCTCTATCTGGAGCTTTATGTAAATTGTGGCAATATTCAAAAAACAATGTGGCAGAGGAATTTAGTAACCACTTTCTGTCACTTAACCAGTCTAAAAGGCTTTGACATAGCCTATGGTTTCCTAGTATATGCCAGCATTTCGAAACCCTGTCAACTGTTCCTCATAAAAGAGAGTTCCAAAGTTAAATGATTTAGATAAATTCTAGGTAAAACAAAATGTAAAAGGTTTTTGTACTGCAGAATGTTTTGAAACTTTTGTGATAGCGCACTTTGTAATATCCAACAAGGCATACGTTAAGCACTATTTTGCAATCGTACATATCCACTGAAACCTTAATTTTCAGAATATTCACTTGTATCTCTCCAAATACATTTAGAAAACATGAGTGTACACTGTTAATTTTTTCATACAAACTGTCAGACCACAACATGTATGTATGGGTGCTTCATATCTTTAGTCCATAAAATGTCCTAAGTGAACAACACATTGATAATTTTTCATGATGATTTTAACTATCTGAGTAGAGGTCTAGAACTCTATCACTGATTTGCAGATCGGAGCTATAGAATAAAATAAAATGTAACTAGTCACACCATAATACTTGCTGATGATGGAAAAATGGGCATTCACTTAAAAGTTTCCAAAAAATAGTTCCATTAATAACAACAAAATATTCCAATGGCAAAATATCTTATCCTAAAAAAAAAATAAGATATTGTTTGCATAGTCACATTAATGCCAATATAATAAAATATTATCAGTTTCCCAACTATACAGCTGACATATGAATATATCAACTAACATGAATTCATATTAAAGTAACCTCTTTTCCCTCAACAAAGCATCTATTAATATCCTATGGATTTCCAGAACACATTTTGAAACTAGAGAGAAAGCTAAAGTAAACGAAGCTCTAATCCCAAAATAGAAGCAAACAGTTCAATGAGGAAGAATTAAGTGGCAGGAATCGAAAGGAGGTACCAGGTCTTTGCCTCCTGTCACCATGAAAAGCCAAATGCAGCATTCCTATGGTAGCAGGTAAAGAGCCACTAAAATGAGGAGGGTGCTACCCAGTAGAATAATCATTTCCCCACTTACTAAATGGAAAAAGAGGTAAAAATTATAGACAGGAAGCATGAAGAAGCTAGCTAGGAAGAACAATCTTGTTCTGACCAACATCAATGGAGAAGAAAAGGAAATTCCCCAGATCTGGAAAGGAGTTTTAAATGGAGTGACAACAAAAGACAGCCAATTCTTACGGCTGAAATAACCTATACCTACAGTGTGAATGACTCAGAAACAAAAATCATCATGGAAAGAACTTCTCGACTTATGATATAGCAAAAGCAGCTGAACAACTGTTGGTCTTTAATACTTAAAAGTCACCTTCACGAGTAACAAGGGAAGAGAAAAATTTAATAGAACAAATCCTCACCTACACCTACCCTAGAGTTCATCTAGAATAAAGGGAAAATAAAATCGAGAAACTATACCCAATCATTCACAGGTCAGACTGTAGTAGCAACCCACGAATATAGTATATTCATTCTCTCTCCCCACTAACCTCGCCCTTCCATATTTATTCTCTTCCCTTCCTTCCCTCCCCACCCCTTTCAGTCTCTTTCCAAGTATGTATCTTGTCCTTATTCCCCCTCACTTCTTCAATAGATCTCTAATCTATCCTATGTACTTTTTGAAAAAGAGAACTATGTCTATAATATTTTCATTGTTCAACAGCCAACATATTATAGCTTCATCTATACTAAAGTATTTTAAACTTTTTTGATAAAGAAAATATAAGAATAAGAAATATATTATGATATTACTATCTGAAAACCTGACAGCTTTTTAAAAAGACAGAAACAAAAATCTAAATCTGATTAAATGTTTTCTCTTGTGGTATAGACCTTAAAATAAACTAATAATGCTTTGAGAAAAAAAAGAGAAAGAAAAGAAATATAAGAATGTTTTACCTAACAATATTATTTTTTCTACATATGAGAATATGTATTTGATATTTTCCATTTTAGTCTATTTAATTTTTTAAATGCTGGTTGGGCTTAGTAAATCAATTTTAAAACCTATCACAACCAGCAAGATGAAAAACAATGACCTATGTATGCACATAATTAACTGGCAATAAATATACTAAGAGAAAAAGTTTGGGAAAAAAATTTTGACTAGCACAGAAGAGTACTGCAATAAAATATTAATTTGAGCAAAGTTTAGTTCTTACCCTAAACTAGCCTGACCTACTGTATAAAAGTATTCAAGTCCTAAGAAGTATAGAACCTTCCATAAAATTTGCAACACATTATTTGTTTCTATACTGGTATGCAAAGGTACCCCTTACATTTCCATATGAAATAAAGATATTTCCAAAATTCTTTTTTTTTTTTTGAGACAGAGTTGCACTATGTCACCCTTGGTAGAGTGCAGTGGCATCACAGCTCAAAATAACCTCAAACTCCTGGGCTTAAGCAATTCTCTTGCCTTAGCCTCCCAAGTAGCTGGGACTACAGGTGCCTGTCCCAACACCCAGCTGTTTTTTTGTGGCAGTCATCATTGTTTAGCAGGCCCAAGCCTGATTCGAACCCGCCAGCCTCGGTGTATGTGGCCAGCACCCTAACCACTGAGCTACAAGTGCTGAGCCTCAAAATTCTTAAAGTGTCAATTCTGACAGGCTCTTCTATAAAGCAATACATTTTTTAAAAGTTTGTTCCTAAAACACTAACTAATGAATATCAAATTGTTGCAGGAACCAGTTATATCTGGAAACTACCTACCTCTAAATGTGATTTCTTTGGAGAAAAGGAACCAGTTATATCTGGAAACGACCTACCTCTAAATGTGATTTCTTTAGAGAAAAGGAGAGAAACGAAAGGGAAATGTTACAATTAATTATAGCCATTACTTATCGAACATGCTTCTACCACGTGCCAGCATTGTGTTAGATAAAATAATTATGAGGTCTGACAATTAAGTTTAAGAACTCATCCTAGAAAAAGTTCTATATACCTCATTGCTGAGTATCACTGCTGTCACTTTGGAAGCACTCCCCTTCGGAAGCTATGCTCCAATGCCTGTACCTCATCCACCCTTCAAAGCAATTTTGGAACTATTTTTTTTGCAACAGCCATCAGAGCTACCTTCATATTACCCTTGATGTCCTAAATGTCATCAAAATGTCTCCCTTTCGATATATACTTTATGTTTAGGTAAAGAAAAAAAGTCACTGGGGGCCAGATCAGGTGAGTAGGGACGATGCTCCATTACAGTTATTTGTATACTGGCTAAAAACTCCCTCATAATCAGTGCTGTGTGAGATGGTACACTGTTGTGGTATAAGACCATCCCTTTCTCATGCCAAGATTCTCAGTTAAGATTTCCCTAACAATCCCTCTATCAATGTTTACTTGGTTTGCTATGCTGACAATTTTGACACCCAATTCAACACCTTTTTGCAATGTTTTCATCACGTCTGCTTGTTACTGGCTGCCCTGACCTTGCTTCATCAGTGATGTTTTCTCTCCCTTCAGAAAAATGTTTAATCCGTTTATATGCTGCTGTTTTCTTCATGACATTATCACCGTAAACTTGGACTAACATATCTCTGACTTCACATCTACTCTTACTAAGTTTAACAAGAGATTTAATGTTCATTCATTGCTCTAATTCAAGCTGAAACATTCTTGGAACAGCACACAAAGATAGCCAACATAATCAACACCACTTAGCAAGACATCAGATTGATATACCAAGGTTATGAAACCTTACTGAGTTGTTTGTATAAGTGCTGCCAATGTAAGCGCAAAATGGCAAGTTCACAAACTTAATAGTCTGACTTCATATTCTTTATCATTCTTAGGCTGAAATAGAATATTAGGTGGA
>NW_003852536.1:1078365-1088784 GCF_000181295.1 Otolemur garnettii
AGCTTTTAAATTACTCTGAAAAAAGTTTAAACCATAGGATCTGCTGATATGCTCTTATAGCAAATCTATCACATAAAATCTTAATGTACTATAAAATTATTGTTATTCAATAATAATTTGTATGAAATATTGCTAAGTCCAAGATTCAGAAAACATAAAAAAACAATTATCCACATATAGACAGCCTTGCATATTTATTTTATACTGAATAGTATTATCTTACATTTATTTTTAGGTAAATTGGTAAAGAATTCTCTAAAATTCCAATTTCTCATTTCAAAGTAGGGAGTAGCCAATTCATTGAATAATGTACTCATTTAGTCAGTACTAGCAAATTATTAATAATTTATTATGTTAAAGTTATTTTTACTTCTACAACTCCACTGCAACTTATTCTAGAGTTATACTATTGACAACCAAACTATTATTTTATAAGCAAACAATTTTGAACCAAATCATTTCAACTCAAAAAAACAAAGAAGAAAAAAAATAATCTTCCAAATCTTATTGGCTATAACCAGACAATAATACATATTAGTAAATCTTAAAGTGATATATAATCTTGAAGCACTTTTATCCCCTTGCTCTAGTGTTTACTGGCCTAATCCCCTCTTTGTCTCTTCTGCTCTACTTACTTCCTCCCTGAAGCCATCAGCACCAAAAGCAAGGAATGCTTTCAAAGCAAAACGTTATCTGAACTTAAATTGGTTTTCTTATTGTTATGATACTGTTATGAACAAAACAATAATTGTACCAATATAAAAATTAAATGGACCATAACCAGGAATAAAATTAAATTGATGGAAATGAAATACTGTAAAAGTAACCTACCATCACCATAAAAATAAGGGGCATCAAAAAAATAAATAAATAAATAAGGAGCATCTATGAACACTTTCATTAATATTCAGAACACTTATATGTAATAAAGAGTATTTAACTATATTGACCTCCCACAGAAATACTGTGTCTTTTAAAGATTTAAAGACTCAATACTTCTTGAATTATTAAAAATAAAACTAAAAATTGTATTATTTAGGGCAAATCTAAGTTATCAAATTTAGCCCAACAACAATCCCTGTAAATTTCCATCAGAGGCCCAAAAACAGAATGTTTAAAACATTAAACTGAAGTCAATTCCCAATCTGGAAACATCCTTAAGATTTTTTTTTTTAATATTACACTAGATAATGAGAATAAAATGAGACATTTCCTCAAAATGTAGTAATCAATTCATATAAGAACAGCTGGTATTTTTCAATACTTAAATGAAGACACTGACATTTTCAACCTAAATTCTCAAATATATTAAGGATAATAAATGCTACTACTCATGACACATCCCTTGGACAGCTTTTCCATTCTTAAGTCTATTTTCTTACTCTTTACCCAAACTTCTGTGATTGATAACCCCTACTTCCAAGAATTCAAATTCTGACTTAAAACTGCCTGAGACTTAACACACTGTCTAGCCCTAATGTACACAAAATAATTCCTTAAAAATTTATTACTAAAAAACAACAGGACCTTACTTAAGAAACTGTATGTTTTTGTTATGCCAAATATCAGACGTCTAAAAGGACAAAATGTGAAGGGTACTACTAAAACTTAATTTACCTAAAATTGTGAAAAGTCCCTGGTTTGATATTATTTAAAACATGCTAATAAAAATAATATATAACCAGCCAAATCAAACACTCATTTGATTTTTGGCTTCTTTGGCTTATAAAAATACATAAACGAGGTGCTTTGTATATATAGAAGAAATAACATCCAAGAAAACATATTTAGCGGAAAATATACATAAATTATTCTGATAATACAGCAAAATATCTCATAACATAAAACTACTGCATAAAATCTAATAACCAGAAGGCAACGGAGGATATGATTTTCTCTTTATCATAAACCATTTACAAAATTATATTTACTACCAACACATACAAAGAGTTTGCCCTTAATTTTATAGATAAGAAGGGATGTTAAATGACAATCAGAATCACAGAGTAGAGGGTCACTAAGGAACCATAATTTAGGAACTCAAATTCCAGCTCTAAAAGGGTCAAAATCCCTTAAGTCTTAAAAAAAAAAAAGCTACAGAATTGCTAATGTTATGAAACATGAGATGTAAAACTACATATGCTTTTTTAAAATATTTTACTCTACACATAAAGGACATACACTCACAAAACCAGTACTAAAGTCAAAACTGCCTCACTTTAAGAGAGAAGTCACTTAAAAGATAGCTTAGATTACTCACATTCCCATTACAAGTCTGGTAATCTGTTTTTGAAAATCGTCCTATTCACATTTACCTATGTTTTTAAAACCTCATGACATCATGCTGCTAGAAATCTTCTGATACTAGCAAATTGAATAAAGTTGTTATATACAGGGATTCTTGAATTTGGTTTGTCTGAGAAACTAATTTTGAATAAATTTCAAATCCAAAAAAATGAAATAATCAGCACTTGACTTTTTCTTCAAGAAAAATAAATCTTTACTTGGGAGCAAAGATATTTTAGTATGAAAATTTTCCAAAACAACTAAAACTATTTGTATTCCAAAGGTACACAAAACTATCTGGCCAAAAACCTTCAAAAGCCAATGTACCATTGTAGCTCTAGGTGATGAAGGGTACTTCTTCCAGCAGAGAACTTCTGGACGTTAGAGTGCGCCCTGTATTTAACATGAGGAGCTGAAGAACTTAAGCCAAGCCTTCAAGCTTGAAGGTCACATGGAGCATTTGCCCATATCATTGATCTATTCCACTAAAGTAAGTCTTCCAAATCCCTTCTATAAGAAGGAAGCCAAAAATCTAACCAGTTTAGATTTACATTAAATTTAAAGCAAAACCTCTTAGATGAAAGCTACCATCAACTACTATCACAAAATTTTTAACCTATGTCATTTTCTCTTACAAATGTAACAATTTTTGGAAAGCCCATGATTAGTAGCTTCCTTTGCTTATTCTATACAGAGATGAAATAAAACCACTCCTTGATACCTACAGGCTCCTGCTGACCTAAGATAAACACAGATTATTTTAATATCTCCTCCCATTTCAGGAAGGATATCCATAGTCTGGGGAGGAATGTTTCCACCAATAAACATCTTTCAATTGAATGGCTATTATAAGGCAATACATTAGGCAAGTGAGAGCAATAACTCACATTTTCCTATCGCAGAATTTATTTAAAATCTTACTGCTGACCTAAATACATACGTCCTTCATCACAAATTCCATGTTAGCTAGGCCTTAAATCAAGGCAACCACTGAGTAGCACAGTTTTACTCCCGGGAAAATATTTACTAGAAACCAGAAAAAAAAAACACCTGGAATAACTGATGTCTAGTCTTGTCCTGTGAATATATATATTTTTTCTTTCAGTACAGAGTGAAGAATTTATTCATGATAACTGCGATCATTAAGTCATAATGCCCATCGAAAGAGTTTTTTTTTAAAGACAAACTTACCCCATTCTAGGTATTCAAGAATGTTCTTCTCTCTTCTCAATGGAGAATTATTGCATTCATCATAAAGACAGATGAGTATATCCAGTAAAGTCTCTACACTGAAGCACTGCCCATTGGTCTGAGCGGGCCCATCCAAAATAAACTGCTCCAACTGCCTCAAACGCACTTCTCCAGACATGTTTGCTTCAATTTGAGCTGGCTCTCCTTCCAATTATGATTACGATTTGTTACTTTTATTATTCGACTCTAAATTTTCTAAAAGGTGTGGTTTTAAAAACAAACCACTTGTTATTCAAACAACTGTCATGCAATGCCGGCGCTGAATTAAACATCCAACACACCAGTCACCTCACTTAACTGAAGCGTCTTCAATTTCACCCATATACACATACTTCGAGGGTAAATTACCATTAAAATAGATATTTAATACACTTTAAAAGAAAAATACAATTCAGCCGTATGTTTAAATAAAATAATTAAAAGTACAATTAACTAAAGAGTCGACACTTCTTTAAAAAAAAAAAAACTCGTCTCCTTCATTCAAAATTCAACTTGTGCAACATAATCCTGAAACGAATCCGGTTGCATCATTAATGAATAAAGTCCGATTTGCATCAGCAACTCACTTCCCGGGAAGAAGAAAAATAGAAAAAGGAGGAAAAAACCAGAATGTATAGAAGGGGGAGGGAAAACCAAAAATTTTGCTGCAAATCCTCCCAACCACCACTTGGATAATGCATCAGCGGCGATTTCTCCAGCGGGAAAGGGAGGGGGCGAGGTCCCTGAAGCAGCCCCTCGGCTCAGAGCACGCCAAGTCCTGCCCGGAGGAGGCTTTTCCTTTCTCCCCCGCGAGGTCCTCTCTTTAAGGCTTTGCAGTTAGTCCTATTTTGAACGCATTCCGGTGAAAACTCATCATTTCTCTCCCAGCTTCTCCCAGGGGCCTGACCCGCGGCGCGGCCCGGGGTGGGAAGGCGGGCTGCGGGCGGCTCGCACCCGACAGCGGCTACTTGGCCGCCCGAGCCCGCTCCATGTCGGTGGTCGCTCGTGGGCCGGGCCCGGCCGCGCCGGGCGGAGAGCCCGGTCTCCCCCACAACCGCACCGCGACCGCCGAGCCGGAGGCTCCGGACGCCCCAGGCGAGGGGGGTGCGCTTCCGAATTCAAAGGACACGGGCGGCAGCTAAAGCGGTGCGGGCGGCTCCAGCAGCGACTTCTTCCCCTTCTTCACACCCCTGGATTAAGGGCATCTTTCCTCAGCCAGGGAGGCGACCGCGGCGCTGGAGGAGGGGTTGGTGCCTGTGGTGAGGAGACCAGAGGCTGCCGCAGCCCAGCTCCCAACCACTCCCTTCCTCTCCTTCCCGGCCCTCCCCCGCCTGCCCTCTCCTCTGGCGCTCGCGCCCCAGGCTCCGCAAGGCTCCTCCAGTCCCCGCCGCTCGCAGGCGGAGGCTCGCCGAAGAGTCAGGATCCAATATGGCGGCCCCCGCCCCCTCCCGCCGCGCGCGCGCCCGCCCGCTCCCTCCGCGCCTCCGCGCCCCCGCGCCCCTGCGCCCCCGCGCCCCGGAGCCCGGCAGCCGGGCGAGGCGCGGGATGCAGCCGCCGGTCGCGAGACCCCGGCGGGGACGCGGGGTGCTGCACCAGCCGAGGGGAGGGGCGGGGGCCGCTCGGCCCGCGGGGCTGCGGCTGCCGCAACGTGGAATGCAGGGATACAGGAGGACCCGGGAGGCCGAGGCGGCGGTGGCGGAGGATATGGAGGCGGGAGGACCGGGCCGAGCCGGGGAGCTGCGGTAGCACCCGGTCGCTGTGCGCCACCGCCTCGCCGCTGTCCCCGGTTCCCCCAGGCGCGCTGGTACAGATCGCAGAGCGGGGCTGCACCTTCGTCCTCGGAGACATCACCTGTCTGGCACGTTTGCTAAGGGGGCCCAGAAGCAAGCGGCGTTAGGCTTCCGACAGACCGGGAAAGGATTGCGCCTGTCTTTCCGCTCTTTACCTGCTCGCCACCCGCCCCCCAAATTCGGTTCTCGCCCACTCCAGAGTAGTAATTTCTTCTATGTCGAGTTACAGCGTTCCTTATGTCATTTCCGAGACAAAAACAATGACAGACTTGTATGTGCTATCGCTTAAGTGGTGTGTGCGCGCAAAGGATAGAATTCCATCTCTATTCCCAAAAGTTTCCCAAAGTGGAGCATCGTGTTTTCTGCTCCGGAACTATTCTAGCTACTGTTTTTCTCCAGCCATGGTTACCGCCTACAGGAGATTCAGACCCTGAAGGGAGTCACTACAGGTCACCACTGCCATCAAACCTACACCACCACCACCCCGTTTGCCCACACACACAGAGACTGGTGACCCAATGGCATAATTCAGGAATCTGGGCAGCAAAGGCAAGTTGCCCAATAGCTAGGCACTTGATGCCTGTAGGGCCCTTCCAGATTTTTGTCAAGTCTATGAGTTTTAGGAAAGCTCTCTTTACAAAATTCTCGTGGACGATCCTACATTTACATTAATGCCACAAAACTGGGTCACTGTATTTCTGTTATTTACTTTCAAAACTGCCGTCTCCGTTAATCTTCCTCCAAAATTTACATTTTATATTCCTTTCCTGCACCTGTGGGGCAGTTATGTTTTTGATGTTAATGCCCACGATTGCCTGTTTTTACATCTCGATAATAGGGACGCTGAGGAAGAACTAGAAATGGAGATCTAGGCATAAAGTCTAAAAATGAAGGCTAACAAAAGTTGATGCTAGTTGTCGTGATTCACAAAATACTGTGAAACTTTTTGTGAAATCTATGCTTGCCAAGTCTATGCTTGCCTGGCTTAAGTAAGGACAGCAATTTTTTCAGTTTGTTTGTTTGTTTGTTTGGCACAGGCGGGGTTTGAACCCGCCACCTCCAGTATATGGGGCAGGCACCCTGCTCCTTTGAGCCACCTCCCAGGACAGCAATTTTTTCAATGTGCTCTTGACAAGAGTGATAAATAAGTTTAGACAAAAGGTTATTCATTTCTAGTCATATATCTTCGTGCGTGTGCCTGCATGTATGTGTTGTCTGATTATAAAAGTAATAGAACAGCAAAAAGAAAAATGTAATCCTAACACAAATAACAGGCAATATTTTGGTGCTCGTTATTCACATCTTTTTCCTATGCGTGTTAGCAGAAATGTAAAGCAGTTTTATAAACTTGTGTTTGCAAGTAGCAATATATTATGAAACATCCTTTCAGGTGAACAATATGGTTTTTGATAGTGAAGCCACCACATTCGAACAATTTCATTGACCATGAAATGAAGTGGCGAAGAAGGAAGTAATTCCTTCTGCTTCTTCAAGTGTGGTACACCAAAAACTGGCTTCAAGTTACCTGCTTATCGTTACTTATAAGTAACTAGAAAGTCATTTAAAAGAGAGAACCTAAAACATGTCAGGCTTCAATAAATGCTAATTAACAATGCCAGTCTAGGAGAAGTAGATATGTTTCTAACAAAAGAATCAAGCTGCCAGCTCTCTACCTATTTTGTTAGCCCTTGGGTACCACCCACAGTCCAGGGTATTAATAGTTGCTAAATAACCCTTTCACGTTATTTAAAGAGTAGAGGGGAGAATTTATTTTTATTTAAAAACAAAAAAAAAGCACAGGGAGAAGGTTGAACCCAATCAATTTTGCTTGAATAATTCAAGCTCAGAGACTTAATAATTAACTAGACACTAAACACATTGTACGGGTGTTATTTTAAATGTTCCGGTTGAAGTGTGAACATGCTTGTTAATGAAACCAGTCTTAATCCAAAGAAAGGCACAGCCCAGCAGCCATACAGTGCTTGAAGTGTTCCTCCAAAACAAGAGTGCCACAGGCTGCCTGGCAGGGCATTCTTTGGGAGAAAAAAGCCTGGAGGAGGTCTTCTTTGTGAAATTATTCTTGGGAGCCTGGAGATTAGATGGATACCATTGCAAACACCCAATTTGTTTGAAATAATTAGAGAAAACAAGTTTTATGAAGATGCTGAGAATTAATCTGACATTTTAGAAAAGAACGAGGATGAGAAAGTTTCCGGCAAGAATAAAGCAAGACAGAAGTCATTAAGCCTTGTCCCCAATACAAGCGCTCTTCCACTAATCTTCCAATTCAGACCTAAGAGCAGGAGAACAAATTAATATTTATAACACTCAACCGCCCTCTTACCTTGGTGTATCTTACTCCAGAATAACTATAGGTTCAAAACTGGAGATCAGGACCCAAAGCAAGTTGGATAACACAGCAGGACTTAATATATAAGAACATTGAGGATATTTTACCATATCCTGTTTTAGACCAGCTAGCACACCCTGACCCTACAAATGAATGACCTGCCTTAGTACCCTCAGAGGTTAAAATGCCAGCAAATGCTTCATGTCAGGCTCCTGACATAAGTAAAAATGACTGCAAAGGCTTATGTTACGGAAAAGAAAGACTTTCTAATTAATAATTACTTTCTTTCAGAACACTTACAATCTATACACAGTGTGTTAGGTATTTTGAGCTTGTATTTCTTCCAATCCTCATAACCATATGAAGTAGGAAAATTATCATCTCCATATCATAGATGATGAAGGAAGCTGAGGCTTCTAATGTTAGATAATTTGTGATAGATCACACAGCTAATAAGTGACACAGGAGCTAGGAGTCACTAGGCCTGTCCAATGCCCATGGCTTTAACGACAAAGCAAGTGAGGTCTGAAAGATCTGCAGATTCTGTAAACCCAACTCTTTCTTCCTATTGTAACAAGGGTGAAGTGGGATATAGTTGTTAATGCATATATTTAACCATTAGAAACTGTCATCAGGGCATACGAATGAAACCCACATACATAAAACATCAGGGTTTGACCAGAAAAGCAGAAACTACCTATGTATTTAAACCAGAGAAAGCTTAATTCTGGCACATGGTTCCTCAGATGATGAAGAGCCAAGGAAACATATAAGTGAAGTTAGGTGAAGCACAGGCCGGTGGGAGTTGGAGCCACCGAATAGATGCAAGGACTACTGGGGAGACTGGCCCTACAGAGAGAGGGGGAAAAAATCCTTTTGCCTCAACTGTCCTGCCATTTGCAGCTCCCATGGAGCCCCTGAAAGAGGGTCCGTGTGAGTTGTGCCCACAGATACAGAGCACAGCAGGCAATAGGTAAGGAATTGATGTAAGGGCAAACTGGCAAGGATTTACGCACAGAATCAGCGTGGTTTCAATTTTACCCAAACGAGTAAAAGAAAATCAATAAAGTAAATGTTTTACCTCTGAGCAACCATTAAGGGAATTTTGAAATGGCACAGTTTTAATATGGAACAGCTTTTACCTCTTCCTTTTCATGTTTATTTTGCCCTTCTTTGTTTGGTTTGGGTTTTTTGTCCTTCAGGAAGAAAAAAATCAAAGCAGCCAAGCATCCTCATTAGGGCAGATTTATTTAAGTTCACAGACTAATATTTTCCACTTGCTTGTCAATGCATCTTGCCCATCTTGCCCTATCATGAAATCTGTTGCTTAAATCTCTCATTAAAGCTCTACTATAAATAGAGCTTTCAAAAATATGTTTAGTGTCAAACATTATAATATAGATATTGTCAGCTATTAGAGCTATTTAGTAAATGTGAAAGTTAGGAAGCTATGTGGCATTCTTTTATAAATTCCATCACCAGAAATGTTTGCCAAAAGTCTGTACGGTGGTGGTTCTCAACGTTCCCAATGCCATGAACCTTTAATACAGTCCAAAGGGGTCTCAACCCACAGGTTGAGAACTGCTGCTCTATGGCAATGTATGGTGACAAAACCAAACCAATCAATCCAATGTGTTCCTCCTCCCAGACCTGAGGCTGGAGTGGAAGTGACATAGCCAAGACCTAAGGGCTGGCACCCAAAGAAGAGCTGAAGAATCCAATTACCACACGCTGGAAATTGCTCTGGCCAAGACTGCCAGTGATTTCCACATCACCAAAGCTAATGGGCTCAGTCCACATCTCGTTTTTCCTTTTAACAGCATTTGATAGCACCGATTACTCCTCTCTGCTGAAACACTTTGCTTTACTTGCCTCCTGCACTCTCCTGATTTTCTCTACCTCACTGGCACTCCTTCTCAGCCTCCCTTGCTGTGTCCTCTTCACCTTGCTGATCTTCAAATGCAGGAGTGGCCCAGAGCTCAGTCTTTGAACTTTTTCTCATTTCTTTCTACAACTGTTCCCTAGGTGATCTCAATCAGTCTTAAGGTTTTCAATACTATCTATGATGACTTGAAAAACATGTCACAGATTCTTCAACATTCCTTCCTTTGAGAAGCCAGGTCTGTATTTTCTCCCCCTGAATCTAAGCCAGTCTTAGGGACTCACATGTAACAAATATAATGAATGCAATAGAGGTGATTGGTTTAACTTCCCAGGCTTGGCCATAAGAGGCCGTGTAGCCTCTTGTCTTGTCCACTAGAACGCTATCACTAGAACCCTACAGTGCTTTGCAAAACGTTCAACTCTTTTAAGTTCAACTGTCCTAAGGTTCCCACGATAGTAGGGAGCCCAAGCCACATGTAATCCTCATTCAGCAGCTCCAGGCAGAATCAATTGCCAGAAATGTACTTAGAGAAGCCTCCAGACAATTCCAGCCCCTAGCTGTCAAGTCACCCTGGCCAAGATTCCAAATATTCTCATCTGAAGCCTCAGTCAATATGAAGCAGAGGTAAGCGCTCATAACTTTTCCAAATTTCTGACACACTGCATCCATGAACCTAATGAAATGATTATATTAAGCTGCTGAGGCTCGGCGCCTGTGGCTCAAGCGGCTAAGGCGCCAGCTACATACACCTAAGGTGGCGGGTTCGAATCCCCAGCCCGGGGCCGCCAAACAACAATGATGGCTGCAACCAAAAAATGGCCAGGCGTTGTGGCCAGCACCTGTAGTCCCAGCTACTTGGGAGGCTGAGGCAGGAGACT
>NW_003852536.1:1088892-1095792 GCF_000181295.1 Otolemur garnettii
AAAAAAAAAAAAAAGCTGCCGAAGTCTGGGGTAATTCATTATGCAGCAGTAGTAACCAGAATAATATATAAACACTGATGCTGCCCAATTTATATTTTGATCTAAACCTCTCCCCCGAACCCCAGCCTTATCTTTCTAACTGCCTACTTGATGTTTTGTTTAAAGGCAATATGGTTGAAATAGAAGTCTCTAACTTGTCCTCTCCAAAAACAAAGAAAAAGCTCATACTCCTTCTCCAGAGTTCTCATTTGTTCAGCTCCTTGGCATTAACCCAGTCTTAATTTTTCTCTCACTCTCCACAACCAATCTATTAGCAGATTTGTCTACTCTATCTTGAAAGCAGGTGTAAAACTGGAAAAAATTGAATAACCAGAATGGCATGGGTTCCAGCCAATCAGAACAGATGCCGAACTGAGTGTCAAAACAGATGTGACTACTTCTTACCTTCTCATTGCTGCCCTCAGAGCTGCCCTCAGACAGTCCCATTTTACTTGGTATAATAACCAAAATCCCACTATTGCCTACAAGGCCCTCATGCTCTGATTCCTGATTACCTCTCTGATTTCATATTCTATCACTCTCCACTTTTCAATTCATCGCACTCCAACTACATTATCCCTGGGTGGTTTCTCAAATACTGTGCACTCTAATCTCAAAGTGTGTTCAATTTGCCACTCCCTTGGCCCACAGTATTCTTCTACCATATGTCTATATGGCTCCATTCAAGTCTCTGCTCAAGCATCACGTTATCAGAGAGGCCTTTCTGGACACAATGGCAGCCCTCCATCTTGCCATTCCCTATCCTGTTACCCTGCTTTTTCATAACAGGTATATACAAGGGGCACCAAAAAAATCTAAGCACATTGTAAGAGATGTTATCTGGGTACCATAGATCATAATGTGTAAATACTTTGAGCACCTCTTGTAATTGCAAAACTCAAATAAGACTTGTATTCGTCTTTTCTGATCAGCATATATTGAACATTGTAACTGTAATACAGTTTCTTCCTTTCTTAAAATGTATACAGATTTTTTGGTATTTTGATAAGTGTGTATACATTTACCCTCTGCATATGGCCTTATGTAGTTTTTGTTTGTTTGTTTGTTTGAATGTTTATTGCCTGAATTTCTCCACTAAAACATAAGCTCCCTGAAGGCAGAAATGCTATGTCATTCACCCAATACCTCATGCCAGCAACCAGGCTCTGTTGTCTCCCGGGCTTTGTCTATAGCCTGTCAGTGTTCTCAGAGAACCAGGAGTAGGCACTGTATCTTCCTAATTCAAAGAGACAGGTCCCCTCTTGAGCTGCCTACTAAGACTTCTCTTACCTGCAAGGATAATAATACTACCACCTCTCCAGGAGCTTGTGGATGATTGGCAAGTCAATTGACCCCCCGGGAAGTGGTCTCTAGAATCTTCTCATTCTAACATTACAATCCTGCAAATTCCTGAAGCATAAAGGCATAAAGCCATCTTTCTCCAAGGAACACAGAGGATTTGTCGGAAAGTTTTAAATATTAGTGAAAGATAAATTTTGGGTACGTCATTAAGATTGGAGAATGCTAAGTGATCACAATGTCACTTGTTGCACCATAGCCATCAAGCAAAAAGAGGAATGGCTGGAATTTCTTGAGCACCTTCTATGCTAAGCATCAAACTAAGGTCTTCATAGCTCGTCAACTCTTCTTTAAGAAAAGTCATCAATTCTTCTTTAAAATTCTATAAGGTAGACGCTATCATTATTTACATAAAGGAAAATTAAGGACTGGAGGGGTTAAGAAACTTTCCAGAGGTCATAAAGCTGATAGTTAGTGTCAGGATGCCAATCCAGATGAAATTCACTCTAAAGCTTATGTGCTGAAGTGCTTTCCTAACCTACCTCATAGCAAGGCAAGAGAAACTAATACCAGTTACTTGATTAATAATTAGACTGTGCCCAAGCACAGTGACTCACTCCTGTAATCCCAAAGACTAGAAAGCTGAGATGGGAGGGATGTTTGAGCCCATGAGTTCGAGACCAGGCTGGACAACACAGCAGGACTGTCTCTTACAAAAAGTAACAGAAAATTAGCTGGGAATGGAAACAGGACAACACAGCAAGACCCTATCTCTTACAAAAAGTAACAGAAAATTAGCTGGGAATGGAAACAGGACAACACAGCAAGACCCTATCTCTTACAAAAAGTAACAGAAAACTAGCTGGGTATGGAAACAGGAGCATGAGCCAAACACTCATGTGGGTTAAAGTTGTCCTTTATTACCAAGATTCAGAATCCCAGGAAGACAGGGAGATTATTATCAAAGCCCGCCTCACTTTGAGAGAGTATCACAGAGTTTTTAAGCCCTCCCCCAAAGTTATTATCCTTAGCGCTACATCAACCAGCCCACTAATCTCGGGCAGAAGGACTCGGTATTTGTTACTTTCCAAAGCTATACATCAGTGTTTCTTTCTTCAGTCCAGGGTCATGATGACCTTCATGGTGTCTAAACTGGGAGAGCCTTGGCCAATGTGACTGACCAATAACTAGTTAGATCATTAAGTAACTTTTACAACTAAAGGGGGTGGGGCATTCCTCCTCTTACAATGTGGCATGTACCTGGAGGGAGGCTGAGGCAGGAGGATTGCTTGAGCCCAGGAGTCCAAGGTTGCAGTGAGCTATGATAGTGCCACTGCTCTGGGCAATACAGTGAGAACACATTTCTAAAAAAAAAAAGGCTAAATAATAATAATTCCACTATGCCCTATTGTCTAACAAAAAACAACAACAACAACTAAAATAACCCTACATAACCTTGAAGCAGAGAAAACATTCTTTTGCAGAGGTTTTGTAAATCATTTTCTTTATTATAGAAGAGCAAACCAGAGAGAACAGTTTTATTAAAAATAGGACTTATTTATTTCATGGAGCCAAAAAGAAAAATCCTTCATTATTGGGATGGTAAACCTCAAATTCAGACACAAAGAGAGATTGTAGAATTGTGATCTCTGAAGATCTTAAAAATGATCTTTTCAGTTTGATTCCAACAGCTATCTCTCTTGAGTGGTTTGGGACCCACCTGCCAGAAGGTAAAGGGACTAGAACAGATGTGCTCTCCAGGCCCCATTCAGCAATAAGATTCAGTGCTTTCACGCCAGTATGGGGGACTAATTAAACACACAGTCATATGTCGGAGCCGGAGATTATGTTTTAGAACAGACTGTGACCTCTCCCTGACCCAGAGGATAGCAGCATCAGCATTTACAAGCCAAATGAAATAAGGCACTGTCAGCAATGTTCCTTACAATAAGAAATATAACAATAATAATAAAAAAAAAGCACCAAGACATAAACCCACAAATAGAATGGTATATACAGCAGCCCAGGCTTTCAGGAGAATAAAGGAAGTGAAAATTCAACCTGAGAGCTTAATCAGGGCTTTCCTCAAATAAAAGAAAAGGCCCCCAGTATAAGACAACAGGAAAAAGCCACACAGAGGCCAAGAAACAGTATAAAAGACTTCATAAATATTAAAACAGGGGACCACTTCTTCAGATACTAGTGTGACCTATATCAGGATAAAAAGCTAAAAAACAGGCGTGGTGCAGTGGCTCATGCCTCTAATCCGAGCACTTTGGGAGGCTGAGGCAGGAGGATCCCTTGAGCCCAGGAGTTTGAGATCTCAGTGAGCCTTGCACTGAACTCTAGCCCAGGTGACCAAGCAAGACCCTGTCTCCAAAAAGAAGCTAGAAAACAATATCAAGGAGTGATGTTAAAAGAAAAAACTATTTTTCTTTACAGTACCATTTGGTTTTCCTCTCTGGAATTTTGTTTCCCATGATAACACGTTATCCTATATAAACAACCGATCATGAGCGGATTATTTTCTCAGCAGTAGAGCTGGGTTTTCTCTGAACCATCCATACCCTTTTGCTCTTGCTGCCCTGGGAGAAGGGCATAATTGATTTAATGACTGGCCTCAGTGTAAGGTACCAGGTATAAATATGTCATTCAATATGAAATGCCCAATTTCAAATTAAAAGTATAGTTTATTATATCTCAAACAAGACACGTGTTTTTGCGACATGTGGTTGAAGGTTGTCCTGCAAGAAGATTCTCTCTGTCGACAGATCTCGGCTGCTTAATCACAGGCATCCTTATCATTTCCCCCCAATTGGTCGCAGCAAACATCCACTGTAATTGACCAACCAGGTTTTATGAAGCTGTCATGGATGATAGCAGCACTGGACCACCAAACAGACACCATTAGCTTCCGTTGATGAATATTTAGTTTTGGATTGTGTTTTAACATTTTATCTTTACCAAACCATTATGCTGAATGCTTGTGATTGCCAAAAAGAATCCACTTTTCATCCTGTTACAATGATGTAGCATGGTGTATAGATGGTTCACCTTTAGGTTGTAACAGCAAAGAGAGGCAAGCTTTGAGATGATTTCTTTCCTGATGTTCGTTTAATTCATGGAGAACCCATCTATCCAGCTTCTTTACCTTGTTGATTTATTTCAAATGGTCTGATGTTGGTGGAATAATAATGTCAAACTTCACTGCTAATTCACACATAGGTTGAGGTAATTCACCTCCACTACAGCTTTCAGCTTATCATTATCCACCTGGGTCTCAGGCTGCCCACGTGGCTCATTTTCAAAATTAAAATCACCAGTGAAACTTCTCAAATTATTGGCGTACTATACATTTATGAACCCCACCCTTCCCAAATACTTCA
The DNA here is from genome assembly GCF_000181295.1 of Otolemur garnettii. Lineage (NCBI taxonomy): Eukaryota > Metazoa > Chordata > Mammalia > Primates > Galagidae > Otolemur > Otolemur garnettii. The sequence goes on from NW_003852536.1 coordinate 1,093,617, forward strand.
TTGATATTTTAAGCTATCTACACTGCATTGGTTCCACCGTGAAACTTATATTCAAAAATAACACGAATTTTTTATTTATCTATGGTTTTACAAAAATTGCTCTAAAAAAATTTTAAAGATAATCACAAGGCCAAACATGCATTTGAAAGAATGAGGATGTACATTTATAATAAAAAAGTGTCAAAATGAAACGTCCGAGATAGCAACTGTCAAACTTAGTAATTAAGGAAATGGAACATTCCATACTTAATAATCTATATAACTGTGGAGCAAATACTTTCTCTACATAAAAATAAATTGTCAGTCAGATGTGGTGGCTCTCACCTGTAGCCCTAGTTGTTTGGGAGGCTATGGTGGGAGAATTGCTTGAGGCCAGGAATTTGAGAACAGCCTGGGTAACAAGCAAGAACCTGTCTCTACCAAAAAAAAAAAAAAGTAGCCCAGCATAGTGGTGCATACTTGTAGTCCCAGTTGCTCACTCAAGGCTGAGGTGGGAGGATTTCTTGAGCCTAGCCTGAGCAACAAAGTGAGAGCCAATATTTAAAAAATAATAATAATGGTTGGACACAGTGATTCATGCCTGTAATCCTAGCACTCTGGGAGCCCAAGGCAGGAGGATCCTCCCTGAATTCAGGAGTTCCAGACCAGCCAGAGCAAGAGTAAGACTCTGTCTCTACTAAAAATAGAAAAAGTAGGTGGGCATGGTGGGAGGCTGAGGCAAGAGGATTGCTTGAGCCCAAGAGTTCAAGGTTGCAGTGAGATATAATGCCATGGTACTCTACCCAGGTCAACAGAGTAAGACTGTGTCTCAAAAATTAATTAATACATTAAAATAATAATAATAAATATAAATAAACAAATATTATAAATTATCTGGGCCGTGATAAAATTACTACCTTTTCCTTAGTCTTACCTCATACTAAAAATGGAATTAACCATTCCATGAAAGTATTACCTAATCATTAACAAGTATTAGAACAACCATTCCCAAACTCTTTTTTAACAAACCACTATTAAAATGTTTTAGTTTGCTGGATATGATGAAATGCATTTGTAGTCCCAGCTACTTGGAGGGCTGAGGTAGTACTATCACTTAAGCCTGGGAATTTGAGATTACAGTGAGCTGATGCTGCCCAGGAGAGAGAGAGAGACCATGCCTCAAAAAAAAGTTTTAATTCATTCAGTAAGTCATCAATAGGTCTTTACCAAGCCCCCAATCTGTGTCAGGAACAGAGTGCAAGGTATAAGTGAATGATGTCCAAACTTCATTGTACAAATCCCCAAGATATATTTACAAATTGTAAGCAAAGGTATCATAAAATCATTCTGTTAGTTGCAAAAGGAAGGTTGGTTGTAAGAAGGAAATGAAGCAGAGACATTTCCCTGAGAAGTTGAATTAGTTATACCTTCTGGTGAACTTTGGATTACTCATAGACCAGAGCAGACAACAGAGAGGATTTTTTCAACAGAAAGAAAAGAATAAGCCAACTTCAGTGCTGTGGGAAGTAAATTAAGACAAAGGAATCAGGTCCTCCAGGAAAGGACAGAGATTACATGAAATCTTGTGTAGGCAATTCAATTTTCAAGTGGATCAACTGCAGGAGGACAGGATTAAGTGGAGCCACTTCCAACAGGAGGCTGGTCAGGGTTTGCTGGGATGATAAAAGATGGTGATCTTTCTAGGTTAGAACGGCACTGGTCTCTAAGAGGTGGGAAGGCACATAGCAAGAACCTGTGAGAGGTTCTAGGCCTCAGCCAAGAAGGGATAGACTTCATTTTCAGTGGGGAATTGGAACAGACACCAAAAACCACAATGAACAATCAGATATACAAACTAACCAGGTAGAAAAGGGTTAGCCAGCAGCTCTCTGAGGTGTCTCACGGCTAAATGTTCCTTTGGGCTCACTGGACCTGAGAAGTTTGGAAGCACATGCCTGTTGACCTAACAGGAAGAAGCTGATGCACAAAATGCACAAATACGCACAAAATATGGTGGGGCATGTTCAGGGATCTACGAAAATAAACCCTCCCTGACCACCACCCGACCCCCGTTGGTATGCAACTGTTCATTCACGTGAGCCAAAGTTAGAAGAGCTGCCTGGAAGTCTTAGACCCAAGTAATATTAGGTATGACCTCCATTTGGCCTTTGTCATAAGCAGATTCTTTTTTTTTTTT
>NW_003852536.1:1096072-1099943 GCF_000181295.1 Otolemur garnettii
AGCCATAAGCAGATTCTTACAGGCAAGAAAGGGGCTCCTGGGCTCAAGAGATCTTCCCTCCTTGGCCTCCCAAAGTGCTGAGATTACAGGTGTGAACCACCATACCCAGTCCTATCTTTCTCTTTTTTTATTCTCTTACTTCCACTCCCTCTCTTCCCTTCACTCCTCATAATGCTGAATGAAAATCCATTTTTAAATATTTATTCAATGCAACCAGTCTCAATGTGGGCAGGGGGATATCCTCATCAGAAAGCTCCTTTTAAGTGCGTTATGCTTGGGACAAATACCTGAAGTCAGCTATTAGTGACACATTCATGTAGATTTGGATGAATACCTTATCTAGAACAGACAGGGCACAGAAGAAAGAAAATTCCAGGTATGCAAATTTTTCTGATGATTAGTGAGGGGATGGATGGGACACTAGTAAGGACAGTGAAGAATGGGTCATCAGAGCAAACCTATCCTGAGCATTTTCTCATGCCATTTTTCTGATTCTCCCAACACCCCTGTGAAGTAGGCAGCATTATTATCTCCAGATGAGGAAACAGGTGTAGAAAGTGGCAGAGCTGGGACTACCAAAGCCCAAGGTGACAGAACAAAGAGGAACATCACCAGCTTAACGGTTCTGCCTGCCAGAACCAAGCCAAGTTGTAAAAGGGAGCCACAGTAAGATGCTCCCAGGGCTCACGCTTCCCCTGCGTACTCTCATTTAACCTTGGATGTGTGGTCCCTAGCAGTGTGCTGGCACAGACTTGGAGCCCAATAAAAGATTATTGAATGCATGAACAAGATTCAGAGCCACCAGCACTAGAAATTTCTGAACTGGAAAAATCATTATCTTACCCAGTTCAGGAATCATTCAGCTCCTGCATAAACATTCCCAGGGACAAGCTTCCTATAAAATAAGAGTCCTGATTTGGCCACATTTTTAATACATTATTCCAAGACCTTAAACCCCTCATGTATCGGGAGGCCTTCACATATTTTCCTGCTATTCTCAACTTGTAAAATCTCATCTGTCGCTAATTCTCTAAAAATTATCAGCCTATGAATATAGATGAGGTTGGATAATTAAGTGTGTGAACTCATCCTAGAAAAAAATGCTTTGAAGGGTCGATTAGGCACTGACACGGTGCACAGCTTCCCGAGGGGATTACCTCCAAGATGACCATAGTGATATTCAGCAAGCAGATCCGTAGCTCTTTGTCTAAGGTGAGTCTGCAAACTTAATTGACCTCTGTTATGTATTTGTGACATTTGGCGATTACTCAGAAGTCACAAAATGACTCATTTTATTTCAGAAAAGGAGATGAAATCTAGTGGATAACTAAGCAAGTCTATTTGTCTGGAAACCTGACAGTTGTTAAGTGTGCCTAAGGCTCTGTTAGTGCTACTACCCTCTTTACATCTATTCTTTTGGAAGTTTTCATAACTCATATTTTTCTTCAGGCTTCTGTATAAACATAAATTTAAATTTTCTGCAGTTGCAAATAACTTTCTTTTTTTTTTTTTTGAGACAGAGCCTCAAGCTGTCACCCTGTGGAGAGTACCATGTCCTTATAGTTCACAGCAACCTACAACTCCTGGGCTCAAGCGATTCTCCTGCCACTGCCTCCCAAGTAGCTGGGACTACAGGTGCCTGCCACAACACCTGGCTATTTTTTGGTTGCAGCCATCATTGTTATTTGGCGGGCCCGGGCTGGATTTGAACCCACCAGCTCAGGTGTATGTGGCTGGTGCCTTAGCCGCTTAAGCCACAGGCATGGAGCCTGCAAATAACTTTCAATTTAGTCAGTTTGATCATTTATGTACTAACCTGATGATTTCTTCACTGATACGTTTACTTGGGGATATTCATGCCTGAGGTGATATATTTACTAAGATATTATTCCTAAGAGATTTATTCTCCTTGTGTGATAGTATTTTATACATACTTAATTGATTTTGATTTCTCAGATCTTTAGTGGGAGTAGGTAATCGGCTTACACCAAGTCTGGAAGTTCAGAAGTATCGTTGCAGCTATTTCACTGATCGCGAAATTCAAAAGAGTAAGGAATATATCTGAGGTCTCTAACAACAACAGTGGGGAAATATTATGCAGCCTTAAAAAAAGATGGAGACTTTACCTCTTTTATGTTTACATGGATGGAGCTGGAACATATTCTTCTTAGTAAAGTATCTCAAGAATAAAAGAAAAAGTACCCAATGTACTCAGTACTATTATGAAACCAATATATAATCACCCACACTTTCATATGAAAGATAAAACACAACTGTAGTCCAGGATGAAGGAGGAAAGAGGAGGAAAGAAGAGGGGAGAAGCTGGGTGGAGAGAGGATAATTGGTTGGACCTCACCTATGGTGCATATTGCAAGGGTACATGTCAAATCTATTAAGGGTAGAGTATAAATGTCTTAACATCATAAGTAAGAGGGAGTGGTGCCTGTGGCTCAAAGAGTAGGGCGCTGGTCCCATATACCAGAGGTGGTGGGTTCAAACCCGGCCCTGGCCAAAAACTGTAAAAAATAAAATAAAATTAATAATAATGATAATTAAGTGAGGCAAAGGCTATGTTAACCAGTTTGATGTAAACATTCACCTCTGTCAGCCTTCGTCGAATCAGAGTGCATTAGGGCCTTGCTCTGAATTAGGCTTTGACTTAGGGAAATGTAGTGGCTGGTTTGCTCTTCCATACGAGTCATTCAAAATTTCTCCAAATCAGTAATAAAACTTGCTTTCTTATCATTTGCGTGTTTCCTGGAATAGCACTTTAAATTTTCTTCAAGATGATTTTTCTTCAAGATGTCTGATGTCCTTTGCATTCATAACTTGGTCGTGTTTTGCAAAAAGCCTACTAGATTGCTTTCAACATGCCTTCCTAACAGAGCTTAACCATGTCTAGCTTTTGATTCAAAGCAAGAGATGTGTGAATCTTAAAGGCCACAGTAGGATTATTAATTGGCCTAATTTCAGTATTGTTGTGTCTTGGGGAATAGGGGAGCTTGAGGAGAGGAAGGGAGACAGGGAGCAATCGGAACACACACAACACTTATCAATTAAGTTCACAATCTTATATGGGTGCAGTTTGTGACACCCCAAAATAATTTCAGTAGTAACATCAAAGATCGTTGATCACAAATCACCATGATATATGTAACAATAATGAAAAAAATGAAGTATTGTGAGAATGACCAAACTATGACATAGAGACACAAAATGAGCACAGGCTCTTGGGAAAATGACACCAGTAGATTTCCTCAACACAGGGCCATACAAACCTTCAATTGGCAAACAATCCAATATCTACAAAGTGCAATAAAGTGAGGAGCAATAAAATGAGGTATGCCTAATATATTCTTTGGGCAAGTATACAGTCATGTGAAGATACTAGGTAAGTGATATAAAGTGTAGAATGACGTGTACAGAGCCCCATTTAACTCACCAAACCCAATGTTCCAGGCACCATCTACTGAATCTCCTACCACTCCCATTCTTCTTCCTTTCCTCCAGCCTTGTTTATCATGCCCAAACTATCAAAACGGTTGCTATAGCCACAATTACTGTATAAATCTATTTTTAAGCATGACAGTATGGCATATCCAAGCATATTTTAAGATCTAAAAAGCTCTTGGTCACATTACAGGTTCCTAGATTTGTGATCCTCCAATTTGATGCCAACATATAATAAATTCCTAGTTATTAAAAATGTTTAGTACATGACACTAGTCCAATTTTTTTGAACTGTGATATTGCTCCATCTTCGCATTTGTTTCGATTCCTCTAGTAGAATCATATTCTTATTTATTTTCTCTCTGTGCATTCTTGGGATATTTCCACTCAGTAGAGATGCATTATCAAGCGTCACTGTTTT
>NW_003852536.1:1100108-1104615 GCF_000181295.1 Otolemur garnettii
CCCGCCACAACGCCTGGCCATTTTTTGGTTGCAGCCATCATTGTTGTTTGGCGGGTCCGGGCTGGGGATTCGAACCCGCCACCCTAGGTGTATGTGGCTGGCGCCTTAGCCGCTTGAGCCACAGGCGCCGAGCCACGTCACTGTTTTCTTAAATATATCAAACAGCAGACTCTCTGCATGGTGAGCCAAGAGCTGCTGAAGGGTGTATTTTTTTTTTTTTTTGTCTGCATGAATTATACCAGCAGACGCTACCGAGTGGTAAAGATTCTGAGTTTTATATTATTAATATTCGCTGAATTAGGCCCTTGCATGGGAACTGGCCTTTGCAAGGATCTGGCTGTTTTTTCGCTTTATACCATCATCAAGAGACATTTAAGGCTCAGCACCTGTGGCTCAAGTGGCTAAGGCGCCAGCCACATAGACCTGAGCTGGCGGGTTCAAATCCAGTCTGGGCCCACCAAACAACAATGACGGCTGCAACCAAAAAATAGCCGGGCGTTGTGGCAGGCACCTGTAATCCCAGCTCCTTGGGAGGCTGAGGCAAGAGAATCGCTTAAGTCCAGGAGTTGAAGGTGCTGTGAGCTGTGATGCCACTGTACTCTACCCAGGGTGATAACTTGAGGCTCTGTCTCATTAAAAAAAAAAGAGAGAGAGAGAGACATTTAAGCTTTTTCTACTTTTTCCACTGATGAAATATACGTTTTCTTTAGCTTTTCTTCTATTGATTATCATTAATCCCTTTGAAATCTGGAAACTCAGGACTTAATACATGTAGACTTTCTTTTGCACAAAATATTTAATATTTTGCATTTACTGACACATAGTCCATGTGTAATTTTAATTGAGCTCACACAAATTGTGCTGATTTATACCTAACCACATCAAATTTCATTTGTGTTTCTGAGTTTACTTTTAATTTTCTTTCTTTCTTTTTTTTTTGAGACAGAGCCTCAAGCTGTCACCCTGGGTAGAGCGCTGTGGCATCACAACTCACAGCAACCTCAAACTCCTGGGCTTAAGCAATTCTCTTGCATCAGCCTCCCAAGTAGCTGGGACTACAGGTGCCCACCAGAACGCCTGGCTATTTTTTGGTTGTAGTTGTCATTGTTGTTTGACAGGCCCAGGCTGGATTTGAACCCGCCAGCTTTGGTGTATGTGGCTGGTACCTTAGCTGCTTGAGCTACAGGCACCGAACCTATTTTTAATTTTCAACAGTGGTTGAAAGTGAGTTGACATTTAGTACTTTGAATAGTCTTCTTCATAAAGTATAGTAGTATAACGTTGCCCCACAATTATTACCTTCACAGTTACTTAGTTTGCAAGCTAATAGAAAGGGAAACTCTGCCGACATTGACTTTCTGCACTTTGAATCGGTTCTGTAGTATTTTCACATGACTCTAAGTCTAAATTTTAAGTTTTTACATCTGATTTTTATACTTCCTCACTGCATAAACCTAGACTAACTTCTTTCTTCTTTTATTTCCATTTCCCCATATAAAAAAGTGTTAACAGTGTAGTTATCACAGAGAACATACTGTGAAATTCACTAGGAAATCAGAGACATAAGCTGCTTTGGAGGAAAAGAGAACCTCCACAAATAACGGGTTGTACCCGTCTGCCCTCAAATACTTCTCTGCCAGGCCCACAATTCTGACAAAAATTTCTGCAGAGTTCTAGGGTTTCAAGTCTCCTCCTTTTAGGGTGTAACCATTCCCCAGGAAGTTTAGTATAAACTGCTCATTTTCAGTGTCTCTGTTTTCTAAATAAACGCATGGAATAGATTCAACTCTTGAATTCTAAGAACTACAACAAACTGACATATGTTTTTAAAAATTGTTAATAAATCATGATGCTACCCATTTCTCCTAAGACAGTAGAATTTTAGCTTTGAAAGGAATACAGGGCAGTGCCTGTGGCTCAAAGGAGTAAGGCGCCGGCCCCATATGCCGGAGGTGGTGGGTTCAAACCCAGCCTTGGCCAAAAACTGCAAGAAAAGAGAAAGGAATATAGAGATTATCTGGTCCAAACTTTGCATTTTATAGACAAGAGAAGTGAGCTTGTGGGAGCTTGAGGAAACTTGAGGTTTTCTCAAGGTGACAAGATTAGTAAGTGGCAGATCTATATTTATATAGATGTAGAATTTCAAAAGCATACAATACTGATATTTATTTCCTTTTCATTAGTTTCTTTTTAAAAGTATCTTCAGACTAACATACATAAACTTTTAAAGTGTCAAAACACAACTAAAATAGCCTGTTGTATCTAGAGCCTTTAGAAGGATTTCTATGAAATAGTATATTAGGCGGCGTCTATAGCTCAAGCGACTAAGGCACCAGCCACATACACCAGAGCTGGTGGGTTCGAATCTGGCCTAGGCCTGCCAAACAACAATAACAACTACAACCAAAACATAGCCAGGCGTGTGGCCAGCACCTGTCCCAGCTACTTGGGAGGCTGAAGCAAGAGAATAGCTTAAGTCCAGGAGTTGGAGGTTGCTGTGAGCTGTGACGCCATGGCACTCTACCCAGGGCAATAGCTTGAGGCTCTGTCTCAACAACAACAACAAAAAGGTATAGTAGAGCTTATTTCAACATATTTAACAACAGCAAGTTGTGGGCATTGTCCAACAGTTTGTGTGTCTGCCTAGTTCTACTAGCTGCACATAAGACTGGATATATAACTCAAAAATAGACAGTGCTTTATGCTAAAAATAAAGAATCCTGGGAGGTGGCTTTACATCTCAATGAAATTATATAACAATATCTAGTAAAGCTATAATATTTTCTTTTTTTTTTTTTTTTTTTACTTTATTACACATGTAGTAGCTCATGAAGCATTGAGAGGGGGTGGCAGGGCTCACAGGCCTGTATTTTCATTATCATGTTTATTCAACATAATTTGTTTCTTCCTCAAAAACTTGAGATTTTCTTTCCTACATGGATTAATTACTAGATTTAGCTACTGGTAATGGTAACAGAATTGCACTTCGGGAGCTGGTAAGATTGATTGCCTCTTCAAGTTAGAATTTTTAGGATATTATAAAGCAAACTCTGGTGATAGTTATCCATGTCTATAATTTTAGTGTTGTCATATGAGGTTTGGGAAGTGAGGACAAGACATGTGCTTTATTAGCAGTATTGAATAAGGGCTCAATGAGTGTTTACTGATTTACTACAGAACTTCATTAATGATGGCAATGAATTTCTCCCAAAGTCAATATGAAATGCACTTACAGGGCTTGCTTTAATGAACAAGTCTACGCTTATGGCAAGAAAGCATTCGGTTTTTCTGTGTTTCTCTGATATTTGAAAGCACAGATTGAGTGTTCCTTGTTTCCTTGCTGCTGCCTAAAAGGGATTTAAAAGAACCATAAAAATATTAGTATTAGAGGGAACCTAGAACTCTAATATGACTTTGCACCCAATGCAAATCCCTTCTGCAGCATCCCTGATGTCTCTGCTCCCAGCTTCTTGTTGAATACTGTCAATGATGGGGAGCGTGTTGCTTAATAAGGCAGCCTGCTCCTTACTCAAGACCTCTAGTTGCCATAGAGGCCTGTGTTAACACTTTATATCAGGGTTGCTGAAATATGATCCCTGGACCAGTAACATCAACATCACTTAGAAGCAAATACTCAGGCTTCTACGCTGCATTTACTGAATCAGAAATTCTAAGCATGGGGCCCAGCAGTATTTTAACAAGCCCTCAGGTGATTCAAGTTTGAGAACCTTTGCCCGATATGTAACTCCACACGACAAATTTGGGTTACAGATATTAAAAATCCAACTGTAAGGTTAGCTATACTATAAAAGGTAATAGCTTAATTGAGGCTCAGGATGACAGATAGCACCTAGGATCAAAGGGATTGATCAGGACCTACAGAACCTGGGCTTCTGGGACTGGAAAGGAGAAATGTCTCGTGGTCCTTTGTGCTTGCTCACGAGGGCTCAGACTAGCTCCCTCTCCCCTTCACTCTCAGCCTCGCTGTCACCCTTTTTTCTATCTCTGTCTGTTTTTGTGTTCTTCCACTGCAGACAGACTTCTGCTATGCCACATACCTTCACATCCTTCTTATTGGGCGTCCAACCTGTGGCCCGCAGGCCACATGCAAATTACTTGACTGTTTTACTTACCTGTGGTATCAGCACGAAAAGTAGGCACAGACTATTTCCTTCGCTCATCAGCTTTTGTTAGTGTTTGTATGTTAGCAATGATTATTTTCCCAACATTCAGCAGAGAAGAAAAACAGGTTGAACACTCCTACTACCTTGGAGACAGAGTTGTTCTTCCCCAGGCTTCAAATCAAAGAAGTTCCAGTGAAGAACTCCTAGGGTAGGAAATGTTCACCAAGGAAAGGCGTTGGGAAATCTTGCTGGCAAACAAATGACAATAACGACTGTGGCCTATTCCGTAAACTATATAGTCAATTTTACTTTGAGAAAAAGAACTTTAGAAAGACCAGTTGCGGCTTGGCGCCTATAGCTCAACTGGCTAAGGCGCCAGCCAC
>NW_003852536.1:1106293-1107417 GCF_000181295.1 Otolemur garnettii
TTTGAACCCACCACCCTCAGTATATGGGGCTGGCGCCCTACCCACTGAGCCACAGGCGCCGCCCAAGGAAGTTCCTGATTCTTAAATGTCTAAATTCATAACAGTGTTGTGTTATGCCATTTGAGGACAGTTTCATAAAAATAAACTATTCTAGGTTTTGTCTTTTCAGTTTTACACTTCCACCAGTTGGATCATTGTACTCCAAGACAGCCTGGGAATGGGACTTATGTCAGGCAAAGCAGAGTTGAGCAATTGTGGCACTATGTGCAATCGGATAGTGAAGCTTTCATCAACATCTGATGAGGAATCTATACAAAGGAATTGTTTTTCAACTCTTAAACTCATTACTGCCTTTCCTCACAGATTTCTGTCAAACCCTTAAGTGGGACAAAAGGATGGTACAAAAGAAAAAAAAATCAGTTCCTCCTCGATAAAGGTCAAATATTGGTGAAACATAAGCTTTCTATTTTTCCATGCCCTTTTGCAATAAATGTTAAATCTGAAACTGTGCAGAATAGAGGGATTAGAACCAGTTCCCTTTACTCATAATTACAGTTCTGTACACAGCCGGTCAAAATAAAATCAGAAAAACCTCATTCTGTTCTCCATTTTGGACACTAAATAAGTCTAAGCACGCCATTTTGCCACAGCAGAGAACTTACAAAATGCTCCAAATGTCAGGATGGTTATGGCCCCGACCATCTGGATCTACTCTCCCCCGTCTCTTTCAACCGGGACTCAAAACTGGTGACGTCCTAGAACCAGTTCTTGTTTTAGCAGGAACATACACAGAGCCTCTGGCTAGGATCAGAATCTTGGTTTAGGATGGGTTTTCCTTCTGGGTCCTTGCATGCTGGTAATATGTGCTAACTTTCTTCTTTATTCAGAATTCCTCATCAATGAGGATCAAGATATGTAATTAGAATTTTGATGATGAGTATGATGATAAGTCATTTAGGGAGCACTTACTATGAAACCAGTCACTGTACCAGGTATATTCTGCTCCAATGTCTACATCTATCTTACAAATTAGTCCATACATAAATGGTAAATGGGGGGTATCAGTATAATTAAGATAGCATTCTTTTGGCTCGGCGCCTGTGGCTCAAGCAGCTAAGGCGCCA
>NW_003852536.1:1107696-1112991 GCF_000181295.1 Otolemur garnettii
TTTTTTTTTTTTTTTTTTTTTTTTTTTTGAGACAGAGTCTCAGTTTGTTATCTTTGGTAGAGTGTGTGGCATCGTAGCTCACAGCAACCTCAAACTCTAGGGCTCAAGTGATTCTCTTGCTTCTGCCTCCTGGGTAGCTGGGACTACAGACAGCTGGCACAATGTGGTCTCGGTCTTGCTCAGGCTGGTCTTGAACTCCTGAGCTCAGGCAATCCACCTGCCTCTGCTTCCCAGAGGGCTAGGATTATAGGCGTGAGCCACTGTGCCTGGTCCAAGATAGCTTTCATATATGCTTTTCCCTAGCCTGCTAATATTTCATGCCACTATGCACATACCTTACTGTTTTGCAGCTAATGTACCCTAATTAGATTTTTTTTAATTCATGAAAGAATCCTGTACTAAACAGTGCCCACTCAACACCCCCTTTCTTCCTCTTGGCTTTTTTGGTCTTGGGAGTGCTCAGTACAGTTTGCCCTCATCTCCATAATGTGACCCCACCAACCCTCACTCATACCCTCTTCCATCAAGCAACAACCATCATCTTTTCTTAAAGGAAAGTCTTATACTTACTTAGTATCTCTTGTTTTTTAGAACTCTCATTCTCTCTCTCTCTCTTTTTTTAACTATAGTAGTATCTTATTAGAATGGGTATTGTTATCGTCACTGATTGGTTTACAAAATTATATAGGCCTTAAATGACCTGCCTCAACCCTGTTTTTTCCATAAGTCCTCTTACTTCTAGTGTTCAAGTTTGAAGAGTGACTGGTTTGTCATTTCTGCACAAATGCCAGAAATGCCCATCTGTTACCCATATAGACTCAATTCAGTTTTGTCACTATTTGATGGCATAGACATTATTCCCATTAGCTTATAAAAGAAAACCAAGGCTCAGAGAATTTAAGTAACTTGCACAAAATGAGGAGGCATGATGACCTTGAGCCATTATACAGTGTACACACCACTTATCACCTGGCCACATCAACCACTACCATGTTTCCCCAAAAATAAGACACTGTCTTATATTTATTTTTTCTCAAGAAGACACACTAGGGCTTATTTTCAGGGGCTGTCTTATTCTCCTTGCTGAATGCAGGGTGTGGCTATGCAGCATATGCACATACGCTGTATAGCCACACCCATCACTAGGTCTTATTATTAGGGTAGGACTTATATTTAACAAATGCATAGAAATCTTGCTAGGACTTTTTGGGGGGTAGGTGTTATTTTCGGGGAAACACGGTATTCAACTACTCTTTTTTTTTTTTTTTTTTGAGACAGAGCCTCAAGCTATCCCCCTGGGTAGAGTGCCGTGGCATCACAGCTCACAGCAACCTCCAACTCCTGGGCTCAAGCGAGTCTCCTGCCTCCACCTCCCAAGTAGCTGGGACCACAGGTGCCCACCACAAAGCTGGCTATTTTTTGGATGCAGCCGTCATTATTGTTTGGCGGGTCCGGGCTGGATTTGAACCTGCCACCTTAGGTGTATGTGGCTGGCGCCTTAGCCACTTGAGCCACAGGCACCGAGCCCAACTACTCTTTATGGTCTTAAAGAGGACCAGAATGGGAACACAGGCCGTAGAGTCAGGGGGGGAGGTGGGAGCAGTGATTTCTCTGCCACTCTCCAAGACTGACAGTATTTTTTTTCATTTATCATGGAAGATACCCCAGAATATTTTTTATTGTTCCAGAAAAAAAAATGTCCACAAAAAATAAAGTAAATATGTGGGTCAGCTGTAACAAGCTACTGATAATGACACCTGAAGAGTTCTGCAGGGGGTGGGGGAAGCCAGGCTGTGCCTGACCTGGCCCTGGCTCATGGCAAAGTGATATAGCACATTCCGGAAGAAAAATAATAGGATGTTGAAGAGTCAAATAAAAAATAATCCCAGAAAAGATTTTCTATCATTTATTGACTTCCTTTTAGAAATTGAATGTGATTTGAGAGAGGCACTGTTGTTCCTCTCACAGATGAAAATAGAGCATTTCTAAAAGAGATTGTCTGATGTAGCATGATCCTGTTTTTATTAAAATAGAATACACACAAAATCTTTGAATGGTAAACATCAAAATATTAAGGGTATTTATTAATCTCTAAGTGGTAGAATTATGTACTTTTTCTTTTTGCTAAGAATCACTGGTTTAATGTATCAAGGAGCATTCAAGTTGGGTGTGTCAATGTTAATTACTGAAATTTCTTCATGTTGCGTGTTTCCCTTGACCAGTATATAATGTCTGTCCTCATCTTTCCTTATTTTTGTTGGTTTAAATCTAATCGTATCTGCATATAAGATTGCAACCCCTGCTTTTTTCTGATTTCCATTTGCCTGGATTATTGTTTTCCATTCGGTCACGCTGAGTCTTGTTTTATCCTTTGAGGTTAGGTGTGTTTCTTGGAGACCACAGGTATTGGGCTTGAACTTTTGTATACAGTCAACCAGCCTGTGTCTCTTTAGAGGAGAATTCAAACCATTCACATTTATTATGAGAATTGATAGGTATGATTAAGTTTTGGTCATCTTGTTTTTCAAAGGTCTAGAACTTATTTTTATCCCTTGTTCCATTGTGGAAGCTAGGCTTTGCTCTTTAACTTCTGGGTTTGTTTTCTTTGGGGATGAACCATCCTGTTGGTTATTCTCAAGAATGAGCCTGAGTACTTCCTGTAGAACTGGTCTAGTTATGGCAAATTTCCTCAATATTTGGATGTCAGCAAAATATTTGATTTTTCCATCACAAATGAAGCTTGTTTTGCAGGATACAGGATCCTGGGCTGAAAGTTGTTTTGTTTAAGAAGGTTAAAGACCAATGACCAACCTCTTTTGGCTTGAAAAGTTTCCACTGAAAGCTCTGTAGTCATCCTGATACTTTTCCCTTTCTATGTGAGACTTTCTTACTCCTGACTGCTTGCAGGATTTTCTCCCTATTGACTTTGGCAGAGTTAATTACAGTGTGACTAGGAGATACTTTGTTTGGATTCAGCCTTGCTGGAGTTCTGAAACTATCTTTCTGCATGTCTCATGATGTTTGGAAAATTCTCCACCATGATGTCTTAAAATAGGGCATCAGTGCCTTTAGACCCATCCCTACAATTTGGATGTTTGATCTTTTGGAATAATCCCATAATTCTCTTAATTCTGTTATGTTCTCTTTTTTCCTGCCTCTTTGATTGGGATAGTTCAAAAGTCTTGTCTTCAATTTCTGAAATTCTTCTCCATGTTCTACTCTGTTACCTAGGGTCTCTACTGTGTTTCAAAACTCTTCAAATCCCTCTTTCAATCCCTTAAGCTCTGCTATATCTTTCCTCATTATATCCATATCCTTAGTAACTTTGTCTTTAAATGCATTAATTTCTTGAGACAACTTTTGGACTATTGTTTTGATCTCTTATTTCCATTCTCCTCCATTCTAATCATCGTATTTGCCATCCATATTCTAAATTCTACTTTTGACATTTCCCCATTTCTCTACGGAGGGTATTTCCTGCTGTATCTCTCTTGTAATCTCTTGAGAGTGTAGATCTGTTCTGATTTTTCATGTTTCCAGAGTTCTTTCACTGTCTCCTCCCCCTGAGTATTTTCAGTTTATATGTATTAGTGATACTTTTGTAGATGAAATGAAAAGATGTTCCAAAATAGTTATTAAGAGATCATCTAATTGGGGACCCTCAGGAGACAACATACAGACCTATTTGGCAACTGAAATTGGCAGGGTGAGACTGGATTTTGAGGCCCCAGGAACTGGAGCTAACTGCCCAAGCTGGAGCTTATGCTTGTGGCCCTTCCCCTACAGCCTCGTGAAGCTCCCTGTCAGGGCTGCAGTAAGCCTCTCTGTGGGTCAGCTTGGTGAGCTAGTCAACCTGGTTCTGTCCTAGTTCACACCTATCCTCTACCCCTTTCAAACAAGTCACAGAATTTAGCTGGAATCTCTGTTGCCAAACATAGGAACAACTGTGGCCCCTCCCCTTACAAGCAATAGCTGGGAGAGGGGAATCTACCAACAGACCCCCTGGTTCCACCCCTCACTGCTCCAACAACCCCTGTGCAAAGAAGGTGAAAGCAGTGAAGCTGTAGCCCCAGCCAGCAGAGGACGAGCATCTGCGGACAGTTTTGGCCAAGAGTTCCCATTAAACTTGCACTGGCTGTGTGAACAACCCTTGCTCAAACCAGTTAAGCGGCTCTCCAGGGGTTGCCAGGCACAGACAGCAGGCAAAGACTCTGCAGGGGGCTGAAGAAAGGACTCAGCTAGCAGAAATAATAGCCAGAAGGTCTACACCTTCCTACACCAAAGTTAGAACTGCGGCGCTACTGTTTCCTCTTGGTAGTGCGTGCTCAGAACAGTGGCCCACTTGCACTGCTTAGCTCAGCAGGGGTGGCTTCTTTTGGCAGCCCCCATGCAGTCAGCTTAGCAACCTACCTGTACAACTGAGACCAGCAGCCCATGGCTCCTTTCAAGGGCCTGCCTCTGCCACTCTGATTAGCAGTCTGTGACTGGGATCAGCAGCCCATACTATGCAGAAGCCTTTCGGGGAATTCACCAAACACTCTGGCCTCTATAAGGGAAAGTCATCAGGCAACAAGAGAGGGGGACAGGTGATTTGTGGACTCAGGACTGCAGAGAGAATATTTGCTCACTTCTGTACCAGGCAGGATGGGGACTGGACTCAGAGGGAGAAATTTCCAGCTGCAGGAGAACCCAGGCCTTTGAGGGTCCTTCACATGGGGTGAGCTGAGAGAGGTCCTTTGTTTCCAGCTTGTTCCCTGCAGCTAGCCACCTCTCAACTAGGGGAGAGGTCTTCCTTCCCTTTGGCCATGGACACCTTCAGACTAGTTGCTCCTCACCTGATCACTGTTATCTTTCTTCTTCTTTCTCAGAGTCACAGATCGTCTCAGTATGGTTTTTGTGCACCTTGATTTCTTCCCCTGATGCTCCGCTGCCCACTTTTGACTTCCCTGGGTTCACTTAGTCCAACTTCTGGGCAGAAGCTGCCTCCAGTTGGCCATCTTACTCTGCCCTCCCCCTCAAGTAACTTCCCAGTTAGGTGCCCATCTAGCCTAGCCCCTGAGGATTACCTTGGCCTATTTATTAGCCATGGCCACAAAACCTTGTAAGAGAAGACACGCTGCTGAGATGTCAACCTTACTTGTTATTTCCGTCACATCCACTCTGTCTTTTTTTAAGTGCTACCACCAGCATCCTGCTATTCTAGAATTCTCTCAGACAATAGTGGCACATGTCTATAATCCCAGCTACTTGGGAGGCTGAGACAGGGAGAACCCATGAGTTTGAGTCCAGCCTGGG
>NW_003852536.1:1113275-1114314 GCF_000181295.1 Otolemur garnettii
AAAAAAAAAAAAAAAAAAAGGTTGAGGGGGGCAAAATTCTGTCACCACCACTGATATGAAAGAGTCCGGTTCCAAGGCAGAATGTCCTGTCGTTACCTCTGCCCTCAGGAGGACAGCCATCATTGAGCTTCTCACTGATGATGGTGCCTCCCTCACTAGCACATCCTATTCCTTCTGTGAACTGAAATACCATCTTAAGCTCCCCCAACCAATTCAATGAATCCCATCTTGGCCAAGGGAACCCCAGAAATACATGTATCCTAAAGCTGAGTTATTAGCCATAGAAGGGTAGTCAGGCATGCCCCATCATGCCGCCCTCCCTTCTTGGAAGATCCTTTACAGCCCACTCACAGGCCGAAGGCTGTGCAAGACAAATCTTTAAACACATCTGTGGGTCATCAATTCACTTAGATTGCTTGAGTTGGAGGATATGTCTGGGGGCTTGTATCCGATTAACAGACTTCCTTACCTTTAATTAAAAAATTCCTAGCTTTTAGACAAAGCTTTACTTCTCCAACCAATTATAAATCAAAGAACCATAGGGCAGAAAGCGAGCAAAATGGAAAGAAATGTGATACAGCTGAGGTAAGGGGCTATGGGTTCATCTGTACATCACTGGCAAAAGCCTTAGTGATTTGGATACTGCTGGAAGCTAGCTCCACTTGACCTCACTAACACCAGTAGCATCAACGGCTAGAATAAAACATTGGGCCAACGGGATGTAAGACACTGTACAAGATAAGTCTGATATGCTGCCTCCTCATCTTATTCACTTTCCCCAAACCTTCCATTTCATTTATCCAACACTCTGATTCTCTTCTGGACACAATCTCAACAGGGAGCCTTTCTCCCTCTGTAAAGATTAACCCAACAACACCTCACTATCTAAAAGCACCATTTGTCCAGTTCCTCTGTAGTTTCCCTTGTGAATGATCAGATCACACTCTCTCCTTAGTTTGTTTCTCATATTATTTTGCTGTCCCCGGGTGTAAATTACAAGTTGGTGACAAAGCTTTCTTAGGTCAGGTCCCCTGGAACA
>NW_003852536.1:1114522-1115631 GCF_000181295.1 Otolemur garnettii
CCCATCTTATCGCAACTTGATGCAAATGGGGTTGGGCCTTTGTATCCTGCATCCATCAGTCATAGACTAGGGACTGGCCCCAGGGAGGGTATGTCCTTGGGTGAGGGACTGAGAACATTCCTGGAGAGTGACCTAGCTGAGAGCCTTCATCAGCCAACACTCCCAACAGCTGGGGAACTGGAATCTCAGTTCTGAAGGGAAGTCCTGGTCAGTGAATCACAGTGGTAACTATAGTCCACCCGTTCAGCTGCTTGGATTATTTTCTTTGTAAATGAGGTTTTGCAAACAATTCCTCCAAGATTGTGATTGGTTCTTTTTCTGGGAAAGTTAAGAGGGAGGTCGGCAGGAAAAACCACAGCTTCTGTCACTGCAGCAATGTATCCGGGGCTCCAACTGATTATCTCGCTCTTCTACCCATTCTAGGTTCCCGCTCACCCTTGGCTCTCATTTCTGTTGGTCTCAGTGGCTTATCTGGGTTGGGATCACCTAGACACTTGATGGGTCTGAGTCCCTACTTGCCTAATCCTTCTCAGGACGCTACTGTGGCACTTGTCCATTACCATCAAAATTGGGAAAGGGGCCAGGCACGGTGGTTCATGCCTAGAATCCTAGCACTCTGGGAGAGAATCCCTTGAGCTCAGGAGTTCAAGACCAGCATGAGCAAAAAGCATTACTGTGAGCTAGGCTGCCACCAGAGCACTTTGGTCTCGGCAACAGAGTGAGACTCTATCTCCAAAAAAAAAGAGGAAAGAAAGAAAGAAAAGGAAAGGAAATGGGAAAGGGAATGCCGGGAGATTTCCCTGGAGCTGAGCTGGGCACCGAATGTATTTTTTCCAGGCACTATTGTGTATCAGTAGTCCCCTTTCCTCCAAGTGATCAGAATCGATTCCTCCTGCTAAGTTGCCAAATGACAGATCCCAGAATAGTGATTTCTCCTTCTGAGAGAGGATACCCGAGAAGGGTGAGGTCTAGGAGAACAGGTCTTCTCAAGGAGACCACAAGGATACACCTGCAGGTTCCTCTCCATGGTGACTCAGCTCTTGGGAATTTATAAACTTAACTTCCTGAAACTTGGAAATTTCCAAGTTCTGTGAAATCCCGTAGTTCTG
>NW_003852536.1:1116535-1125722 GCF_000181295.1 Otolemur garnettii
TCTAAACCCAGAGAGTGAACAGGTGCGAGGACAGAAAGCACAAATTCCTCACAATGATAATCAATGTCAGCAGTGATAATCAGGACCACTTCTGCTTCCACCTTTTCCCTAGACCCAAGTACTCTTCCTGCTTGGGACAGAACATCACATAGTGGCTGCTGATCTAAGGTGTGTCCTACAGCCTGGAAGACGGTGCCCTTATCTTGCCAGGTTATCATCTCCAAGCCTGAATATATGTGGCAAAGTCTCTTTTGCCACATATATTCGCAATTTCTGGGAATCAGGACATGGACATTGTTGGCAGTTCACCAAAGTATTGATGGTGACAGCCACAGTGAAAGAAGGAAACCTTCCGCTTCCCTTTGGGAGAAAGTAGTGACCAGAGGAGACACGAGGAGGGCTCTTTAGGGGCTGGCAGGGTTCTGAGTTTTTAGGGGGGACCTGATTACACAGGTATGTTCACTTTTTGGAACTACATTGAGTGTTGATGATTCATGTACATTTCTGTATGTATTTTATACTTCAATAGTAAGTTAAAAAAAAAAAAGAGCAAGACACTTTTTCCCAGTTTTCAAGGAGTCGACTTTGCTACCCAGTCAAGTGCAGCTCACGGACTTGCAGCCTTGGCTTCTAGGTACATTCCAGAAACAAAGTATCTCAGGTCCCACCTCGACCCTACTGAAGTAGAATTTTTCTTTTTTTTTTTTTGACACAGAGCCTCAAGCTGTCCCCTTGGGTAGAGTGCTGTGGCATCATGGCTCACAGCAACCTCCAACTCCTGAGCTCAAGCAATTCTCCTGCCTCCGCCTCCCAAGTAGCTGGGACCACAGGCACCCGCTACAACACCTGGCTATTTTTTGGTTGCAGTCGTCATTGTTTGGCGGGCTGGGGCTGGATTCGAACTCGTCAGCTCAGGTGTATGTGGCTGGTGCGTTAGCCGCTTAAGCCACAGGCACTGAGCCTAGAAAATGAATTTTAATAAGACTTCCAGGTGACATGAATGCACAGTGACGTTTGAGAAGTACCAATCTGAACCATACATTTGTAAACAGAGAAGTACAATATGAAAGTGTCTTGAATGGAACAGGGGAGAGAAGCCCAGGGCACCCTGGAGGCCAGAAGAAGCGCTTCTCACCCAGGCCAGCTCAGCTTCCCTCAAGTTCATGTCCAAGGTTGGTGGTCCTGGGAGTATCTAATTGCCAGAAATATTGATGGAGAACTCTGGATTTGCTATCTCCCTTACTCGTGGTTTAGCATTTTAGTCAAGAGCAGTCGTTGGTTAGAATCAATACAAAAGAAGCCCGAATTCCAGGCCAGAAAGTGCTGCTGTGATTCTGCAGTTGTTTAAAAAGATAAATGGTCTCCACAGCAAGGGACAAAGAAAAGTAGGGCAAGCGCGAGGAGAACCTGATCGAGGAGTGCTTCACAAATAATTAGTGGCTAATTTTAGCTGATCAGCTTACCTATTTTTTCATTATTCAGTAAAACCGAGTTCTAAAATTGTAAAACTTGATCCTATAGAAGAACCCTCAAAATAATACTTCAGGTCTGATGATGCTATGTGATATAAGAGACACTGAAGCCAGGGTCTCAGGAGCGTCTTAAATGTGAAGAGTTACGATTTTCCCTTCTGTTTGTCACCCCTATCATCACTATTATCATATTTTGCTTTTTTAAAAAACAAGGTCATAAAAAGATAAACTCCAAGGGCTCCTAATTCTAAACACCACAGAGAGATGATTTCTTGTCTTTGTACGGCACACTTTCATTTATCCTTGGGCCACAATACATTGTTTTAATTGTAATATTATTATACATCGCTAACTCACTCTGTTTCTGACATGACGATCCTTTCTTCTGCCTTTATGGCTGTTCAGCCTCAAGCCGTTGAGTCTACGTGTCTAATTCCTAAAGCTTTTCACGTGCATTTGTCTCTGCTGAAATTAAAAGCAAATTCCGTCAGTAATGGATAACATTTTCCGGTCTTTCAAAGTCACGTTGCACGCTATTCCTAACATTCAAATTCACAGCATTCCCCGCCCTCTACACGGGCTCTCTCCAAATTTAGTGAGCACTTCCAATATTATCCTCTAAGTTACTGATGAAGAATAACCTTTAAGGATGTCCTTGGGTTGATAAAGAACCACTGATCATCACTGTTTAGGAATTGTCAGCAGGCTAATGGTATCAGCAGTATCTCAGCTGTTCCCTTAGAATATTGTGTGACACAGAGTGAACTGCCGTATTTACACATTCACATGGGCTAGCTGACTCTGCCCTACCTTACACCACCCACCAGCACATATCCTGCCCCTTTAGCACAAAAGGAAATAACATTGGTCTGGCATAATCCTTTTTTTTTTTAACCAAGCCATGCCTTGGCATTAAAAATGTAAGGAAATAAGACCCTTTTTCTCTGCGTCATAGCTGAGGCATTCTGCAGCAAAGCCAGCGTGGTTTCTGAGCAGCTTCAATAAGTAGAACAGAGAACAGGCTAGCTCACCTGATGCCCAGAAACACACACACACAGCATTAGATATTTATTAGTAAAAGTGGCAAGAATGATTTCAGATCTGAGGTCATCAGAGTCTTAGTACAGTGGATAAGGGGACAGACAGCCTGCTTGGATAAAATCTGACCTCCTTCCACAATCTCACTCAGCAGGCTGCTGGCTCAGAACAGCCTCCAGCAGCAGCCAATGGCAGCTCTCGGGTTTTTGTTTTTTTTTTTTTTTTATCTAAAACAGATATGCAGATAATCAGCAAGAAGACAACTACATACCCTGTAACAAAAAAATATGTTGCTCTGTGTTAAATTATACCTTAACCACGCTCAGGCAGGCCCCCCAGAAACTTGATAATTCTCCTACTCTGCTTTAACTTGTCCTGATAATTTACTTTTTGGATCACATCCCTTTCATTTTCTGAGACTCCCTAGGGAATTATTTCACTCACTAGAACCACCTCCCTTTTCAAGAAGTAAGTCTCATTTTTTCCTTCTCTTGTTTTGACTTGACCCTGACATACACATTATTTGTTCAGGGCCAAATATCTGCTCTTTGCCTATTGGGCTCCTTTTTGGTGTCAGAATCATTGTTTTGATTGTAAGCAGCTAGACATTGGGGACCCTGTGCGTGTGTGTGTGTGTGTGTGTGTGTGTAGATTCTTTTCTTAACACAAGTATTCCTCCTCTTGTAGTGTAAGAGAAAAGACTGCCAAATCTCAGCATTCAGAAATAAAGAAAGCAAGCAGGGGAATTAAATCTCTAATAGTTGCCTGAAGACTCCCAATTTCATGATTTAGAAACTCCCTTTTCACTAAATTCAGTGGATTGAAATTCCTGGGTAAGTGTGGCAGGTGACAGGAGGCACCTGCTCTCCTCCAGGCTGGAATAGCTGCAGAGAGAGCAGCAGGAGCCCCGAACAGCCTGGTCCCGGCTGCGACAGCCTGACTTCTTGCTTCGGAACTCCCCACTGGCACCAGTGCACTAATGTAAATAGTCTCCAGACTGTTTCCCAATGGCACCAGTGCAAATGCTTCTAGACTGGCTCCAGACATCTCAACTTTTGATCCCTTACTTCTTTTTCAATGATCTGACAAATGCCTGGGAACCAAGGTCCCTCCCTAATTTAGAAGGCTCCCCACCAACCATACCTGCCTGCCTCTTCCTCCTGCCCTCACATTGCTTCCCCAGGCCTTAACCCCACTGGTTCAAAGCCCCAATATATTTTCTGCTCTCCCTGATACCTCTCTATACCCTTACTCAGTCTTTTTTATTTTTTTTTTGAAACAGAATCTCACTCTGTCACCCTCAATAGAGTGCCCTGGCGTCACAGCTCATAGCAACCTCTAACTCCTGGGTGCAAGTGGCCTTCTTGCCTTAGATTTCCGAGTAGCTGGGACTATAGACACCTGCCACAACACCCAGCTAATTTTTGTATTTTTAGTAGAGATGGAGTCTTGGTCTTGCTCAGGCTGACCTCAAACTGCTGAGCTCAAGAAATCTGCCCATCTCAGCCTCCCAGAGTGCTAGGATTACAGGTGTGAGCCACAGCACCCAGCTGGTAGCTAGCCTTTCTTTCTTTTTCTTCTTCTTCTTTTTTTTTTTTTAGAAACAGAGTCTTTGTCGCCCTTGGTAGAGGGCCGTGATGTCACAGCTCACAGCAACCTCCAGCTCTTGGGCTTAGCCAATTCTCTTGCCTCAGCCTCCTGAGTAGCTGGGACTACAGGTGCCCGCCACAATGCCTGGCTATTTTTGTTGTTGCAGTTTGGCCAGGGCCAGGTTTGAACCCGCCACCCTCGGTATATGGGACTGGCACCCTACTCACTCTGCCACAGGCGCTGCCCTACCTAACCTATCTTCTCCAGAATTAATCTACCCAAAACAGGATTTGTGAACCAGAATCTCACTTCATAACCAACTTTGCTGGTATATGTTTGTTTTTTACATTAAGTGCCAAGTACAACACGGGATCTAAATCAGTTCTGATAATTAGTTGCCCCCAAAGAGGAGAATTTGGGGCACCACAGCAGAACCACTAAATTCTGCTGTGCCTGGTAATGTATTTGTCCTTGTATTAATTCATTCATTCACATTCATTCATACATATATCCATGTATTTAGGACTTATTTTAAAAGCCTTTGTTAAAAACATTTACCACGTGCCAAGCAAGGAAGAAATAAACAAAACAATATTGCTATTCTTCAAGGAGCTCATAATCCAGTAGTACCATCAGATAAATAAAAATAATTATGGTTATAAAACAATGAAGACAAAGCAATGATGGTGGAATGCAAAGGGTATTTTGCCAGTTCAGAGAAGAGGTATCTTACCCAGTTTGTCAGGGTTAGAGAAAACTTATGGACAAGGCTGCAGTAAGACCCAACTTACTACTTGGTATGCGGCAAATCTAGAATTAGCAAATGAAACCAAATTACATCTCAGAAAACCAAGTTATAGGCCCGTAAAGACTCAGCCAACATATGGAAAAGATTTGTATTGTGTCCTTGACCAAACGCATCCAATCTTCATCAGGCAGCTTCTTGCCTTGAGCACATTAGATGGTGCAAAAGTGTTGGTTTATGGCACTTGTGACGTCCCTAGGAAATGTTTTGGGCATTCCAGGGCCTGTTTCTCTGGCCTGGCTCATTAACTATTTTCATAACAGATCTTCAGAAGAACCAAGCTGGCAACTCAGCTGTTGCTAAGAGATGACCTCAAAAGTCAGAAAAGGTAAACGCAAACTCGGGGAAGGTTTGCATTTGATTCTGCTAACAGAACTGCAGCCAGAAGTTTTCACATCTAAAAAAGCCTTAAAGAAAAACCTCAGCCACCCATATCTGTATGTATACAAGCCACAGCACTGATCTACTTAAGCTTGCTGCTTCCTACAAATAGAGAAGGAAGAAACAGCTTTCAGTCAAAATGAGATCAACTCATCTGACCCACAAAAAAAAAAAAAAAAAATCCAATTAATTTACAATAAGACAATTAAGGCAATTCCCATGGAATAAGCTGGCTTGGGCTTTTACCTAATCCTAAGTTAAACTTGGAGACCAAGTTGATTTAGACGCAATTAGACATTTACATGCTTATCGGGGGCTTGGGTCTCTTACATTCATAAGAAGGGTCCCTATTATTTTCCTAACAAAAAGTTCTGCTCTCCTTTTTCTAATTTTTGTTATCGCCAAACACCCACAAGGTAGGAATGTGTCTTATTTTTTGCATCCCCAGTGTATAACTCTTAGAAAACAGAAGAAATTTAATAAATGTGTATTGAATTAATTTTAAATCCCAAGTTTGGAGACGGAGTGAAGGACGGGGGAAGAAATAATCCAATCTCTGTTTGCACAGGGTGGTGAATCATGTACCCCTGGCCTGGCTCCAACCATCTTAACCCAGAACATAAGAACAAGTCCTAATCCCTATTCAGAATGTCAATATTTAAAATTGTCTTTGTTTGCTGGTAGGGTCTCTGTTTGTTTGTGTCTCTCTCAATGCTGTGTAGACTGTTTCTCTGCCCTTCAACATGTTTGTCCACACTGATGGAAGCTTAGACGGAGTGGAAATGACACCCATTTTAATGGCTTCATGGCACTCAAGTGGATACTTAAAGACGCTATTTTGAATGGAGCCTTTGGGAGACCCTAATGAGTGACACCATTCTAAATGAACAGAATACCGAAAGAACAGCCACTCTCTCTTTGGAAGAAGAATACTGAATTACATCACTGTTTTTTCAAAGCACAACGCCATCAGTTAGAAAACATTCCTCATTACTTCGGAAGTCTCTTGCTCCACACTCCAGTGCCCATGTCCCCAAAGGGGGAATGTCTCAGGTTAGTAGAGGAAGGGGAGGTAGAGATGGAGGAGACACTGCTTTGTCGCTTCTTCCTGGGCCCAGGACATTGTCATGCATTTTCAGCATATAAATGGCCACCCTCATACATGCTTTCGTGCTCCATATCAAACAAACCTCCCAGGAGTGACACTCAAGCTGGGGCATCTGGCGAATCTTCAGTTCAGTCAGGCTTCTGCCCTGCTGTAAACCAGCATCTCTGAAAGATGGAATCACAGAGCTTAGAGAGACTTCAGGGAACACCTGTTAAACAAACAATTTTCCACGGTCCTCCCCCAGAGATGCTGATCCAGTGGGTCTGGGATAGGGCCTAAAATATATATGCCATAAAACCTCCCTAGTTGACCACTTGCCTACATTGACCACCTCCTTAACTTGACCTAATTTTTGTAGACTAGACATGCACCACGTGTACTCAATGGAAGTTGCTTTTGTTGACCCCTCCCATATGTCCACCAGTTTGTTATGGTCCCTTGGTTGGTCAACAAACAGAGGTTCTACTGTATTCAAAAGAATCTCAGGAGATGCTTGTTATCAGGGAAGTTCCAGAATCTCTGATGCTTATTAGGCTGATTATAGGTGATGGAATTGAGGCTAGACAAGACAGGACTTGGCCAAGGTCACACAGCAAATCTATGCTCAAGCCTAGGCTAGACCACTAGGAGCCATTATTTTTTTTTAACTTCATCCCCCTCCATACATGCTACAGTAATACCTCAATTCATTAATCTCTTGGAAATGAAGTGAGTTTCCTTTTTGTGAACAAATTGGGAATATTGATCTTCAGGAAGTACACGGAGCAGGGTTGGCATGTGTCATCTCGTGTAGTCTATTCCCCCGTGAGTGGCTAAATAAGACAAAAATATCTTATTTTCCTACTGCTTCCAGAATGTGCTCAATTAAAAAAGTAATAAAAGCCAGTGCCCCATGTGGGGAGTTACAGAAAGAAAAAGAGTAGAAATCGTAATAAAGAAACATGCTGTCTCCTTGCTCAGCTCCACCTTGCACAGTTGGCAGAACTACCTTCCTTTTGAGAAGCTGGTGGTCTCTTTCACCTGGCTCTCCTTTGCCTCTAAGGGATAGTTGGGGTTTCTTAACAGGCAAACAAGTTCTTCCGCCTATGTAAACCTATCATTCTGCCTAATCTCTCACCACTCCCCCAAGCACCTCTCCCTGTTAGCAAGTGAATTTTCTATTCTGGGAACACCGCAGGCTTTCATGTGGTTTTGTGCCTTCCCATAAACTGTCCCCTGAGCCTGGAATCTCCCCTGCCCTCGTTCCTCTTTCCTTATCTAGCAAACTTCTACTGTCCATCCATTTTCAGTTTAAACATCACCTCCTCTGAAAACTTACCTGTAATACTGTGGGCATGATAACTTGTTCCGCCTTACTGGTTCTTGCCGTGCTGTGTTTAGATTTTAATTTATCTGTTTATGTGTTTGGATTCTTCACTTAACTGTGTGTGAAGGTGCGGAAAGGGCAATATTATGTTTTCTCTATCTTGACATTTACAGCATGTAGCACAAAGACGTCTGATCAGCAAATGCAGGAGACACCTAATACTGCAACAAACATTTCTGTTTATAAATCTCTTAAAAACAGTTTTGTGAGATTTATAATTCACGTACCACACAATCCACCCATTGAAAGTATACAATTCAGTGTTTTTTAGTAAGTTCACAGGGTTATACAACCATCATGGCAATCTAATTTTAGAAGGTTTTTGTCCTCCCCCGAAAGGAAACCTGGCCCGTACCCTGATCACTCCCTGCCCAGCCCGAGGTGACTGCAAATCTACTTTCTCTCCCGATTACGTATCATGCGCATTTCATATGACTGGAATCAGACAGTATAAAGCCTTTTGTACCTGGCTTCTTTCACTTGGCATAGTGATTTCAAGACTCATCCATGCCATAGCTTGTGTCAATATCATTATTTATGGCCAGAAAACAGTCCACAATGGATAGGCCACATTTGGTTTATTCATGCATCAGTTGAGGACCATTTGAGTGGTTTCTACTTTTCGGCTATGACGAATAATGTTTCTTTACAAGTTTTGTGGCAACAGTGTTTTCATTTCTTTTGTGTAGAATTGTTAGATATGGAATTGCTGGGTCACGTGGTAACTCTCTGTGTAACCTTTTCTGGAACTGCAAGACTGTTTTCCAAAGCATCTGCACCATTTTACATTCCTATTAAAAATATCCGAGTATTTTGATTTCTGCACATCCTCCCTGATGCTCGCTACTGTCCGTCTTTTTTTTTGAGATAGTCTCACTATGTCACCCTGGGTAGAGTGCCTTGGCATCACAGCTCACAGCAACTTCAAACTCTTGGGCTTAAGCAATTCTCCTGCCTCAGCGTCCCAAGTAGCTGGGACTACAGGCACCTGCCGCAACGCCTGAGTATTTTTCCATTGTCGTTGTCATTGTTACTTCGGTGGCCTGGGCTGGGTTTGACCCTGCCAGTCTCGGTGCTACAGGCACCCAGCCTACTGTCCATCTCTCTAATTTAGCCATTCTGATAGATTGTATCTCCCTTTGATTGGCATCTCCCTGATAGCTAATGATACGGAATATTTTTTCATGTGTTCATTGGCCATTTGTGTATCTTTTTTTGAGAAATGTCTGTTTGAATCATTTGTCCATTTTCAAATTTGGTTTTTGACCTTTTTATTGTTGAGTTGTAGGAGTTCCCTTATGTATTATGGACATAAGTTTCTTATGAAATACATAACTCGTAAAAAATTTCTCCCATTCTGCAGCTTATCTTTTCACTCTCTTGATGCTATCCTTTGAAATGCAAAAAAGTTTAATTTAAATGAAGTC
>NW_003852536.1:1125823-1131111 GCF_000181295.1 Otolemur garnettii
ATCTTCTTACCTCAGCCTCCCGAGTAGCTGGGACTATAGGTGCCCACCACAACATTTGGCTAGTTTTTCTAATTTTAGTAGAGATAGAGTCTTGCTGGCTTTTGCTCAGGCTGGTCTCAAATTTCTGAGCTCAGGTGATACACCCACATCAGCCTCTCAGGGTGCTAGGATTATAGGCATGAGCCACCTAGCCTGGCCAATTTACTTATTTTTTCCTTCAGACATTTGTGCTTTGGTATCATATCTAAGAAACCACTGCCTCACCCAGGGTCATTAAGATTTACCACTAGGTTTTCTTCTGAGAGTTGTACACTGTGAGCCCTTACATTTAGGTCCATGATTGATTTAGAATTAATTTGGGGGAATGGCTTGAGATAGGCGTCCAACGTCAATCCTTTGTCTGTAAATATCCAATTACTATTTGTTGAAAAAACTATTCTTTCCTCATTGAATTGTCTTCACCCCTTCATAAAAATCAATTGACCAGGGCGGCACCTGTGGCTCAAAGGAGTAGGGCACCAACCCCTTATACTGTAAGTGGTGGGTTCAAACCCAGCCCCAGCTAAAAACTGCACAAAAAAAAATTAATTGACCATAAATATGAGGATGTGTGGACTCTCAATTTATCCCCCTAAACCTATTTGTTTTTTCTTCTACTACTACTAATTAAATGCTTTTTCTCTTTAATTATTATTTGAAAGACTTTCTCCATGCCAATAATTAAGTTGGCAGCAACGGATCACCAAGGGCCCCTACAATTACAGGAAGCTCAAGGTTGGGAAAGAAACCTTGACCTTGAGGGTACAAGGCAGTGGGCTTCCACTACTCTAGGCCTATTCTTGGGTGCTGTGGAGATAAGGGAACCATGAGCCACCTGTCCTTTGGAGCTGGCTATGCTTCTGCTCAGCAGGCTTCCTCTCTCCAGGGAGTCTCACTGAAATCTTCCTTTCTCCTGCTGCTTCAAAACAAACCAAATCTTACTCTCTCCTTCATGCCAAGAATTCATATTTTGAGTTTCCCAGTATATTAGGTGTGGTTTTCAGCAGGGTGTAATTCATGTTCTCAACATACATTTATTGAGCATCAGCTCCATGCCACATTTTGTTTGTGGCTCAGGGAAAACAGAAGTAAACAAAACATTTAGAAAATGCCTTGGGCCGGGCAAGGTGGCTCATGCCTGTAATCCCAGCACTCTGGGAGGCCGAGGCCGGCAGATCGGCAGATCGCATGAGCCAGGAGTTTGAGACCAACCTGAGCTAGAGCAAGACCCCACCTCTAAAAACAGCCAACAACATTGTGGCAGGCACCTGTAAACCCAGCTACTGAGGAGGCTGAGGCAAGAGAATCGCTTGAGCCCAAGAGTTTGAGGTTGCTGTGAGCTGTGACACCATAGCACTCTATCCAGGGCAACAGCTTGAGACTCTGTCTCAAAAACAAAAAAACAAACCAAAGTGAAGAGGGGTCTTATTTTAGAAAGGCTTGTCAAAGAGAGCCTTGCCAAGGGAGTGGTACTGAGGGGTAAGGAGTGAGCCATGCGAAGATCTAATAATAATTGGAGAGTAATCCAGCAGAGGGAATAAGTACAAGGACTCCAAGGAGGTATATGGAGCAGCAGGAAAATGCAGTTGGCTGGGGCGGAGTGAAAGGGAGAAAGGGGCAGGAGGGTGAGGTCAAAGAAAAAGCCACCGGCAAGATCAGCAGCACTTTGTAGACCTGAATTAGGAGTTCAGATTTTATTCTAAACGTGAGGGAAAGCCCTTAGAGAGTTTTAAGCAAGGGAGTGATGTGATCTCATTTGCACTTTAAAAAGAGTCCTCTGCTAGAAGAAAACTGATGAAAAGCTGTGTGACCTTGACTCAGGCAAAAATTTCTTAGCTACGATGTGCAGAATCTTGATGCGTGAAAGAAAAAAATTAAAAAAATTGGGTTTTATGAAAATTAAGAAGCTCTGCTCCCTGAGAAACACTGTTTAGAGGATTAAAAGACAAAGCACCGTCCGTCAGGCATGTAAGGAACTTGGAAGTCATCATTCCGTCCGAACAAGTAAACAGCTGAACAAACTGAAAAAAATGAACAAAATGAATAAAACCAATGAGCAGGAACCGGTATAGGGAAGAATAACTTGCACTGTAATTGGAAAGCTAGAGTTGGAGGCTCAGTGTGGACAAGTCTGAGTCAAAAACCCCAGGGGACAAAGCCATGGTGGGGGGGGTCAGTGCTTTTGTGAGTTTTACCTCCAGGAGCTTGACGAGGTTCTCGCAGTGAATACTGAACAAAAATTCCCTAACTCTTCTGGCAGGGTGAAGGTAGAAAAACTCCAAAGTATTCTTCCTCTGCTCTCACACCACACAAAAACTACCAACACAGAGGGCTTTGGTGACCAAATGTGCGGTTCCTACGGACGAGAAAGCAATCAGCCCTGCAGCAGATGCCACCTGGGTGTCCTCCAATCCCACCCTGACACTATCTACCTGGGTGTACCATCCTCTGAGCCCTTCAGGTGTTCAGCTTTCTGGAAGCACTCCAAACCCTGTCCTTGAAGGTTTTATTGAAATTTCAGGGCTGAGTGCAGTGGCTCATGCTTGTGATCCTAGCACTCTGGGAGGCTGAGGCAGGTGGATTGCCTAAGCTCAGAAGTTCAAGACCAGCCTAAGCAAGAGTGAGACACTCCCCACCCCCCACCCTCCATCTCTGTTAAAAACAGAAAAAACTAGCTGGGTGTGGTGGTGCATGCCTGTAGTCCTAGCTACTCAGGAGGTTGAGAGAAGAGGATCGCTTGAGTCCAAGAGTTTGAAGTTGCTGTGAGCTAGGATGCCACAGCACTCTACTCAGGGCAACAGAGTGAGACTCTTTCTCAAAAGAAAAGAAGGAAGGGAGAGAGGGAGGAAAGAAAGAAAAGAAGGAAGGATGAAAGGGAAGGAGGGAAGGAGGGAGGAATGAATTTCATTACAGTCAAACTTGATTAATCCACTGGGCATTGGTGATCCACTTAAATTTCTGCCCCTCTCCCCTCCCCAGAAGCTGAGAGATGGACTGAGAGTCCTAACCCTCTAATCATGCCTTGATCTATCCGATGAAAGCCCACATCCTGAAGCTGCCCAGGGGGTGCTAGCCATCAGCTAGCATACAAAAAGACATCATTTTGGAGATTCTAAGCATGTTAAGAGTTGTATGCCAGGAAACAGTGTCAAAGACCAAATATATATTTCATAATATCACACTGGAGTAGGGAAAAAGGAAACGTTTCGAAATACACTAAAGCATTCCATTTCAACCTGGATGAAACTGGAGACCATACTCCTAAGTGAAGTATCACAAGAACGGAAAAACAAATAGCACGTGTGCTCACTTTTAAATTGGAACTCAGTGATCAACGCGCATGTGTACAGTGAAATCAAGCAGGTGAAGGGGGAGGGGATGGGTAAACTCACACATCACAGGCACAATGTACACTACCTGGGGGATGGGCACAATTATAACCTCGTCTCAAATTGTACAAAAATAATGCATGTCACCAAACCATTTATACCCCCTAGAACATTCTGAAATTTTAAGAAAAAAATTTTTTGAGTGTTCTATTTTTTTAAGTATCCTACGTCTCTTGCTTTCAGAAGAAACTATTTAACCACAGCCTGATGTGCTGGAGTTTTATGAGAGCCTAATTGACCTGGGAGAAGAGAAAGACTCAACTCCCGCCACTCTGTCCAATCTAAGATGGGAGGAAAAAATTAACAAGCACATGTGACATTCGTAGTCCAGAGGCACAGGCTTATCAAAAGATTGAGGTCTAATCATACGACCAGAGATAAGTACCCCTACTATGGAAGGGGGAACTCCCTTCCCTTCATGCTTTACTCCTACATCACTAAAGTCTATTTACCATTGTATTTTTACACCATGCCTCATGTCTGCCCATCAAGAAAAATTACCAGGCATGTAAAAGCAAGAAACGCAGTTTGAAGAGACAGAACAAGCATCAGAACCAAACTCAGATATAGCAAGGATGTTGGAATTACCAGACAGGGAATTTAAAACAACAAAGGACTCCAAGGATAAAGTAGAGAGCATGCAAGGACTGGTAGGAAATGTAAGCAGAGACAAGAAAAATCTCAGAAAGAATCAGGAAAAAATGCTAGAGATAAAAAACAAAACACTGTAACAGCAATGAAGAATGCCTTTGATGGCTTATCAGAAGGCTGGTCACAACTGAAGAATCTCTGGGCTTGAGGATATCTCAGTAAAAACTTCCAGAACTAAAAAGCAAAGACAAGGTTTGACGCCCATAGCTCAATGAGTAGAGCACCAGCCACATCTACCAAGGCTGACGGGTTGGAGCCCAAACCAGGCCTGCTAAACAACAATGAAAACTGCAACCAAAAAAAAAAAGCTGGGCGTTGCAGCAGGTGATGTAGTTCCAGTTACTCAGGGACTGAGGCAAGAGAATCACTTAAGCCCAACAGTTGGAGGTTGCTGTGAGCTGTGAGCTGTGACACCACAGCACTCTACTGAGGGTGACATAGTGAGACTCGGTCTGATATAAAAAAAAAAAAAGCAGAGAGTAAAAAGTAAAAAGAAAAGGAAAGGATGGCGGAACCTACAAAAAGTTTAATATATGGGTGGTGCCTGTGGCTCAAAGGAGTAAGGCGCCAGCCCCCATATACTGGAGGTGGTAGGTTCAAACCCAGCCCTGGCCAAAAACTGCAAAAACAAACAAACAAAAAACAAAACAACAACAAAAAGTTTAACATATGCATAACAGGAATATGAAAAGGAAAAGAAAAAGAAAGGAACAGAAGAAATATTTGAAGCAATAATGACTGATGATTTCCCCCCACAGAAACCACAGATCCAGAAAGCTCAGAGAACACCAAGCAGGAAAAATGCCAAAAAAAAGCAACACCCAAGTGTATGATATTGAAACTTCAGAAAATCAAAGATAAGGAAAAAATTATGAGCCATCCCTTAAGAAAAAAACACTTGACCTCTATAGGAGCAAAGGTAAGAATTCCCTCTGACTTCTTCTCAGAAACCAGAGAGTAAAGTGAAATATTCAGACTGTTGAAAGAAAAAAAGAAAGCAACCCATAATTCTATCCTTGTGAAATTAGCCTTCAAAAGTGAAAAAAAAGTAAAGACTTTTTATATAAACAAATATTGGTGGCTCGGCACCTGTGGCTCAAGTGGCTAAGGCACCAGCCACATACACCTAAGGTGGTGGGTTCGAATCCAGCCCAGGCCCACCAAAACAACAATGACGGCTGCAACCAAAAAATAGCTGGGCATTGTGGC
>NW_003852536.1:1131333-1132523 GCF_000181295.1 Otolemur garnettii
AAAAAAAAAAAAAATATTGGGGGAAGTTGTTGCCAGTGGACCTGGCTTATAAGAAATGTTAGAAGTTCTTCAGAGAGAAGGAAATAATATAGATCAGAAACACAGATCTGAAAGAAAAGAAAGAAAGAGCATTGGAGAAGGAATACGTGACGGTAAAATAAAAACTTTTCTTTTTCATCTAACAGACATGTTTGTTCACAGTAATAATAGCAATAATGTATTCAGTTGTGTATGCGCACGTGTATGTGTGTGTGTTGATGCTTACATGTAAGTAGGTAAATGACAACAATGATACAAGGGGTGGGAAGAAGGAATTAGGATAATTTTGTTATTATAAGATGCACTACCCATGAAGCAGTATAGTTTTATTTGAAAGCGCACTTAGATTGCTGGTAAAGGAATCTTGCAAACCTTAAGGCAACCACCAATAAAAGTAAAACAGAAATGTAACTGATACACGAAGAAAGGAAGGGCAATGGAATAATTTTTATAAAATACTTGATTAAAATCACAAAAGGAATAAAAAGAGTTCTGCTATATGGATACATACATGTGGTGCATGTCTGGTCCATGAAAGTTAGATCAACTCAATTAACCTGGCCCTGGCCAGCTAAAACAACAATGACAACAGCAACAACAAAAATATCTGGGCGTTGTGGCAGGTGCCTGTAATCCCAGCTACTGGGGAGGCTGAGGCAAGAGAATCACTTTAGACCAAGAGTTTCAGGTTGCTGTGAGCTGTGACACTGCAGCACTCTACTGAGGGCAACAAAGTGAGACTCTTAAAAAAAATAAAAAATAAAATAACCAAAAGAGTGGAATTGGAAGTTTCCTAAAACAAAACAAAAAAATAATAAATGCCTGAGGTGATGGATACCCCCAATTACCCTGATTTGATTAATTCACATTATATGCTTGTATCAAAACATCTCATGTACCCTACAAAGAGCAATTGTTATGCACCATAATAATTAAAAATTTAAAATATTTTTTAAAAAATAATAAAAATGGGCCAAAGATCTTAATAGATACCCCACCAAAGAAGATATATACTTGGGGCTCGACGCCTGTGGCTCAAGTGGCCAAGGCACCAGCCATGTACACCCAAGGTGGTGGGTTCGAATCTAGCCCAGGCCCACCAAACAACAATGACGACTGCAACCAAAAAATAGCCAGGCGTTGTGGCGGGC
>NW_003852536.1:1134510-1137627 GCF_000181295.1 Otolemur garnettii
GTGCCATGGCATCACAGCTCACAGCAACCTCCAACTCCTGGGCTTAAGTGATTCTCTTGCCTCAGCCTCCCAAGTAGCTGGGACTACAGGTGCTTGCCACAGGACCCGGCTATTATTTGGCTAGGGCTGGATTCGAACCTGCCAGCTCCGGTGTATGTGGCTGGTGCCCTAGCCGCCTGAGCTACAGGCACTGAGCCTCTTTTCAGACACTTTAAGTTTGAGAATCCTATCAGACACCTAAGTGGAAATGAAATGTATAACCCTGGAGTTCAGGACAGAAGTCAGAAGTAGAAGTATAATCTGAGAGTCATCAGCATTTTGGTGGCACTTTTATATCATAACCATACCACCAAATCAATGTTGCCTGTGTTCTTAAGATTTCCACCCTGAGCAGTGTAAGTACTGACCACCAAGTACATTTTCTTCACTAGTCCTGATGTCACTGGGATGAGGCAGAAGTTATTTCCTCCATTTATTCAGGGCTGTATCCAGATGTACTAATAGAAAACCAAGTGCCTATAGATAGAACATTTACCTTGGACCACCCCCCATTTTCTGAGTGTCAAGTTGCAATTCAAAACAGGGTTAAAAACCTTAAAAATTTAAACCACTGCAAGTTGCAAAAGAATGCCAGATTTGATTGGTCCTATAAAAGTGAGTTATTGCACATAGGCATGCGTGCATATGATTCATAAGTGTTTTCAGCAAATTGAAAACATATCTTGAACATATGGAAATTAGCAGAAACAAAACTGAACGAGAGATAGCGAGGGAAATAGCTCACTGGATTTGTGGCTTTGTGGAAGTTAAAAAAAAATGAAATTGCCTAAACAAATCCATCCTATGTAAACAAAACGTTAAAAGGGAAAGCCAGCTCTAATTTACTCTGTGTTTGCACTTCTACCGTCAAAAGCATTTTAATTTTTGTTTTGCCTTGGAGTTGGTTCCCTTATGTAACAACCTGTTAAAATAACTGGGAAAATGTGATTAACTATTGCCAGCTGAAATTCTTGTCCCACAAGGACAACCATCTCCCGGCTCCTTATTTGCTTCTCATATTTTGGGCACTGAGCTAGTGGTTGGAGCACAGGCAGGCGGCCAGTGAGACTCTGCAGGAGAGAGAATTCCAGAATTGGGCCTTCTGAATTTGCAGGTATCATTAATTTACTAAGTCTGCCTGCCAGAGCCCCTTAAACACTCACTGTGGTCTCACCACAGGGTGTGGTCAGCCGGAATTTTGCCATACGCTATGTTCCCCAAGGAGCCCAATCTTGTTAAAGTGTAATTTGGGGGC
Organism: Otolemur garnettii; assembly: GCF_000181295.1. Taxonomy (NCBI): domain Eukaryota; kingdom Metazoa; phylum Chordata; class Mammalia; order Primates; family Galagidae; genus Otolemur; species Otolemur garnettii. Next base: position 1,135,805 of record NW_003852536.1, read on the forward strand.
TATGGAAGAGGAATAGGTGAACCTATTCATAGGCTTAGTCACAGCAGTAATGACTTTGCTGGGATTACCTCATCCACAAAAGAAGGATGGCATTGTACACAGTCAAAGCCTACTATCTAGATGAGGTTTTAAACAAACTTAACAAATTCTTATCCTACTTTCCAGCCAATGTACTGTCTTAGGCATCAAACAACCTCTTAATTTCCCAGTAAATTCTCTATAATGAAGCTCATAAAGCCGGTTAGAAAGTTCCTTTCATAGGAAACCCTCTTAGGAAGGAATCCATTCAAAATGGCTAACATAGCTTTTGCCACATAGATACTCTGAAAAGGTTTTTTGATTGAGTCCTTTAGGCTAGCGGCCCCAACCTTTATGATACCAGTGACCAGTTCTATGGAAGACAATTTTTTCATGGATAAGGGGTGAGATTTGGAGGAGGGGTACTTTAGATTCTCATAAGGAGCACACAACCTAAATCCCTGGTCTGCACAATATACAATAGGATTTGTGCTCCTGGGAGAATCTCATGCCCCTGCTGATTGGACAGGAGGCGGAGCTCAGGCGGTGATGCGAGTGATGAGGCACGGCTGTAAATACAGATGAAGCTTCACTTGCTCTTCCCTCACCTCCTGCTCTGTGGCCTGATTCCTAACAGGCCACCCACCAGTACCAGTCTGTGGCCTAGGGATTGGAAACTGCAGTTTTAGATGACCAATACTAAATAATACTAAGGGGCATTTCCAAAACAATTATGGGAATAAGGGAAATAATTCTCCCGCCTCCACCTCCCAAGTAGCCACAATGCCTGGCTGTTTTTTGGTTGCAGCCGTCATTGTTGTTTGGTGGGCCCAGGCTGGATCTGAACCCGCCAGCTCAGGTGTATGTGGCTGGCACCTTAGCTGATTGAGCCATAGGCGCCAAGCCTGGTTTTTCTATTTTTAGTAGAAATGGGGGCCTCACCCTTGCTCAGGCTGGTCTCAAACTCCTGAACTCAGGTAATCCACCCACCGTGGCCTCCCAAGGTGCTAGGATTACAGACATGAACCACCACACCCAGCCCAAGCCTCAGTTTCTTTACCAAGTGGGTAACTAAAGCAAAAGAGAAATAAATTTCCAGACGGAGACAACAGTTAAAGCAGAGACACAGGAATAGATGGATATGTGTACAGGAAATGTAACAGTCTAATTAATACTGAAGTGTAGCACCTGGGCATCACATAATTCTAGAGCAGCCCCCAAAACATGTACAAAGATGAAAAGTCACCATCACAAAAAACAAAAGCTAGATTTTTTTGCAATGTCTTGGAGTGGTTAGATCAGATCTGAGAAGCAAATAGGCAAGAATGGAAGCAATTGCTTTTTTTCTTTTCTTTTTTTTTTAATCACCCTCAGTAGAGTGCTGTGGCGTCACAGCTCACAGTAACCTCTAGCTCTTGGGCTTAGGTGATTCTCTTGCCTCAGCCTCCTGAGTAGCTGGGACTACAGGCACCCACCACAAAGCCCAGCTATGTATTTGCATTTAAATACAGTTTAAAGTGGAGCCCAGAATAACTAATTTGGTCCCCTCTGGGAAAAGGCTGTCATGTGTGGAAAATGTAAGTGAGAGCCACACTTCAAGAAACAATAAATAAGGATGGTGCTTGTGGCTCAGTGAGTAGGGCACCAGCCCCATATACCGAGGGTGGTAGGTTTGAACCTGGCCCCAGCCAAACTGCAACAAAAAATAACTGGGCATTGTGGTGGGTGCCTGTGGTCCCAGCTACTCGGGAGGCTGAGGTAAGAGAATTGCCTAAGGCCAAGAGCTGGAGGTTGCTGTGAGCTGT
>NW_003852536.1:1138095-1144930 GCF_000181295.1 Otolemur garnettii
AAAAAAAAAAAAAAAAAAAGTAGATTGTATGTGGAATGTGGAGTCCCTTGTGAAAAAGTGACAGAAAATACTGCATAAGTAAAATACCAGCTCAGCAGGTTGGGCGATCTCTATCTCTAGAGTGAATATGAATATACATAGCGAAATATTTGTGTTTTGCAGCTGTACTGAAGCATCTGTCAGTAGTTCCATTATCCTTTACTTGTGTATATATTTTTATATCCACGCAGACACATTTGAGGAGGTAAAAATATATGCTCTGTGTGTTCAAATACACTAAAATATTTGCTTGATGGTTAGAATTAAAAGTTCCTAGTAAATGTTTTTCTAACCCCACAGCTCCTGACTAAGATCACATTTTTCAGTTCCTTCTTTTTTCCTCTAAAATCCTGAAAATAAGGGCCAATATAAGCCACGGGAAGAGACACAGCTATTATAAATAGAGATTTTACGTGATCACCTACCCACCCAAGTTTTAAAAACAGACTGAAATGCCACTCCCTCCAAGATTCATAGAATTTGCTTTAAAAATAAATATGAACTGTGTGCTAAGTATATAGCTGACCTCCATGTCCAAATTTGTGCAGGATCCCTCAAGTTCAGACTGATGTCACTTCTATGCTACTCTATTACTTGGATGACTATCATAACTATATGAAATTAAGCAGGTAAGTTTCATTGTTAGGTACCTAATCAAGTGACTGAAAGTAGCTTTGGTATGACAAAATCTCCAACTCGATTGCATGTTCTTTGCTTTTTTTTTTTTCTTTATTTATTTTCTTTTTCTAAAATGTGAACTCCCCAGAAGATAGAGTTTCACATCCAGTCAGGATCAATTCATACTGAAAGGCTGCTGTAAGAACTCGCACGTCAAATGGGGCCATCAATTTTTGCATTAAATTACTAATATGTATCTTAAAGAAAGTTATCCACGCCTTTTAAGTTTTCATATTGGTTGGCCCAAAGGCATTCATAGTATTCTCTTTCATTCTGCAATGATTTGTAATTTTATAAATATGTACATTTGGTGCTGTCTTTATGATTTCTAATATTATTTCTTTGTGCCCCTTTGTTTCTTGATCAGTCTTATTAAAGATTAGGTATTCACGTTAGGTATTTTTCTTAAAACGAACTTCTGTTTGTATTTATTTAGTCTATTATGACTTTGTTTTCTATTTTACTTCTTTTTTTTTTTTTTTTGAGACAAGAGTTTCAAAACTCTTGTGCTTGAGTTTCAAAACTCTTGTAGAGTACTGTGGCATCACAGCTCACAACAACTTCCAGCTCTTGGGCTTAAGCAATTCTCTTGCCTCAGCCTCCCAGGTAGCTGGGACTACAGACGCCTGCCACAACACCCAGCTATTTTTTTGTTGCTAGAACCCGCCAGCCCTGGAGTATGTGGCCAGCGCCCTAACCAATGATAAATATCATATAATTTATTGACTATTGTATTGAAAGGGAACGCTATGGGTGCCGAGCCTGTTCTTATTTTTATTGATTTCTTCTGTTAAGGGTCAAATTGTGCCCTTTGCCCCAAAAGATATGTTGAAGTTCCAATCTTCAGTACCTCAGAACATGACTTTATTTGGGAATAGGGTCAATGCAAATGTAATTAATTAAACTGAGATGAGTTCATCCTAGAAAAGGGTGGGCCCCTAATGCAACAGAACTGGTGCCCTTAAAAGAGGAGGGAAATATGAACTTGGCCAAAGACACGGGGGTAGGCTAATGTGAAGACACGCAGGGAGAATGCTGTGAAAATAGAACTGGAAGGATACACCTACAAGCCAAGGAACACCTGAGGCTATAATTCTTTTCCCAGGGCCTTCCAAGAGAGCACGGCCCTGCCTGTCTTATGGTTCCCGACTTAAAGATATTTTGATTTAAGACATTTTGAGTTTACAATGCTGTGAAAACAGTGTACATTTGGTAGAAACCGTACTTCTAGTACCCATATGACCATTCTGTTTTTCCCTTTCAGTATAATAGTCAATGAATTATATGATGTTTAACATTTTATTACGAAATAGACTTTATGTTAGATGACCTTATCCAACCACAGGCTAATGAACAAGGTCTGACAATTAATTTCATGAGCTCATCTTAGGGAAAGCGCTACATACCTCATTGCTGAGTATCACTATGGTCACCTTTGAAGTCCTTCCCTTGGGAGGCTATGCACTGATGCCAGCACCTAGTCCACTTTTCAAAGTAATTTTGGAACTCGTTCTGAGGTGGCCATCAAAGCTGTTGTCATATTACCCTTGATGTCTTGAGTGTCACCAAAAAATGTCTTCATTTCAATATTTCCTTTATCTTCAGGTAAAGAAAAAAATCATCAGGGGCCAGATCAAGTATGTAGGGAGGGTGTTCTAATACAGTTATTTGTTTACAGGGCAAAACACCTTCACAGATAGTGCTGTGTGAGCTGGCACATTGTCATGATGCAAAAGCCATGAGTTGCTGGCCAAGATTTTCCGTTAAGATTTTCTTAACTATATTATAGGAGGGACTTTACCTAACAAATGCAATGAATGTAACCTTGATCTTTGTACCCTCAATGAATCCCCAACAACAACAACAAAAGGATTTTCCTGTTTCTCCATTGATGTTTACATGGTCTACTATGCTTCTCACCGTCAGCCTGCAATTCTGAATTTTTTCATGAATTTTTGTAATGTTCAGTTCTGCTTGTTAGTGGCCACCCTGACCTCTCTTCATCAGTGATGCTTTCTGTCCCCTCAGAAAACCATTTAATACACCTGTACCCTGCCATTTTTTTTAATGGTATTATCCCCATAAACTTAGACTAACGTGTCCCCTATTTCACTTCCACTCCTACCAAGTTTAAGAAGAAATTTACAAATGTTTGTTGTTCTAATTGAAGTTCCAACATTGTTATGATAGCACACAAAAACACAACAACAATAATGAATACCATTTCAGCATGCCACTGCTACACATCAACATGAACACAACTGTGAGACATTGATATACCAAGGTTACAAAACCTTACTGAATTGTTTGTACAGTGCTGCCAATGTAAGCACATGGTAGCAAGTTTGCAAACTTAATTGTCAGGCCTTTAAATGTTCTGAGAATGTTCAAGGTAGGCTAGTCTAAGCTATGATGGTTGGTAGGTTAAGTATATTAAAATCATTTTCAACTCATGGTATTTTCAGATGATGTTCAACTTATGATGGGTTTATCAGGATGTAACACTATCATAAACTGAAGAGCACCTGTACCTTGATTTCACACTCTGGTTTCTAGAACTATGAGACAATAATTTTCTGTTGTTTTAAGCCAGAGTACCAGTTTGTGGTACTTTGTTAGCCTAGGAAACTAATATTTTCTTTCTCCACTCTTTAAGTTTATTACTGTGTTGTTTTCTACTTTCTATATGGAAAGCTTAACTTGTTTGTTTTCAATCTCGTTTTCTTAAAAATGTGTTTAAGGCTATACATTTATCTCTAGGTGCTGCTTTATTTGCTACCCTCATTTTAAATATTTTTGTATTTTCATTGTGATTTCCTTTTTTTTTGAGACAGAGCCTCAAGCTGTCATCCTGGGTAGAATGCCATGGAGTCACAGCTCACAGCAACCTCCAACTTCTGGGGTTAAGCGATTCTCCTGCCTCAGCCTCCCAAGTAGCTGGGACTACAGGTGCCCACCACAACACCTGGCTATTTTTTGGTTGTCGTTGTTTGGCAGGCCAGGGCTGGATTCAAACCCACCAGCTCTGGTGTATATGGCTGGTGCTTTAGCTGCTTGAGCTACAGGCGCAGAGCCTGTGATTTCCTTTTTAATCTTAAATTATTTGGGAGTAAATTTTAAGCTTCAAAACATATTGAAATTAAAAATTTTATTTTTAGTGTTGATTTCTAGTTTATTTGAATTATCAGCAGATTATGAACCACATGAAACATGTCACTAATTTTTTTAAAAATGTGTTGAAACTATTTTTTAACCTAGCATGTGATACTGCTTTTGTAAATGCTTGAAAAGAAGGCATTGTGTTTTCTTTCTTTCTTTCTTTTTTTTTTCAGACAGAGTTTCACTGTATCACCCTTGATAGAGTGCTATGGCATCACAGCTCACAGCAACCTCAAACTCTTGGCCTTAATGCGATTTTCTTGCCTCAACAGGCAAGTAGCTAGGACTACAGATGTCTGCCACAACACCAGCTATTTTTGTTGTTGTTGTTGTAGCTGTCATTGTCATTTTAGCTGACCCAGGCTAGGTTTGAACCCGCCAGCCTCAATGTATGTGGCTGGCACCTACCCACTGAGCTATAGGCATTGTATTTTCTTTATTTGTGTGGTTCAGAGTAGTATAGTTATTCAGTGTATATACTAAATTAAACTTTTAAATTTTGTGCTTAAACCTTCTGGGTAGTCAGTAATATTTTTAACTCTACAAAGATGTGTGAAATTCTTTTATCATGATAAAAGTTTTATCAGTTTTTTTTTTTTTTTTTTTGAGACAGAGCCTCAAGCTGTTGCCCTGGGTAGAGTACTGTAGCATCACAGCTCACAGCAACCTCTACCTCCTGGGCTCAAGTGATTCTCCTGCCTCCGCCTCCCAAGGAGCTGGGACTACAGGCACCTGTCACAACGTCTGGTCATTTTTCTTTTTTGATTGCAGCCGTCATTGTTGTTTGGCAGGCCTGGGCTGCATTCGAACCTGCCAGCTCAGGTGTATGTGACTGGCACCTTAGCCACTTGAGTCACAGGCACTGAGCCTCAGATTTTTCTTTATGTATTTCAAGGTGCCTAAAGCTTTATGATTGTTATATTATTATTATGCAAAGCATATATTAATATTATGTTAATATATAATGTCCCTTTTCATTAATTTTTTGTGTTTATAAATTCTATTGCATCTAAGATTTCTATACTGCCCTTCTTTTTGTTCATATTTTTATTTTGAACCATTTTCTATTCCTTTGTTTTTTATTTTTCACGTGTTTTTATTTTAGCTGTGTATCTTATGTGCAGTATACACCTGTTTTAGGTTTTTAAAAAATTTGTTCTGTGGGACACAACTACCTAACAAATGCAAACACAGTAACCTAACTCTTTGTACCCTCAAATTAACCTAAAATTAAAAAATAAATTGTCCTGTGGAACAACAAACATCATGTGTACTCAATACTAAATTAGAACTAGTTGATCAACACCTATGTACTCATAGGGAAGCAAAACTCATTGAAATACTGGTCAGGGAAGGGGAAGGGCAAATTGTCAGACAACAGATACTTTGCACAGGTATGTTGTATACTTTCTGAGTGAGGGGCACACCTATAACTTTGACTTAAAATTTACAGAAGCAAACTATGTAACCAAAACTCCCGTAACAAACTGAAATAAATTTTTCAAAAACTTCATTCTGTTCTCCAGAATGGAGGAAAAAGTATCCCATGTACTCAGCCCTACTATGAAGCCCATTTATAGCCTTCATGTGAAAGCTATAACCCAACTATATCCCAGGAAGAAAGGGAAAAAGGAGAGGGAGAGGAGAGGGGAAGATGGATAGAGGGAGGGTAATTGGTGGGACCACACCTACGGTGCATTTTACAAGGGTACATGTTAAATTTATTAAGAATATAAATGTCTTAACACAATAACTAAGAAAATGCAGTGAAGGTATGTTAACCAGTTTGATGGAAATATTTCAAATGATATATAAAACCAGCACATTGTACCCCATGATTACATTAATGTACACAGTTATGATTTAATAATAAAAAAAACTTCATTCTGTTAATCTGTTTTTTGACATGTTTATGGTTGTTGAGGTTAATATAATATTTGAACTTTCGTTAACTCTCTTTTTTTTCATTTTATGTTTCCATTTTTTTTCTTCTGCCAGACATGGTATTTTATGTATTTTTGTAGTTAGCCTTACCTTGTTAACTTACATACTTAAGTATTTCATTTTCTAAAAATGTTTCTATTCTTTTTTTCTGGCATGATAATGATCTCAGCATATATTAACTTCCCGTTAATATTTTCATCTTCTTTTCCAATCTTTTACCCCCTCTAGCTTTTTCCTATTGTCTAGAGTTTCAGTTCATCCTTTTAATCAAATGCAAAAATGCTAGATTGTTGTGGTAAAATTTAACTTACTAATCCAGTTTGTCAATTTCTATGTTCATCATTTTCATTAACATTTGTTCCCTTTTCTTTTTGCTGAGATGCATTCCTGCTAGTTATTTTCATATGAGTCTATGAGTAGAAATACCTTTTCATTATATTTTTGAAAGTATCTTTAATTGGACTTGAATGACAATTTCAAAAGGTGTATGATTTCAGATTCTAGTTATTTTCCCTTGGCACTGTAAAGACATTACTTCATTGTCTTCTGGCATCAGATTTTGCTAAAGAGAAGTGAGCTATCAGTCAAATTCTCATTCCTATGACATGACATATCTTTTCTCCCTAACAGCAACTAAGCTTTCTCTTTATCTTTGATGTTCTATGTGTATAGTTTTACTAAAGTGTATGATTTTTATGTTTTTCCCGCTTGGCACTCTATATGACCTTTCAATATGAGATCGTAGGTATTTCTTTAACCATGGAGAATTTTATTATCTCTTCAAATATTGCTTTTCCATCCCTCTTTTTATTCGCATCTTCTGAAACTCCTAGTAAACATATGTTAAAACTATTAATAGATCCTCTATGTCTCTTAACTACTCTTTCACAGTTTTTATCTTTGTCTCTCTGTTCTGTTCCTTATGCAAAATCCTCAGATTATTGTCAATCCACTAATTATCTCTTTAACTACAGTAGAACCTCCATAGTCAATTACTTTCACACACACACACACA
>NW_003852536.1:1145843-1165038 GCF_000181295.1 Otolemur garnettii
AAAAAAAAAAAAAAAAAGGAAAGAAAGAATATACTTACTGTGCTTTGAGCTTTTTCCCAAAATAATTTAATTAATGATCTTTAAAATTTTTCTCATTACAGCTAAGATCCTCTCATGGCACACCAGTGTGCCATGACACACTGATTGAAAACCACTGGCTTAGGAGTTCATTTTGACTCTAGACTTCCGTTCTCTCTTTTTTTTTCTTTCCTCTACTCCCATTGTGCTTTACCCCACTCCCTAGAGGTTTTGTGACTGTCTTTATTCTGCATTTGACTCCCTGGGGCCCCAGTTCAGACTCTGTCCACTAATGATGCCTCCAAGATCCAGCCCACCATGATATTAAAGACAGCACAGATTTAGGCACCAAGCCAGGGACTGGACCACCTCCTTTCCCAGTTATAATGTCTGTGTCTCCCTCTTGCCTAAGTTCACAGTGCTGCTAAAAGCTATAGCACCAGACAGGAATAGCTTCTATTTCATCCTCCCTTAAGTAGGAGGAGCCTGCTCTGCCTCTGGCTTCAAACAGTGAGCCTGGCTTCAGTCTCCAATCTCAGCATGGAACTCCTTTATTTTAATTTACCCTGGAAGAGCCAAACTCTAGCTAATATTGCCTGGTTCCAGATACAGAGCCCCAGTAAGCATGTGGCTTCTGCTCAGCTCACAGCTTTGTATTTCTGTTTGAAATCTGGGCCACGGACGTGTTTTTTTAGTTTTTAAACTTCATAAACTCTATCATTGCTATGTGTTTGGAGCAAAAAGGTGTCAGAGAACAAACTTGCAGAGCTGTATGGACTAGGTTTGCATGTCAACATCTTCAGCAAATTAAAGACCCTGCAATGCCTTCAATTCAATCTTTACTTCACCTTTAGATGGGAAGCAGGATCTGGACTATAGGTGACTATATGTCACAATTAAAATAATGTCAAAAGCATAGTTTTTAAAGTGATTTTCTCTTAACACCTGACTCTCTAATAATCAGATTATCACATGATCTAATTCAGTTGTCACAGTATTGGAAATATCAAACTTTCTACCTTTCAGTTAATTTTCTCATCAGATTTTCATAGAAAAGCAAGTATGTTCTAAAAATGAAAAAGAAAGATGGGGAAAATGTCATCTCAGCCCCTAAGTTCTGGAATTTTCTAATGATTATTTATACCAAGTAAATAAGCCCAGGAGTAAATGAAATGTGGTTTACTGCTTGTGCTTCCTGGAATTTCTTGCAGCCAACACAGAATTATGGCATCTCAGAGTTGGAAGAAATTCTTCATATGACCACACTGAAAATTATTTTTGTTGGTCTGCATCAAATTTGTGAAAGTGACTAAAAGCCTAAGACTTTAAAGAGTCCTGGGACAAAGGTAAGAACCCACTTCAAAGGAAGTTCAGACATCCAGCTGATTCCTTTGAAGAGAATTTATTTCCATGAAAATTGTTCTGAAAACTTTCTGATGGGACCAGAGACCAAAGAAGGCTATTTTTCTCTCCACTTACAAATGGAGTTGTATTGCCAGTGGTGTGCTGATACTTGTTTTAACAATCATTCTCAAAAATGAAATGAAATGAAATAAAATAAAATAAAATAAAATAAAAAGCAAGCCAGGCACAGGGGCTCATAAGGGCAATTCTAGCACTCTGGGAGGTCAAGGCAGGAAAATTCTTTGAGCTCAAGAATTAGACACCATTCTGAGCAAGAGGGAGAACCAATCTCTACCAAAAATAGAAAAATTAACCAAGTGCAGGGTCCCAGTGATACAGGATTCTACCACTCAGGGTAAACAGGGAGCCCCCCATTCTCTAGGCCCAGGTGAGCTCAGAGGTCCGTCTCCCATTTCCAGGCACAAGCAGACTACCTTTTTTGGAACACACGCTCTGGGCTCTGATAAGATCATGAACAAAGCAGCCTGTGATGATTTTTTGGGTGGTTCTACTCTGGGTAGGAGCATATACCCTAATCCCTTCTCAGGGACAAAGACTGTAAAGGACCAACTACCAGCCATGTGTGATCCTCTAGACTTAAAACCCCTAGATAAAAGAGCCCACTAGTGGAGACTCCCAAGAGAGTTCTTCAGTTCTTTCCCCCTTCCAGAAGCTCTGGTACTTTTTACTTCTTCTGTATCCCTTTCTAACTTCTAATAAAAGTCCTATTCTACCACTGCTCTGTGGTCCATGGATTCATTCTTCGAATCCCTGAGACCAAAGACCTACTGAAGAGTGAAATCCGGTATCACCAGCTACTCGGGAGGCTGAGGCAGGAGGATCACTTGCGCCCAGGAGTTTGAGGTTTCAGTAAGCTGTGATCACACTACTGCACTCTAGCCCGGGTAACAGAGTGAGACCATATCTCAAAACATACACACATACACACACACACACACACACCATGGGGTGGTGCCTGTGGCTCAGCCGGGTAGGGTGCCAGCCCCATATACCAGAGGTGATGGGTTCAAACCCAGCCCTGGCCAAAAAAAAAAAACTCATGGAAGTAGTCACCAATTTCCATGGTGTAAATACTCCTACCATGGCTGATTTCAAGCTACCAATATGTATCATCAAACAGAATTGAAAAGAGGTGCCCACACAGATTCTCTGGGCCGGTTTAGACAGCTTCAGCATACTTCTGTAATAATACCAAATCCAATACTTTCCAGATCTCAACTTAACCTCTCAGAAGGATTTGGCATAGTCGTTTGCACAACTAGTAAAAGACTCTTCCCGCAGTCTTTATGTCATAATGCTCTCCTTTCTCCTATGCTCAGGTTAATCTAGAAGTCTCCAGCAGCTCCTCCTGTCCTCTGCCTCCAGGCCATAGCGACACTCAGCACTCCTTCTGGAGCCTGCTTCTCTTTTCTCTCCACACTTCCCCCAAGTGATCTCATCCAGCCCTGTCGCTTTAAATATCACCAAAATGCTGTTAGCGCCAATATTTTTGTCTCCAGTCCAGACATTTTTTTCCTGAGCTCCAAGCTCGTATGGCCAACTGCCTACTCAGATATCTCAAAGGCAACTCAAATTTAACTTGTCCAAAACTGAACTTTTGATCCTCCTCTTCTATCTTCTTATCTAAATAAGTGGTGCTACCATCTGTTCATTTGCTAAAGCCACAACCCTAGGAGTCATCTTTGCAAACTCTCTTTCCTTTGCTCTTAAAAGCCAACCCTTTACCCAATACTACCGATTCCACTTGCAAAATATTTCTCAAATCTGTCCATATCTCTCCTTCTCCAAGCCCCCTTCCCCATTATCTCTTGAATGAATTAACTGCTACTGAACTCCTAAGCACCATCCCTTTCTCTTTTTCCTGGCACTCTTCACAATGGCCAGAGAGATCTTCTATTGCACTTTTTTTTTTTTTTTTGGAGACAGAGTCTCACTCTGTTACCCAGGCTAGAGTGCTGTGGTGTTATCATAGCTCATGGCAACCTCAAACTTCTGAGTTCAAGTGATCCTCCTGTCTCACCAAGAGGCAGTGTAGCTGGGACTATAGGCACTTGCCGCAATGCCCACCTAATTTTCCTATTTTTAGTAGAGATGGGGTCTTGCTCTTCCTCAGACTGGTCAAGGGATCCTCCCTCTCAGAATGCAAGGATTACAGGTGTGAACCTCCATACCCAGCCCCATTGCATTTAATAAGAGCAAAACATCCTTATATGGCTCACAAGCATGTTCATGATCAGATTTAAATTTAGTTCTCCAACCCTACTATAGCAGGAAACCAACGCAGATAGAAGCCTCCAGGCACCAGTTGATTAGAGGAAGCGGCTTTATTTCGGCCAGGGGAACTCAGAAAACCAGTGTTTCCAAAACCAAGCCCCCCCACCTGAATCCCCTGCCTCCCTTTTATCCACCTTTCAGGGCTAGAGTGCATGTGAAGGTCATAGAACTGAGAAAGACATGACATCACCCTCAAGGTCCTGGGCTCAAGGGGGAAAGGTCAGATTGGCCCCGGCCCTTGAGACCGGTTGGACCGCCTGCCCTCAAAGGGGACAGAAGTCCAAGGAAGTTACTAGGTTACAATCTAGGCCCCACGCATGTCAAGGGAGGAACATGAAACAGACAACAGAAACGCCTGCGGCGTGGCTGAGGCCTACACAGGGCAGCCAGGACAGATTCTTTTGGCTCTGCTTTTATTTTCTTGCCTCAGTACCACTCTCCTCGTTTACTCTGGCCACATGGGTTATTTTAGTTCTTAATACCCAAATTCTCTCTTGTCTCAGATCCTTCACATTCACAATTCCTTTTGCTGACAATTCTGTGCCCCACCCTACAGTCTCCACATAGAGCTTAAGGTAGCTTATAATTCTTAGTATTGATCTGTTTGCTTATTTAATGTCTATATTCCCCCAGTAGAGTATAAACTGTATGAGCACAAGGCCCAGTAGAACTGCTTTCCAAATTGGAGTCAATCCTTTCAGACCCCGCTCTTGCTTTATCAGTTAAGTTTATGTAACATTCTAAATCCCTCTTGTCATTTAAGCAATGGTGACAGCATCTTCATCAAGAGTAGATTCCATCTTAAGAAACCACCCTCTTTGCTCATCCATGAGAAGCAATTCTTTATCCATTCAAGTTTTACCATGAGATTGCAGCTATTCAGTCACATCTTTACATTCCACTTCTAATACTGGTTCTCCTGTTATTTCTACCACATTCACCACATCTGCGGTTACTTTCTCCACTGAAGTCTTAGAACCCTCAAAGTCATCCATAAGGGTTTCCAAACATCCGTCAACTGTTTCCAAACTCTGGTTAATGTTGATATTTTGACGTCCTCTGATTAAACACAAATGTTTCTTAATGGTATCTAGAAAGGTGAATCTTTTCCAGAAAGTTTTCAGTTGACTTTGCTCAGAATTATCAAAGGACTCACTATCGATGGCAGCTATAGCCTTTGAAATCCATGTGTCAAATTATACAACTTAAAAGTTGAGATTACTCCTTGATCTACGGGCTATAGAATGGATATTATACTAGCAGGCATGAAAACAACATTCATCTCCTTGTATATCTCCATCAGAGCTCTTCAGTGACTAGATATCTTGCCTATAAGCAATAATATTTTAAAGGGAATCTTTTTATCTGAGCAGTAGGTCTCAAAACTTTCCTAGTTAGGGAGAACTTTCTAGAACTTTCATAGTTAGGGAGAAGTCAATTCTCCAGTCTCAGCTTTTCTAGTAGCTGGGATTACAGGTGTGCTCTACCACAACCAGTTAATTATTTATTTGTTTGTTTGTTTATTTATCTATTTACTTTGTTGCCATGGCATCACAGCTCACAGCAACCTCCAACTCCTGGGCTCAAGGGAGTCTTCTGCCTCTGCCTCCCAAGTAGCTGGGACCACAGGCAACTGCCACAACGCCCGGCTATTTTTTGGTTGCAGCCGTCATTGTTATTTGGTGGGCCCAGGCTGGATTCGAACCTGCCACCTTAGATGTATGTGGCTGGAACCTTAGCCACTTGAGCCACAGGCGCCAAGCCAAGGCCAGTCTTAAATTCCTGGCCTCACACAATCCTCACATGGTGGCCTCCCAAAGTGCTGGGATAATAGGTGTGAGTCATTCTGCCTATCTGGAAAGTTTTAAAATATTGTGAGAATTAGAAAAATGTGACAAGCTTGGCGCCGGTGACTCAAGTGGCTAAGGTGCCAGCCACATAAACCTAAGGTGGCGAGTTCAAATCCAGCTTGGCCCACCAAAACAACAATGATGGCTACAACCAAAAAATAGCCGGGTGTTGTGGCGGGTGCCTGTGATCCCAGCTACTTGGGAGGCTGAGGCAGGAGACTTGCTTGAGCCCAGGAGTTGGAGGTTGCTGTGAGCTGTGATGCCACGGCACTCTACCCAGGGGGACAGCTTGAGGCTCTGTCTCAAAAAAAAAAAAAAAGAAAAGAAAAATGTGACAGAGACATTAAGTGAGCATGTGCTATTAGAAAAATGACAATAATAGACTTATTCAATGCAAAGTTGCCATTTATAAAGTTTCTATTTATAAAAAAACACATTATGTATAAAGTACAATAAAAAATGAATGTACTCATGGCTTACCCTGGCATCTCAGTCTCCCATTTCTCCTTTAAGTAGACTCTGGTATGCTCTCTGTCTAGCTTTGCCCATTCTCAATTTCTTCCTGAATGGTTCTACATACCACTGAAACACAGAGATCTGTTTAACTCTAAGAACCCACAAAATGACCTCAGTGTGTTCTCTTTGCCTGGGACCAGAATTTTTAGCTGTAACTGCTGCTGTGTATTATGTAGGTTAAACAAAGTAACTGGTTTTTGTTAAAGAGAATGACTTCCAGTTTCAGTGGGTGCTTCCTGAAAACACAGTTTCCCCATGATACAATAATCATTGATTCCATTATCTCCCAATCTTTGTTCTTAGGTGACATATAATATATGCATAAGACATAGTCCCTATAATATATTCTATACTTGTTGTTTCTTTAGTAAATCTTTTCATAGCTAGGAGTAGGCTGAAAATTATCCTTATTCTATCCGAATTATCTATACTACGCTACGAAATGGAATAGTCCATGGTAAGACAATTTTAAGTTATAACTTTGCCCAAGTAGGTGATAATTACTTTATTGAGTATTTCATACCTTGTCACTTTGCATAGTGCTGAAGTCACACCTTCTACCTATGGCTCAGCATGCAGCTTTGAGCCTCAGTGTCTTAGAAAAACTTAGCTTGGTGGACCAGGTTTACAGACCTGGGGAGGACATGGAAATTCAGGTTTCTAATCCAGAATCTTCTTCCAGCTTGCTGTGTGGCCTTCCACAAGTTACTTCATACTCAGTCATTTCTTCGTTTTAGCATGGAAATAGTGCCTATTAACTTCTCCAGGGCATTGTAAGAGAGGAGAGAGCGGTAGTCAAAATGAAAACGAACTGAAAATATCAAGATTCCTTCAGTACTTCTGATGTAAGTGAAAAAAAAAGAACAAGGCAGTACCGGAAAACCTAGCAGGTAGACAGCCAAAACCAAAGGCTTGTTGTTGTTATAAAGACAAAGAAACAATGTCTGACTTTAACATTTACACGTTCCAAACCACAGTCTTCCAAGCCTTTCCTCTGCAGCCAAGCCTGCCGGTAGGAGCCAAGTCTAGAGGAAAGTTTCCAGAAAGCAGATTTTGGCAACAGTTTCCTTTAAACCTGCAAAGAAGACAGTTTAGTTTTTTGTTGTTGTTGTTTTTTTTTTAAGGACATTTTCATTCCTTTTTTGCCACAGAATTTCACGGACTGTGTTTCTTTTTCCTTTTCAGGTCATAGTATAGGGATTTTTTTTCATAGTCAGATGCAAGGAACAGAAATTTTTCTTGAGGTTTTTTTTTTTTCTTTCCTTACAAAATTCTTTCAACTGGTGGGTGGAGCCAAAGCCTAAGATTCTATTTTGCGAGAATCATGTTTTTTCTTACGTGATCATTAAAGTTATTTCAGAGAAAGAACAGGGTACTAAAGTCCACTTTCCGAGTGCTTTGAGAAGAGGCTCACATGGGCCATGTGAAAGGAAGGATTATTGATTTCAATTTCAGCCCCTGGACCAAAGGCCTCTAGGGCCCAGAGTCCTGGCACCCAGAGGCAGCAGTGGGCCCTGGGTCTGTTTGGGATAGTTTTGTAAACCAAAAACAACCGCTGCAAGTGCACTGGTTTCAGAGGAATGTCCTAGAAAATTGCCTTCCTTCTCCTCACAACGTGTCATTACAGAAAAATAGAAGCCGGTACATTCCAATCTGATTCCCATTTAACGCTGCAAAGCCTGTAAATTTTGCCATGAGGTAAGGGGCTGATTCAGAGCTCCAGCATCCTTTTGGTGCCACAGACACTATTTTAAAATGGATATTTCTTTGAGTTTCTCGGTGTTATTCTGCTAGGGTCATGGAATAAATAGAGCTCTGTCTGATGAGAATTCTTAGTCCTGGTAAACAAGAACTGGGACGCCTGGTGGCCAGAGTAGTTGTCTTGTGTTTTAAAGGTGAGGAGTTCAAATCTTGTGGGTTTGAGCTAGGGTTAAAGTATGCACGTATCTTGGTCAAAGAAGCAAAAACATTACACAATGGAATCTGGCCTAACCACAACTAAGTTCTGGCTGCAATTAATTAAACAAATACTTCCTATGGAATTCTTTACCTAATGGATCCCGGACAATGGGCCACATTCCAGAAGGCACAGGAAAGCTTTACTTTGCAAGCTTCCTGCCCCTACAATGTATATATCCTTGATTTCCACCACACAGACATAGAAAGCATATTTGCTACTTTTTGGGGGTGGGGGCCGGGGCTGGGTTTGAACCTACCACCTCCAGCATATGGGGCGGGGCCTTACTCCTTTGAGCCACAGGTGCCGCCACTATTTGTTGCATTCTTTACATTTTGATATACCTGCAGCCCCAGGCCTCCTTTCCCCTCTTCATTTTCTTTTTCCTTGATTTTTCAGGGAGATAATAATTTACAAATTTAAAGGCATGTTCTTTGCATGGATGACTCATTGGAAATAGCCCTCATTGAAAGAAAACATAGCCTGTATTAGGATCTTTCATTTTAGTGGTCTAAATCTTCATAAGACTTTGTTTTTCTATAGCACTTTAACTATTTATAAAACACTTTACATTGGTGACCTCCTTTCATCCTCAGAGCTATCAAGGGAGGCAAATACTGTGCCTGTTTAGCACGCAAGAAAAATGAGACCCAGAGAAATTGAGAGATTGAGACTTGCTCAAAACCCCTCAGCCAGTTGGTATCAGAGCTGATCCTCAAACTCAGGTCTCTACAACTCTAAATGTTTTCATTTCTATAGCAGAACTGCCTCTAACCACAAAAAAGTGCTATAGAATTACATTGATGGGGTGGTGGCTGTGGCTCAAGGAATAGGGCGCCAGCCCCATATACCAGAGGTAGCGGGTTCAAACCTGGCCCCGGCCAAAAAAAAAAATTACGTTGATGTTCCAAATTTTGTCACTGGTCCTACTTTATTGAGCTATGCTTGGTAATGTCACTGCCATCTTAGAAAGAAAATATTTGCTGAAGTTCCCCATAAATGCTAGTCACTCAGACAGTGCTAACAGTTGTACTGCTTTAAATAAATTATCTGCTCTCCCGTTCACTTCTAGACATCTACAAAAGCAGGGAAATAACTAATCCGTGGTGCTTCCTTGCTCAGAGAATGCCTGAAATTAGAAATATCTCAGTATTGTGACCTGAAGTTGCCGCAGCAGGAAGTTCTGTTTTGTAAATTAAAACGCCAGCCATTTTCTCTCCAGTTGTCCTTTATTGCCAGTAAAGCTTTGGGGAAATAGTTCCTCGGAAAGCTATGTATGCATATGTGAGATAAAGACAATGATGATAACTGCTCCCTACCTACCTGGCCAAAGTGTTGGAAAAAGCAACAAGATAATGTCTATGCCGTGCTTTGAATGGCTAGAAGGAAAGGTAGGGTTTATGAGCAAGGGTGTAATTACATTGAGTCGGCAATGATATCATCGTCTATATTATACATATGTGGTCGTTGCCTAAGATACTGCTGAATATAATTTGGCTCTCACGTTGGATGTTTTAAGGACATGATGATATTACAATAAGTTAGCAGAGGAGCCTAAGCTGGGAAAGGAAAGCATCCTTTTCTTTTTAAAAGTCCTGGATGACTGAAATCTATTTTAGGCTACCTTCTTCAGCTGGTCTTGCAATTAGGACTGCCTCCAACAGGCACAGAGCACTCCTTCCATTTTTTGGCCAGAGAAGTGACTTTTCTCTGTGGCTGGGGAAATCACAGCTTCCAACGCTACTGAGGGACCACCAAAATTTAGAAGCCCAAATGGAGAGTTTCTATGGCCATGCTTCTAGATAACCTATGACTTCAGTCTTGTTCCCATAGAGCAGTGTCCTGCATCTGATACGGCCAGACCAGATGACCTTCCCCCATCATTGGAATTTGTTTAAAAGAATAATTCTAAAACCTAAACCCACAGCTCAGGGCTATATCAAGCAGTATGAGTGTGCCAGTCACTGTGTGAGGTATTGGGGCTACTATGGTTAAAATGTTATTCCTCATGTCACACGTGCTGGCTCAAGCCTGTGATCCTACCACTCTGGGAGGCCAAGAAGAAAGGATCCCTTGAGATTAGGGGTCCAAGGCCAGCTGAGCAAGAGTGAGACTCTGTATCTAATAAAAATAGAAAAGTTAGTGGGGAATTATGGTGGGTGCCTATAGTCCTAGCTACTTGGGAGGCTGAAGCAGGAGGATCACTAGAACCCAGGAGTTTGAGGTTGCTGTGAGCAAGACTGATGCCATGGCACACTAGCCTGGGCAATAGAGCTAGACTCTGTTTCAAAAAAAAAAAAAACCCTCAAAACAAAGAAACACCCATTATTTTTCAAGGAAATGGCTGTCCAAGGAGGGCAAGCACCCAGAAAGAATGAGCAGCCAGGGTGGTGCCTGACACACAGTGAACAGGAGCAGAAAAACACCTGATGAGTAAATGGGCAAGAATGTACTGTAAGATCATTATTGCCCATTTATTGCCCATACAGCATCACGAAAAGTGTGACATGCCACAGAGCAGGTAAGAGGCCCCTAACCAAGAGTGGCAGGAGGAGGAAGGAGGGCACACGGAAGGACAGGTGCAGTGGCTGCCCAGAGGCAGGTGCGGGAGCACCCCCAGTTGACCATGACATCAGAGTGGAGTGTCAGGCTTTGCACTATATTCGAGGTCACTTTTTAACACAAAAGTGGTCACAGCCCATTATATAGGTCTCAGCCCATGGTGTGCAAATTCTACATTATTACAAATGATTTCATCTTCTACTCATTTATTGGCCTTGTAATCAAACACTAGACAACAGAACTGAAAAGTTTGCTTGGGAGCTCTTAAATTTCTGCCATTGAGCACAATTATTTGCGTCCCACCTCAATATTATTTTTTATAGAGACATGACCAACCATCTGTATTTGTTTCCTGTGGCTGCTATAACAAATTAGCACGGACTTGGATGCTTTAAAAAAATCATATTTGCTTTCATGGTTCTGGATGGAGGCTTGAGGTTTGAAATCAGTTTCTCTAGGCTGAAAATCAAAGTGTCTGCAGGGCTGCTCTCCCTCCCCAAGATCTAGGGGAGAATCCGTTCCAGTCTCTCCTTCCAGCTTCTGGCAGCCACTGGCATTCCTTGGCTTGCAGCCACCATATTCTAAACTCTGATTCACATTGTTCCATCTCCCTTTGCCTCCCTCTTATTTTGGGCTCACCTGGATAATCCAGGGTTATCACTCCATGTCAGGATCCAGAACTTAATCACATCCACAAAGTCCTTTTTTGCCATATGAGGTGATATTCACAGGTTCTAGGGATTAGGATGTGGGTATCTTTGTGGATGGGCAGTGTTATTCAGCCTATCACATCATCTCCATATGAATCACTGCGTCTCCATCACAAACCTGTTGAATATCTCAGATGAATTTCCCTTTGCTTTCTTTTAAGAAGGCAGAACCACCTCTCATTCTTCTTTAGGAAAGAAGGAAAATAGGCAGAAGGAGAGGAGAGGAGCCCCTAGGACGCATTAAATGATTTACATATACTCTTCATAATGAGACTGCGGATAGCTATTTGTCAACATTTTACAGATGACAAAAGTGAGGCTTAGTGAGGACAAGTAATCTGTGCAAAGTCTCCCAGGGATTAAATAACAGAGACAGAACTGAACATGGATCTGTCTTATGTCAAAGCCCCTTGCTGTTATACCAACATTCCTCCAATTTCAGTAGCACACTAGCACCTCATACAGGAAAAATATTGCCATAGACACCCAGCTTGAGAAACAACTGACTTAAGGAACTAAGTTTCATTTTATAAAAACAGAAATTTTTTTTTTTTTTTTTTTTTTGACAGAGTCTTACTTTGTTGCCCTGAATGTCATACCCTTGATGTCATAGCTCACAGCAACCTCAAACTCCTGGGCTCAAGTGATCCTCTGGCTTTAACCTCTTAAGTAGCTGGGACTACAAGTGGTGGCCACAATGCTTGCCTAGTTTTTCTATTTATAATAGAGATGGGGTCTCACTCTTGCTCAGGCTGATCTTAAACTCCTGAGCTCAGGCAATCCACCAGCCTTGGCCTCCCAGAGTGCTAGGATTACAGGTATGAGCCACCGCACTTGGCCACGTAAATTTTAAAAGGCGCAAGTTACCTCCAGATCCTGGTGTCTGACAGACTTCAGTGCAAGAAACACTACAAGATAGCATGGTACCTCCTACTTCTGAGAACTTCATTTTCAAGGAAGGGGCTCTTAAAATTAAGATCCAGCAACCTTGTTGCTCTGCTGCTTGGAGATGACTTCTAGGAAACAAAGCATTTTGCAGCTAATAAGATTTTAACACTGGCTCGGCACCTATGGCTCAAGCAGCTAAGGTGCCAGCTACATACACCTGAGCTGGCAGGTTTGAATCCAGCCTGGGGCCACCAAACAACAATGATGGCTGCAACCAAAAGGTAGCTGGGCGTTGTGGCAAGCACCTATAATCCCAGCTACTTGGGAGGCAGAGGCAGGAGAATCACTTGAGCCCAGGAGTTGGAGGTTGCTGTGAGCTGTGATGCCGCAGCGCTCTACCCAGGATGACAGCCTGAGGCTCTGTCTCAAAAATAAATAAATAAATAAATAAATAACATTTTATCACTAGCAATCTGTTAATATGATAGCTGTAAGTCAGTTATTTCCACCACAGAGACGCGCGATGAACTTGATGGTGGCATTTTCTGAGCTTAATCTAAGTGAAATTTTATCTGCATGTCCCATGCAAGCCTTGTAGATGAAAGTTACCCTTGTCCTGGCACATGACAACCATCCATTACAATATTGTAACCTAATGCTTACGGGGCAATTACTCAATTACAATTACTACGTGCAACGAATGTACTTAATACTTGTGAATACCCTGGGAAGCAGGTCGTGTTCTTACTGCCCTTTTACAAATGATAAAATTCAGGCACAGAAAGATGAGGTTAGGTAATTTCTCCAAAGTCATATAGCTAGTCAAAGATGTAGGGCTAGGATTAAACACAAGTATCTGGCTATGGACACCATCTTTTAATATAACCGACAGCAAAGATGTTCACGTGGCATCCAAATTCATCTCCTGGGCCCAGGCCCTGCGATCTGAGCAGTTGCACAGCGCACCTGCCCTGTCCCTGCCTCTGTCCTCCCTCGTCTATGGCAATTTTGCCCTGTCAGGCTCTTTCTGGAGAATGCAGGTTTCCTGTTCACTGTCCAGTCATTCAGGAACCCAGCCAATGGTAAAATGACACTATCCCAGCATTGGATACTAGAAATGCCAATCAGCTTTACCTGCCACCTGTTCCCAATAGCCTCTACCGTAAAGAGAAAAATAGAACATCCCTCCACCATCCCACACTTCCCTCTAATCCCTCAGTTCACCCTTTCGTGACCTTTTGCCTTCAAAAATTTCCTTGGAAAAATGCTGAGGTTTGAAGAGAGGCAGCATATGGCTTGTCTCAACCTTCCTAGGAACGGATAGGCTTCCAATTCCGGGAGTTCCCTGCTTAATCATTTCTTCAGTTTTCATGACCCAGACATTCTCATCCGTGTAGACAGATTGCTAAACTTTGTCTTTGTCAGTGAAATTCAGTTCTAGTTGGGAGTCGGTTCCAGGTGGCCGGTTACCTGGATAGTGTCGATAGCTACCCTGTCTAAGGGGAAGCACTTTCTCACGTTCCTAGAGATCTGATCTTCCCTTTCTTGGGTCAAATGCACAAGAATGCATCCTACTCAAAGAAATAAAATTGGTTTGTTTTCTTGTCTGCATTTCTGGGAGGCATATTCCTGGTCCCTGTTCAACTCAAGCATCTACTTGCTGGAGCTTGGAAACCCCTTCCCTAGGAATAAGAAGTGTCCCCTTACCTGAAGGGGATACATTCCAAGGCTCCCAGTGATTGCATGAAATTGTGGGTGGCACCGAACCCTAAATATACTATTTTAGGTGATAACTGAGATGGCTACTAAGTGACTATGCTTAGACACAAAGGGAGCATTCATGTCCCAGAGGGACAGAGTAGGACAAGGCACAACTTCATCAAGCTACTCAGAATGGTGCACAATTTAAAACTTATGAATTGTTTGTTTCTGGAATTTTCCATTTACTATATGATAGATCTTGGGTAACTTTAACTGTGGAGAGTAACACCATGGGTAAGGAGTGACTACTGTATTGACAGTCCTCAAAAGGCTAGTCAGTGGTGGAACTTGTGCAAATATCCTGACAATCAAGAAGCAACTTACTGTAGAAAATTATAATAGGGGTGGTGCCTGTGGCTCAAAGGGATAGGGCGCTGGCCCCATATGCTAGAGGTGGTGGGTTCAAACCCAGCCCCGGCCAAAAACTGCAACAAAAAAAAAAAAAAAGGAAAATTATAATAAGTCTTGGAGCCTGTAGCTCAGTGGCTAGGGTGCCAGCCACATACACCAGAACTGGTAGGTTTGAATCCAGTCTGCCTGCCAAACAATGATAACTACAACCAAAAAATAGCAGGGTATTGTGGCAGGAGCCTGTAGTCCTAGCTACTTGGGAAGCTGGGCCAAGAAAATCGCTTAAGTCCAAAGAGTTTAAGGTGGCTGTAAGCTGTGACGCCTGGCACTCTACTGAGGGTGACATTGTGAGACTCTATCTCAAAAAAAAAAAAAAAAAGAAAGAAAGAAAAGAAAATTATACTAATACAAGGATTGCCTAAAAGTCAACATCCTGAGGTTCTCAAATTATACCTTACTTACTCTGAGATGAGTATATCCATATTAGTTCTTTAAAAAAGGAATTTCTCTCTCTCTCTTTTTTTTTTTTGAGACAGAGTCTCCCTCTGTCTCTGTTACCCTGGCTAGAATACAGTGGTGTGATCATAGGTCATAGCAAACTCAAACTCCTGGGCTCAAGTGATCCTCCTCTATCAGCCTCCCAAGCAGCTGGGACTACAAGCACTGGCCACTGCGCATGGCTAGTTTTTCTATTTTTAGCAGAAACAGGGTTTTGCTCTTGCTAAGCGTGGTCTTGAAATCTTGGGCTCAAGTGATCCTCCTTCCTCAGCCTCCCAGAGTGCTAGAATTACAGGCACGAGCCACTGTGCCTGGCCAGTTTTTGTCATTTCTTAATCATTGCTTCCTACTTTTACTCCTAAGATCCCAAACTCTGAAGTGGCCAAACCCCACTGTTTTCTCCTATAGGGCCCAGTTTGGGTCTGTGCCTGACACCTAAGAATCCAACAGCAGCTATAACAACCCTGATTCTCTCCTTGGACCTCGTTGGACTTGACCTCAACATTTGGATATCTGTAAGCAGAAAGATATGTTCCCGAATAAAGAAGTCAATAAAAGATTCGTGTTTACATTTTTCACTCCTTTCTCATTCCCTGCACTTATAGGGCCCTTCTCTGAGGTACTATCAATCTATTTAATCAGCTTCCCTAAAGTAAGTTCTCCAGGGAAAAAAACAATGTTTCAAGTGCTTTCTTAGGGCATTTTTTCATCTGACTCCTGCTTCCCCTAAAAGATGGTAACTATTATTATTATTTTTTGAATGAGGTCCTACACACACGTACAGACATATATTTAGAGACAAGGTCTCACTATGTTGCCCAGGCTGGTCTTGAACTCCTGGGCTCAAGCAATCCTCCCTTCTGAGCCTCCCAAGTAGCTGGAATGACATGTGCCACCATAGACATGTGCCACCACACCTGCTGAGTAATTCTTATTTTATTATTTAGTGTGGATTTTATTAAGAGAAGTCGGTTCATTAGACCAGGAGATTTTCAACTAACCTGTCAAGAAATCTGGTGGGACTTTTTCCATCTCGGGAATCCACGTTGAAAGAAAAACAACCTGATTCTGCAGCCTGCTTGCTGATGCTATGAACTACACAATACTTTTCCAATAAATCCATTTTCTGCTTGGTATTTCTGTTGGTTGCAAGCAAAGATTCCAGCTAGTACACTCGCCTGTCCTTTGAGAACACATAATCCAGGAACAAGTTAGTATGATGGACTTAATCAGGTCATTTCCCTCCCTCAAACTGACTGCCCCAGTCAGTTTGTGCACAGACTATGTGGTAATTGGTTTACTTTTTCTTCAATCTGAAGAAGCTGTGTGTGCGCCTGGAGCAGCCAGGGCAGACCTTACTAGACAAGTGCCATAGAAGCCCAAGCAAACTAGGACAGACGATAGGAAAATGGGAGGATATGTCTGATGGCTTCTCTGCGCAGAGGTGGCTATGTGCACTCAGGGCTAAATGAAAAGAATGTGATATGCTCATTTTTTTAAAATGTATTTGTTTTTCACCCCAAATACAGAAATAATTCATGTTCATTGTGGAAGATTCGAGAGAAACAAAAATAGAAGAAAATCATTGCCTGTTATCCCACCAACCCCCAATCAACCTATAATTGAATTTTTGATGTGTGTGTGTGTGTGTGTGTGTGTGTGTGTTTTGAGATGGAGCCTCAAGCTGTCGCCCTGGGTAGACACCCTGGGTAGAGTGCTGTGGCATCACAGCTCACAGCAACCTCCAACTCCTGGGCTTAAGTGATTCTCCTGCCTCTGCCTCCCAAGTAGCTGGGACTACAGGCGCCCACCCCAACACCCAGTTATTTTTTGGTTGTAGTTGTCAATGTTGGTTGGCAGGCCCAGGCTGGATTTGAACCTGCCAGCTCTGGGGTATGTGACTGGCGCCTTAGCCACTTGAGCTATAGGCGCCACGTCAGAAATTCTGATGTGTTTCTAATATTTTTTCTATGAAAATCTTCTCATAGCTATGATCATTCTAGTCTATTGCCAATTCAAATTCTGAAAAGAGCAGAAACATTTATTTCTACTACATGCTGATGTGTATACAAAGATATGCATATATATATATATACACACACACAATACATACATACTATAGATATGAAAAATGGTGGAAATGTTTATCATATATTATATATTCCCATTTTTATATTTCATACTTATATGTATAAATATTTAAAATATAATTCTCATTTTTATATTTTATGCATATATACATATTTCATATATATACACACACGTGTGTATATGTGTGTTCCCAATTCTGGAAAAAAGACAGTGAACTCTATTTTTTGGCAGAAAGCAGCATTTCTCAAAGGGTCCCATAGAACACTTACTCCTACATTTGTTAGCAGCCGCTTATATACATACTGTGTTTCCCTGAAAATAAGACCTACCCAAAAAATAAGCCCTAGCAGGATTTCTATGCATTTGTTAAATATAAGCCCTACCCCAATAATAAGACCTAGTGATGGGCGTGGCTATGCAGATATGCATTTCCACGTGGAGCAGTAAGGAAGACTGGAATACCTTTTATCTGCCACAGCTCCTTTCTCTGAGCCATTCACACTTATGCGGTGCACAGGTGGTAACCGTGGTCACAGGCATCCTATTGCGCATGTGCAAACGGCTAGGGGAAAGGAGTTCACGCATCACTAGCACCAGCCGCACCAAGGTCGGCTTCCCCTGTCAGGTTCCAGAAGAAGATGACTTAACTGTATTTGAATAAATGTAGATTGTTGTATTATACTTAATAAAAATAAGACATCCCGTGAAAATAAGCTCTAGTGTGTCTTCTTGAGAAAAAATAAATATAAGACAGTGTCTTATTTTTGGGGAAACACGGTAACAGGAAGAGATATTTTCTTGATTAGCTAAGTTTGGGAAATGTGGAGTTAAACTTGAATGTGTTTCTTTATTGCATGGATTTTGAGAGATTTTAACAAATTAAAGTGCAGGGTGACTTTTCAAAGTCAGCATTTCCTTAACATGTTTGACCACAGAACTCCCCTTTAATGTCCATTTCTCGGGACCAGTGTTCTAAGGAGCACAAACCCAGAAATCCTGGAACTTCCTCTCATATTCCTCCTTTTTCCACCCACTTGATTATTGAAGAACCAATCCAGAGTCAAAGGAAGGAAAAGAGAGAATGTCTTTTAAATATACAAAAGCAAAATATGGAAAAGAAATAACAGAATGGGGCCTTGGAAGGGATTTTTCTTTGCTGATATTATTTATTGGATGAACATGTCTGAGGGTGTGACGTGCACAGACAAACATCACAATTCACACTGGGGAGAACTGAGAGCAGAAAGCTGAATCTTAATGGCTTAATCTTGTATTGAGATATATTGCTGCATAAATGGTTTACCCCCATTAAAGTAGAAAATCTAATGAATTTACTAGAACACTGCATTGCCAGACTAAAGGCGACTAACTTAGTATTACTCAGGATCATTTTAGTTCTTCCCCCAACAAAAACAGCTCCACGTGACAATTTTTTTCTTTTTGCGCAGTTTTTTTTTTTTTCTTTTTTAGCCAGGGCTGGGTTTGAACCCACCACCTCTGGGATTTGAGGCCGGCGCCTTACTCCTTTAAGCCACAAGCACCGCCCAATGTGACAAATATTTTAATGATGCAAACAAACATGCGGAAATAAAAGAACACAAGAGATGACTCAGCACCAGTAGCACAGTGGTTACAGCGCTGGTTACGGCTCCAGCCACATCATGGAGGCTGGTGGGTTCAAATCCAGCCCTGGCCAGCTAAACAACAATGACAACTGCAACAAGAAAATAACCAGGCATTGCGGTAGGCACCTGTAGTCCCAGCTACTTAGGAAGCTGAGACAAGAGAATTGCTTGAGCCCAAGACTTTGAGGTTGCTGTGAGCTGTGATGCCATCGCACTCTACCAAGGGCAATAAAGTGAGACTCTGTCTCTTAAAAAAAAAAAAAACAAGAAAATACCTGGGTGGGTGCCTGTAGTCCCAGCTACTTAGGAAGCTGAGATAAGAGAATCCCTTGAGCCCAAGAGTTTGAAGTTGCTGTGAGCTGTGATGCCACAGCACTGTACCCAGGGCAACATAGTTAAAAAAGAAAAAAAAAAAAAAAACCCTGTTCTTGTCCCATCACCTCCACAGCTGACCTGAAGTCTGGTCAGGCTCCAAGCACAGCCCACCACAGAAATCTGTGAATTCAGCCTCAGTGTAAGTTTGAAAAGATGGGAACATGTCTAAAGGCCAAATTGCAACTTCACGTGGGCAGAAACTGAGGGAAAGAGGAAGTAAAAAAGAAATCTGCTGGGCGGGCGCCTGTGGCTCAAAGGAGTAGGGCGCTGGCCCCATATGCCAGAAGTGGCGGG
>NW_003852536.1:1165103-1178278 GCF_000181295.1 Otolemur garnettii
AAAAGAAACCTGCAATAGGTGATGTCTCTTAACAAACAACTTCTTCACCACGGATTCTGCAGACTTGCTTTGTGCCAAAGCCCAGCTGTAAGACTCTGCAATACTCCTGAGCCTGCTGCTATAGTTTTAGAATATGCTAAGTGTTCAGGAAAGTCTGGGAAATACCAGAGTTCAAAAGTACCTTCTTTCTAATAAGGCGCCTAGAAGATAATCCTAGGAAACTTCCTAGTTTTTCGGGTGTAACTCTCTTTGTGCTTCTGTTTGGGGAGCTGCTCAGCCGACCCCCATTACAGAGCATCTGGGTCGAGCTCTTGGTGACCCTTTTGAGGGAAACGGAACCTGAGAATGTCAAGCTGGAGGGGACCTGAATGATGATCTCCTCCAGCTCAGCCCCCTCTGTTTACAGATCTTAAAACAGGGAGCCTGAAACCCACCCAGAATCCTAAGAGCAAATGTGCTTCTCTCTTCTATCTTCGTGCAATTTTCCCATGGCATCTAGCCAGAGCATCCACATCAGTACTGTCCAGAGGATTTATGAGGCCAAGCGATCCTTTGGGTTTCTACGCAGACCTAAACAGGAAACCCACACAAGGAAATGCCCTTTCTGTTTGCAGGCCGAATTCCCAGGATGCCTTCCCCAGAGTGCCCCAGCTGGGACAAAACAAAGGCCTGGCACAACAAATGCCCTTAGAGCCGAAGGCAGAAGTGCCCTCCCACCCCTTCCCAGCCCTCTCCAGCCCAGGAGGCCTTATGTTGGTTTAATGAGAATAAAACTTCCTTCCCTGAGACCTCGACGTAGCTTTGCTCCATTGGTCTAGAATGCTGGCTGGGGGCTCAGTCCAGAGACGTCCACCCCTCCAGACCTCCAGGCAGGTTTCAGAGTATTGTGTCTCACCCTCGTGACATCAATAAACCTATGAGAGGCCTCTAGATTAATAAACCAGGCACCCTGCTCACACCCTTTCTATTCTTTCCCCACATTAGCTCTGCCTAGAGGATGCCTTGGAACTGAAAAAACATTTCCCAGCCAAGGGGCAGCCAGATGCTACCAAATCCCTCTGTGCCACCATTGCTCACTGTGACAGCCACTCGACCTGACACAGCTCTCACACTTTTGCTGCAACCTCAACACCCTGTGTCCTGCCAAATCTCCTCTCCCCGTTTAATCAGGCCATCTGCCCGGACACAGCCATTCCGGCCCATAATGGCATTTTTAAATCTTTTCAGCTCTCCCTGGAAGATTCGAGACTGAAGAAAGGGACTGTTGCTCGGGGATGGACAGGAAGGAAGCCCACGTTCCTGGCTCACAGAACCACAGCATTGCTGTGACCCTTCGTCCCCTCCTCAAGGCATCTCTTTGGGCTGCCACCAAAAATAGACTCTGTCCTCCTTGCTTCACCGCCTCCTCCCTCGGGAACGAAGACATAGGCTTCTAGTGAGTCAACAGTATTATCTGGGCTTGACTGTCTTTCAGGAATTCCCAGATGTTGGGAAGAGAATAATGTGTCACTTCCTTTAACAAATAGTCTGGGCATCTGTGCATTTCCTTTTGTGCCTGCTCTTTAGGAGACTATGATACAGTGACAGAGAAGGGCAACTCACCCCGGCTTCTACTCGTGATCACAGCACCAGGGGCCTCCTCGAACCCAGTGAATTCCAGCTCTCTAGCAAGAAATTATTTCTGCATGATGAGAGGTTACTCGGTGGGCACCATGCCTGTGGCTTCGGTGATGTACACACTGAAGGCCCGACCTCGCCACGATGCCATACATTGATGTAGCAAAATTGCACTTGTGCCCCATAAATATAGACAGAAATACATGGGGAAAAGAGAATATTTCTGACCTCTGTATGCCTAGGGAACCCCACAAAAAGACAAAATAGGTAGTAGTTAAGAGAAAGGACTTTGGAGACAAGAGAAATGCTCTAAGGGAAAAAGATAAGTAGCCAACGAATCCTGGGAGGAGGTTTGGAGTCATCAAATTGTTCATCCATTCTGCCACATCACAGGTTCTCTGTACTGAGCCAACATGGACAACACTCAGCTGAGGACTTGTCCTACACCCAGCCCTGCTGAATTGAAACTCTGGGATGAGCTCTTCCATCTCTTTTGACACGCCTTCCAGGAGATCCCCATAATGCTTAAGTTTGAGAACCACCGGCCAAGCCAGGTGCACCTGCGGGCCTCCCAAAAAGCACAACGAGCAGAGATGGTATCGGATGATTCCTTGAGAAAATGGTTTGGTTCCTTTGCAGAAGTGGGAGGAAGAGATGAGACTATCCTGGCCAGAGAAAGGTCCTAGAAATAGAAACGATGTAACAGCAAATAAAAGAACCCAACCCAGGCTATGGCCATACCTCTTTGCTCATGCTGCATTAATTTTTTTTTAATTAAACCATAGCTGTGGACATTAATGTGATCATTGGGTGCAATGTGCTGGTTTTATATACAATTTGAAATGTTTTCGTCAAACTGGTTCACATAGCCTTCACGGCATTTTCTTAGTTATTGTGTTAAGACGTTTATATTCTACACCTAGTAAGTTTCACATGTCATACTGCGTTAATTTGCAGCACTTCTAGAATATGGCTCCACAGTGTATTTTTCAATTTAAATAAAATGTTAAAATAGGCCAAGCATGGTGGCTCACACCTGTAATTCTAGCATTTTGGGTGGCTAGGAGTTCGAGACTAGCCTGTGGAAGAGGGAAATCCCTGTCTTCCCCCAAAAATAGAAAAATTAGCTGGGTGGGTTGGCAAATACCTGTAGTCCCAGCTACTCAGGAGGCTGAAATGGGAGGACTGGTTGAGTCCAGTTTGAGGTTGCTGTGAGCTATGATCAAGGCACTGTACTTACTCTAGCCGGGACGACAGAACAATTCCTTATCTCAAAAAAAAAGTACAAACTGGGGGACCAATTATTTAAAATGTATGTTCTAGGTGGCTCCTGTGGCTCAAAGGAGTAGGGAGCCAGCCCCATATAGTGGAGGTGGCGGGTTCAAACCTGGCCCTGCCCCGAAAAATGTATGTTCATATTGATCAATATATAGAATAAATATTGGAAGATAATACGTCAAAATATTAACAGTGATCACCTCTGGATGATGGGTTAGGGATACATTTTATTCCATCTCTAATGCCTTTCAGTTTTCTCTCCCAATTTTCCACTGTAAATAGATATTTTTGTAATCAAAAATAATTTTAATACAATGACAAGTTTGTTGGGCCAAAATGTCACTTATGCAAATGTGTATAGCCCTCTCCAGAGGTTACATCTCCAAGAATTTATGTCACACAGATAATTAGCACCACCTGTTACACTTGTGCTAAAACGGGCATGAGGAAGGTTGGATTCAGAATGTATTAAGGGATCGTGGAACTCATCAGCTCTGGTTGAAACTGGCACAGCTGTGAGAGCTGCAGAAAAAATGTGAGCCAGAGCCCACCCTGGAGCCCCGCTGGGCCAGTCTAGCACCCTCATGCACCTCCAGGGCGTGAATCTGGGTTACTGGGTGTGCTCAGTAGCCCACAGGGACCTGCTATCCCTGCAGACAGCTTTGTTCAGGATCCCCTGAAGCCTTTGGTTTTTACACCCTGATTTCCTAATGGGGATAGGCCCCAGGCAAAAACAAAACAAAAAAAGCACAGTGAAAAGGCCCTCAAAAGCCTAGAAAGGAAGAAAGGACAATGGAACCGTGATGTAAGGGTGGCTAAACAGCCAGTGACTCAGCGCTTCTGCGCAGTCAACACCAGCTGCAGCCAGCAGCAGCGGTGGCTGTGGCAGCTCCCAGAACACACACACACACACACACACATACACACACGCTGTGCAAACATCACACTGTCTGGAGAATGGCAAAAATTGTGTCTCTTGGACCGTGCTTCAGCCAGAATCAAAGATTTCTGAAGCTGCAAGAAACCTGGCAGAATGTATTAGTATATCAGACCTTATTTCAGGTTTTTATTAACATCTTTTATCAAGGTCCCTAAAGAGCTGGATACTTGTCAGAAGGTCAAGTTCTTCAAACTGGGAGCCAGCATCTGCCTGCCTGTATGGCCACATCTCATTCTAATTCCTTCTGAAATGTCTAAGGATGACATTTGGTTTTAGTGTGGGCTTCTCAAGGAGACTTGGGGGTTAGGGGGATTCTCTCCCTTTGTGAGTCATGGGAGGGGGTGGGAGAAGATTTTCCATAAACTACAAATGGGAATGGGAATATGTCCTGCGGATTTTGACACAGGCAATACCTCTGTGAAAAAGGTATTATATTATGTATTTTTGTTGTTATTGTTGAGACAGTCTCACTCTGTGCCCTGGGTAGAGTGCAGTGGTGTCATTATAGCTCACAGCAACCTCAAACTCTTGGGCTCAAGCAACCCTCTTGCCTCAGCCTCCCAAGAAGTTGGGACTACAGGAGCCCACCACAACACCCAGCTAGTTTTTCTATTTTTAGTGGAGACAGGGTCTTGCTGTTGCTGAGGCAAACTTGTCTCCAACTCCTGAGCTCAAGTAATCCACCCACCTCAGCCTCCCAGGGTTTTAGAATTACAGGAATGAGCCACTACTCCTGGCTTTATCTTATATATTAAAAGATCCATTTTTTAAATTCAGCCTTTACCTCAATCCAGGAGTCTATTACAGCATCCTCTGCCCCATGGAATCAGGTGGACTGGCCCCTCTCCTCCCAGAGGGCTCTGCCACCCTCCACCCAAGGCAAGGATTAGACTGGTCCTGAGAGGCCAACTGCTTGCCATTAACCTACAAATCCATTCATTGGACCAACACTGCTCACAGGATATGATCAAAAAGCAACTTCAGTTTTTGTCATCGCTATTTCTTCTAAGATTAGTCCATGAAGAAAGCCCTTTGCTACCATTAGATAAAAACTCTGAGGTCTGTGGAATTTTTCTGCTCACTCTGAGTTATTGGCTCATTTTATGGGCATTTTAGATCACAAAATACATACCATTTTGCCTGGCAGCTAAAAAACCCACAAAATCACAAAATACAGTCTCATTTCATAAATTAGGTGTCTGGGTTAAGTATCTAGAATATTAACATTGTAATATACAGTTCCATGCCCTGCCTCTAGAAAAAAACTGAGTGAGGCAGCATCTGTGGCTCAGAGGAGTAGGGCACCAGCCCCATATGTGAGAGGTGGCAGATTCAAACCCAGCACCGGCCAAAAAAAACCACAAAAGAAAAGAACCGAGTGCAGGAAACAGCACCGTTTTTACCAGGCTCTCCCTGTTGCCATCCTTTCATGCATCTCAGCTTCCCAGACCAAGTCTTGGATTGAATTTAGAAATGTCTCCCAGCCTGCTGTCTGTGCCATACGGCCTACATTTATCGGTCCCTGCTCCCTATAGAAGAGCAGTTCTTGCCCAAACACAGCTTTATTTTCTTTCTTTACCTACCTGCCCCCTCTGCCAAGTCTACTGTACCTTTCTCAGGAGTTCCAGAGTTTTATCCCATGGAAACAAGCAAATACGATAAGTTAGAATTGTATTTTCCCCCTTCCAATCCAATGTTGGTTACAAACATTTACCAGCATACCACTGCGTGCAATTATAAATGCAGTAACTCTTGCTGTTATATATATTTCTATATTTGGAGTCATCATGTGACATGGCCAGAGATAAGGTTCCCAGTTAGAGTTATGGTAAAGAAGAGGGCGGAAGTGAAGCCTTCACTTCACTTAGGAGTATCCCAGGGAGTGGCCAGCAAGGGCGTGTTGAAAGGAAGGACTACAGACTTCGCAGGCCTGAGGAAGCACCTGTTTTCTAGGAAAAGTAATTTGATAACAGACGTAGGAGAGAAGGTCTATGTTCCTCAGAATGGGGGCACAGGCTGGGTGGCTAGGGTGCCTAGAGTGGCCCACGGAGGCAAGGCTGCCCTGTTTTCAGGCCTGGAGA
Organism: Otolemur garnettii; assembly: GCF_000181295.1. Lineage (NCBI taxonomy): Eukaryota > Metazoa > Chordata > Mammalia > Primates > Galagidae > Otolemur > Otolemur garnettii. The sequence continues at coordinate 1,171,020 of NW_003852536.1, forward strand.
GGTCTCTGCTGTCACATGTGTTTCCCGGCACCCATGAACAGAGAAGGTACACTCCTCCTGAACAGCAAGGGCTCCAGCCTGGCATGCCTGTAGCCTGCAGGGTCCCATGGCTGTGCTCAACTCTCTGCTCATGAAAGATGGCAGAATCTATGACAGCGAAGGCCGCTACACCCCACCTGGGATGATCAAAGCCTTCCTGGGAGCTGGCAAGGCCGGGAAGCCCCGTGCTATCAGCCCCTAGTCAGCCTGCATTCTTGATTTTTGCTCATCTGGCTTGGCAACTTTCCGAATGTAGTGTGACTGTACCAGACTAGGAGATGAAGCCGGGATTGGTGAGAACCCCAGGCACAGGGTGTGGAAAGCCAGCTCCTGACTGTGATAATTATCATGATCCCTGGAGAGGATAAAGGAAGGAAAAAAGAGGCCTATAACTAACCAGTGAAACGCCCTGTGGCAGTGGCCCAGGCAATGATGGACTGGCAGTGCCAAGCTCCTAAAGGAGCACGGACTATGCTGGGGTTGAAGGAACAGACCTCTACAGCCCCACAGAGACACAGTGAATTTCCCCAGCAAGTCCATGACCCATGAAGCACCAGTTGAGAATCTATCACCTTGATTCCCAAGGCAGGAAAATGTTTATAAATCAAACTCGTTCTGTTTTCTACAGTTCTCCAAATTTATTTTCTGCTTGGACTCATTGTCTTTACTGAACCTGGGTATAATTAATTTTTTTTGTTGTTGTTGCTACCAGCCATGGATAGCCCCATAAGCTTTTTAATACTATTAGAGTCTTCATTTAAGTTAGAAATTAAGCCAAACTTGCCATTCTTGAAAACATTCAAATGTCCATGCTTGGCCTGGTTTTCCTTTGTCTTTGTGGGGCACAGAATCCCTGATAACGACACCGTAGGACTCGCTGCAGAGTGCCAGAAAACACTGAGGTCAAAGGGCAGGTGACTCTGGAAGCCGAGGGGGGACAGAAACAGAGAAAAATCATATTTTCCCTTTCCCCAGGTCACAAATTATCCGAGAGAGAAGTTGCCAGACACTAGCCTGACTTAATTTTTAGAAACCAATTTAGAAAAGTGTGACATGAAGGAGAGAAAATTAAATACTAATTCACAGAAATGCATTTGGTTTGAAAGTTGGATAAATGGTAGCTCTATCATGAGGTAGTAATAAATCATGTATTTTTTTTTTTTGGCTCGGCGCCTGTGGCTCAAGTGGCTAAGGTACCAGCCACATACACCTAAGGTGGTGGGTTCAAATCCAGCCCGGGCCCGCCAAACAACAATGACAGCTGCAACCAAAAAATAGCCAGGTGCCTGTGGTCCCAGCTACTTGGGAGGCTGAGGCAGGAGACTCACTTGAGCCTAGGAGTTGGAGGTTGCTGTGAGCTGTGATGCCACAGCACTCTACCCAGGGGAACAGCTTGAGGCTCTGACTCAAAAAAAAAAAAAATTTATGTATTTTTTAACATCCAAATTTATTTATTTATTTAACATCCAAATTTAAAAAAGGAGTAAACTCAACATATGTGCTGAGGAGTTTCAGAACAACACCCCCAGATCCATCTAAGCAGTCATGGGCTTAAATGATAATCCTCTTAGATCTGGAGGTAACAAAGTGTCCTGAAACCAAAAGTAAGTTCTGTCAGCAATATTCATCCCCCCAGTCTGACCTGCCTCAGACTCAAATCTACCCCGTTGGGGCTGGCAAAGATCTGATGGTTCTACCACCTTAGACCTCTCTGAACTTACTTAAAACAGGTGAAGAGACTGTGCCGTAGCCTCTAAATAGTCATTTCTATTACTCTACCACCACCTAATGGCGAGGTGCATTAAAACACAAATGTAACCTGGCCCAGGGATCACTGACTACCCCTCATTATTTTTGCATGCTGAATAGTTTTAATGTATCTATCTCTGCAGATAAGTCACCAAATTTTCTTCCTTGTTCGAAGGTTTCTGGCAGGGATAAAATAATGTAGTCTTTAATCTAATTATCTGGAAAAAAATTATATAACATTAAGAGAGGACAGAAAAGATTTCTAAAACACTCTCCAAGTGTACTTCATAAGAAAATACTATTATTTTAATATATATATTGTTTAAACTTTGCCATGCATGAAAATTTAACAATAACAGAAAAGAAACTCGGCTCCTGTAGCTCAGCGGCTAGGGCGCCAGCCACATACACCAGAGCTGGCAGGTTCCAATCTAGCCTGGGCCTGCCAAACAACAATGACAAGTACAACCAAAAAAAAAAAAAAAAATAGCCGGGCATTGTGGCGTAGGCCAGTAGTCCCAGGTACTTGGGAAGCTGAGGCAAGAGACTCTCTTAAGCCCAAGAGCTGGAGGTTGCTGTGAGCTGTGACACCACAGCACTCTACCCAACGCGACATAGTGAGATTCTGTCTCAGAAAACAAAACAAAACCAATAACAGAAAGATAAATGCAGTACAGTGTATGTATACACATTATCATCTTACAGAGAGGATAAAAATTAAACCATAACCCTAGGCAGAGACTAACCACTGTTCTAAAAATAAAGTCCCCTGGCAGAAATAAAGTTTTACTGTTATGTCAGAAAAAAAGATACCAGATTACTAACCGTTTACCCTCTGTTCCTGCTGATTAAGATCTCAGATTATTACAATTTATTTGGGGATTTTCCTCCCAATGCTAAATGTTGGAAGCAGAAATCATTTGGGGAAATTTACTGAGCAATGAAAACAAAGGACGCTCCTCCCAATGCCCCGGCTCTGTCTTTTCTGCAAACACACAGGACACACATATCAGGGATTTTCCACTTCCTGAACAGTCTCATTTGTGTCACTAATAACTCTAAATCACATCAGAAGACAGCCAGGACCTAGAGCACTCCTGGGACACAGTTAGATGGTCCCCAGGGCATTGAGACTTGCTGCAGAGCCCCCAGAGCACACATGCTGGGAGGATGACAACCAAATACTCAACCAGCATCTGGGACACAAACTGTCACAAGAGCACAACGCAACATGGGTAGGCAGAGTTAGGGTGTCCCGAAACATGACTTCAAATACCAGTTATGCTGTTAAGCTTTGAGACATGTATTAGTAAACTTAAAAATAAGCTATAAATGCAAATGTCAAGTTGGTTTCCAATCAGGAGAGTGGGCAAGGGTCTGCACAAGACCAGAAAATATACCTTCTGGATGTACACACGGATGCGCCCCTTCCCATGCAGCGTCTCTCCCTTCATGAGAGACACAGCACAGTGCCACTGCAGCACAGAACAGCGGGAAGCACATACTGGTAAGTGCAAAGCAGACAGGAAAGCCATACTGTACACAACTACCCTCTCCCTCCCTCTCCTGACCTTTCTTTTCACCCCCAGCACATAGAAGAGATAAAAACACCAGGCATATCCTCTAAACCTGAAGCCCTGAAAGTGCTGTCCCCAATCAGCAGCATCACCTAGGAACTTATTTAGAAATGCAGAGTCTCGGGCTGCACCCTAGTCCTACCGAATCAGAAACTTTGCAGGTGGGGTCCAAAATTCTGTGTTTTATATAACACATTCTCTGGGTGATTTTGATACACACATGAGTTTGAGAACCACTGTTCTAAATGGACACTCTTTTTTTTTTTTTTGAGACAGAGCCTCAAGCTGTCCCCCTGGGTAGAGTGCCGTGGCATCACAGCTCACAGCAACCTCCAACTCCTGGGCTCAAGTGAGTCTCCTGCCTCAGCCTCCCAAGTAGCTGGGACCACAGGCGCCCACCGCAATGCCCGGCTGTTTTTTTGGTTGCAGCCATTGTTGTTGGTTGGCGGGCCTGGGCTGAATTCGAACCCGCCACCTTAGGTGTATGTGGCAGGCGCCTTAGCCACTTGAGCCACAGGCACTGAGGCCTATATGGACACTCTAAAGGAAAACATAGGGATACAGTTTGTTGGGAACAGAAGGCAAACGCAAGTGCAATCAGGTCTAGCTAGAACCTGAAGCTTTGGAATGAACACTTTCATCCTGTGCACTCAGCTCCCCTAAATGTCATGCGATGTGTCATCTTGGTCCAGATCACTCAAGCAGCTTTGTCCGGCCATCCCACCTGAGGAGCCCAGTTATTCTCTCTGGGAACTGGAGCAAAGCCACAGCAGCAAAGCTGGTTATCTGAGGCAGAGTGAAATAGACAGGTCCCTGGAGACCCTATAGCTCCTGATTTTGTTTTTAATCTTTAAGATCAGTGGTTCACTTCCTAGTCCAGCAAGAATGGTTGGCAGGCCTCGGTTGTTAGGTGGAAGCGACACTGCCCCGGAACGCTGAGATCTCGTTGTGCACAAAGGAAACAGCCACCAACAGCTTGGGAACTGAGATAGCAACAGAACCAGCCACAGAACCCCAGGAACGAGGAGGAAAAGCCATTGATTGTAGGGTTGTTCTTTTCTGATAAATATGCAAGTTATTTTTAAGACGTCTAAATAATACCGTAACTAAAACCCATATTCCTACCGCCTAGAATTAAGAACTGTTAACACTGTGGCAAATTAAAAAGCAGATTTGCAAGGCTGTGAAAACACTGCATGGGTCAGGGAGCTGGGGAAGAGAGGAGGAGGACAAAAAAGAGGCGCTTAGAATAGAGAGAAACAAGCTAAGTGTTGCAGAAATATTTTTTAACAAAGAGTTTCCCTGGTTCTTTTATCAGAAAACATTTGGAATATGAAGTTTCCACATAGCTGCTAATAATAGCTTGTAAATTTGCCTAACTGGAGGCTGGAGAGTTGGAATTTACAAATAATGAAGAGCAGAAAAATAGCTGGAGAGGAAGCCAGCTCTTTTCCTGGGGAATAAATACAGAATGTTTTTTAACACCCCTGCTCCCACCCCTTGAACAGGGAAGAAATCAGGCTGGGCCAAGAGAAATCAGGCTTCAGATTATCAAAGCGCAAGGCTTTCCCTTCACTGTTGATGAAGCTGAGGACAAACTTTGCAAGACCTAGAAGTGGGAACCGTCACGCAGGGCTCTCCATGACAGGCTTGGGCTACTGCCTGGTGTCACCCATCAAAGTAAGAACACTTACGCTGATGTCAAGTTCATGAGCCACTAGTGCTCATTTCCAGCATGGGGAAAGGATGCAGGTGTCCAGGCTGGAAGAATGGTCCCTAGAGAGGATAAGGTCACATGGGGCTGAGCTGGCCGAGGAAGCAGGTGGGTGGGGCTGTCATCTTTCTTCCCATCCAACCAGTTTTGCAGCTAGCAGGGCAGCCTGGGACCAACGTCCAGAACCTCTGAAATGTGATCACCTGTGGCTCTGAGGACATGTTTTCTGTTATCTCATGAGCTCATCTGTCACTAAAGGAAAAAAGAAATGTTAAAATACCCATCATTGGCCGAGTGTGGTGGCTCACACCTATAATCCCAGCACTCTGGGAGGCTGAGGCAAATGGGTTGCCTGAGCTCACAGGTTCCAGACTCAGCCAGAGCGAGACCTGGTCTCTAAAAACAGCTGGGTATGGGGCAGGGCCTGTGGCTCAACGGAGTAGGGCGCCAGCCCCATATACTGGAGGTGGTGGGTTCAAACCCAGCCGCGGCCAAAAAAGTGCAAAAAAAAAATAAATAGCCAAGTGTTGTGGCAGGACCCTGTTGTCCCAGCTACTTGGGCGGCTGAGGCAAGAGAATAGCTTAAGCACAAGAGTTAGAGGTTGCTGTGAGCTATGACACTAAAGCACTCTACCAAGGGCAACAAAGTAAGACTGTCCCAAAAATAAATAAATAAATACTCATCATTTTCTCTTAACCACACCTGAGAACCTCACCCTGGCTTAAATAAATCCATTTCCCCATCCAGGCAGGACAAAAATAGAGGTGAGCAGGGGAGAGGGGAATCCCACACAATACAACCACTGGGTACCTTCATTTTGTGTACAAGCTAGCAAATTTAATGCTCTAATTGAGGAATTTAATAACCTGCAGCACTCCCGCCCTCCAGGTGCACAGCTGTGCTGTAACAGCATGTCAGATCTCTATCAGCTGGCACACCCCTACCCTTTAGAGAAACACTGTGTGCTGTCACAGTCACAAGCTTCGGAAGATCAAGTGCACTGACCACCCCAGCACTGTTGTGCTTAGTCCCAGTCGAAGCAATGGGAGCCTGTTTGCCACTGCCAGAGCAAGCTGCCGAGGACGTCTGCAGAAATGCTCAGGCCCATTATAAATCAATAACAAGAAATGGATTTTTCACCTGGTTTCCTACACATAAAAACAAAGAATAAACAGAGAGTGTAGAAGCCATGTAGGTGTGGCTGTGTGTGCAGTGCTCTTACCTCCAATTACAAACCGATCCTTTCAACCAATAAACACATTTGACCCCCGCTACATAAAAACCTCTGTGCTGGATTCTGTTAACAAATGTGAGGCATAGATTCTGGCTTTCCAGTACTCACGATCTGGAGGAGAAAATCACACACAAAACCCAAAAAAATCGTATTATAAGTTTGATCATAAAGGCTCATTCATCTATTCTACAAAGATTTATTGTGCGCAATGTGCCAGCCTCAAGTATGAACAAATAATTTTGAGAGCAGAGAGGCCAACTATAACTGCCATTCCTCTTTCAAACACATGAGACGTGATGGAAAGAGCTGCCCTGTACACACTCCTTAAGGATAAGATCTGTATCTTTTTGTCTACCCGTCATACCTGATGTGTGCCTGGCAAATATTCAGTAAATAGTTCTTGATAAAGGACGGATTTTCTGTCCAGTTACTCATTAGGCATTTTCACCCTCATCTTTCTTTGCTATCTTTTCATCAATTCTATAAACACTTACTAAGCATCTCCGTGTATTCTGGGAGCAGGGGCCACAGAAACAAGAAGCTCTCTGAAGAGCTCACAGCTCAATGGAGGAAAGACAAGTAGTTTAACAGAGCCTCAGTGGCTATGTGAGAATATAGCCGGGGGTTGTGGCAGGCACCTGTGGTCCCAGCTACTCGGGAGGCTGAGGCAAGAGGATCGCTTGAGCCCAAGAGTTTGAGGCTGTTGTGAGCTGTGATGCCATGGCACTCAGCCCCAGGGTCTCTGTCTCCAAAAAAAAAAAGAAAGAAAAGAAAAAAAGAGAAAAAGGATGTGTGAGAATTAAGCCAAGTTGTGGGTATCAGAGGGACAGCAGTTCAGGGAGGGAGGACAGTTTAAGATAGAAAACTGGTACAGCTTCAGCACCTGGGGACCTCCAAACAGTTCACTGTCCTGAGATTTGCACTTTCTTTTTTTTTTTTTTTTTT
>NW_003852536.1:1178525-1179599 GCF_000181295.1 Otolemur garnettii
AGGCGCCGAGCCGAGATTTGCACTTTCTAAAACATGATCTTGTCAGAGTTGGTTGGAGTTCAGCAAACTTCCTTGAACTAACCAACTCTTTGAGAGGATGGTGTGCCAACCAGAATTCCAATTTTTTAAGTCATTGGTCTGTCTGGCAAGCTAGAGGTTCATGTGGGCAGAGGAATCTGTATATACAGAAGGGTGCTCCAGGGAGCAAGAAGTTGGAGCAAGTTGCAAAGCTAATGAGCTCGTCAGCAATTTATGATTTTCCTCTGTATCTGTGTCTGTTACCATCTTCTCTCTCCCTCCATTCACAGCCAAGGCAGCTGCACTTTTCCCCACTTCCTCAGCCCACTGCCATTTGGATTCTACCCCCACCTCTTCCCTGAAGCTGCCTCCACCTAGGTCATAAACAATCTCTTTGTTGCTAAATACAGGATTCTTTCAGTCCTTCTCGTTCTTTTTTTTTTTTAAACAGAGTCTCCCTTTGTCACCCAGGGAAGGTGGACTACAGGCACCCACCACAATGCCCAGCTCGTGTTAGAGATGGGGGGCACTCTAGCTCAGGCTGGTCTTGAACTCCTGAGCCCAGGCAATCCACCCACCTCAGAGTGCTATGATTATAGGAGTGAGCCACGGCACCCTCATGGGCTAATGGATTAATGGGTTATCATGAGAATGGTACTGATGCCTTTGTTATTATTATTTTTTAATTAGAACCTGTTTGAAATGAACCCTCATGCTATATACGAGACTACAACACCGCAAACAAGGCCAGCTGAAGTAATAGTGAAGTGTTACTCTCCTCCTATTGCAACCACTGAGATCAATGTTCAGATCCGATGGGGAAAGGAACTGGAGGGTCAAGGCTGGTGGCTCAGAAGAAGACAGACCAGGGCCAGCACACTCAGCCCCTTTGCTATGTGATGCCCTGTACCACCTTGGGACTCTGCAGAGTCCCCACCTGCAAAAATGCCAGTTGCATCCCCTCAACCTTGGACTTCCCAGCCCCCAAAACCATAAGAAATAAGTTTCGTTTCTTTTTTTTTTTTTGCTGAGACAGAGCCTCAAGCTGTCCCCCTG
>NW_003852536.1:1180315-1185468 GCF_000181295.1 Otolemur garnettii
TATGCCTTTCTCGTGGGCTCCAGCAATTCTAGCTCCTTGATATCTCCCAAATTTTCCCACTTCTCCCCCCTGATCCCACCACCATCACCTTATTTCAGGCCAGCCACATCTCACATATGCACTCTCACCAGAGTCCCTGCCTCAGGCTTTGCTCCCGCTGATTTATTCTGCCCAATGCAACCATTTTTATCTCTTAAAATGTAGATTTGATCCCATCCTCCCCCGTTTAACATCCTTTGAGAGAGCCCAGCATCTTCAGGATAAAGCTTAAAAGCCCTTACAGTGATAAATTCTATAGCCTGGCCTCCTGATCTGGTCTGCTTATAGTTCAAGTCTTTTCTCTTATCTCCTGCTTTGTTCTTTGAGCTCACCTTGTACTACGGACCTGGAGTTGCCCAAATGTGGTACAATTTCTCTCACCAGGAATTCTTGGTCTGAAACCTCTTCTGCCCCTCGTACTCCCTCTCTTGCCTAACTCAGCTCCTGTGTCACCTCCTCTGAACTGAGTGCCCTTCCTCAGGGTGCCCACAGCAGCCGTGCATCTCTCCATCACAGTGCTGACCACTGGAAGTGACCGGAAGCACTTTTAGGCTCTGGACTGTGGCATTTATCTTTGGATCCCCAGGGTCTAGCACAGAGTGTAGCACATAGTAAATGCCCATCTAGGTAGTCAGGGAAGGCTTCCTGGAGGTGACGACTAAGCTGAGTCCTAATAAAAGGCTAGGAATTGGTTGGATGAAAACAGGTCAGCCAGGTACCTAGTGGCAGGTTGATTGCAACTTCTACCCTAGAAGGGGCAGTGTTTTGTCCTCACTGGAATAGACACCTACTTGGGTATGGATTTGTTTTCCCTGCACACAATGCTTCTGCCAAAACTACCATCTGTGGACTTAAAGAATGCCTCGTCCACCATGATGGTTTCCCACACAGCTTTGTTTCTGATCAAGCAACTCACTTCACAGCAAAAGAAAGGCGGCAGTGGGCCCACACTCATGAAATTCACTGCTCTTACCACGTTCCCCACCTCCTGCAGTAGATGAGTTGGCCTTTTGAAAACTCAGTTACAGCACTAGCTAGGTGGCAACAGTGTCAGGAATCAAGTGGTGGAAATAGGAGTGGCACCACTCACCATGACCCCTAGTGACTCACTAGCAACACTTTTGTTTCCTGTTCCTATGTATTTTATGTTCTGCTGGCCTAGAGGCCTTAGTTCCAGAGGGAGGACTGTTTTCACTGAGACACATCAGTGATTTCACGGAACTGGAAGTGCAGACTGCCACCTGGCCAGTTTGCGCTCCTCATGTTTCTGAGTCAATAGAAGGGAGTTAGTGTGCTAGGCGAGGTGGCTGATGAAGATTGCTAAGGGGAAATTAGACCTCTCTTCCCGATGAAGGTAAGGAAGAGTATGTCCAGAATACAGGTGGACCCTTCTTAATTTTATCCCATCCTGTCATTAAGGTCAATGGAAAATTATAACAACCCAATCCAGGCAGGACTACAAATGGCCCAGGTCCTTCAGGAATGAAAGTTTGTGTCACTGCCCCAGATAACAAACCTCAACCAACTGAGGTCTTGCTGAAAACAAAAAGAACACAGAATGGATAATGGAAGAAGGTAGTTGTAAATACCAAGTATGACCAGTTATGGAAATGAAGACTGTAATTATCCTATTTCCTCCTTATTTTGTGATTAATATGTTTGTGTGTATATACACATATATTAAACAAATGTCTTTGCTCTCTCTTCTCTTTTACTCCCTTATCACATAATATAAAATATATTCACTTTATATCAGCATTTAGTGTTATGAATTTTGCAGCCTACTATCTGGAGAACAACAAACATCACACAAGGACTTTACTTCTTCGTCTGGGGAAGAGATTGGTACATCTTCAGTTGTACACAAGATAGATGTGTCATGTTAGGTAGAATTAAGACCTTATTGTTATCTTTATTTGAAGATTAAGGATGGTTTAAGGAGATGTAAGGCATATGGATGCCAAACTGACAAAGGGTAGACTTGTGATGATAACTTTAGGTGTTGTTTTTACTGGACTAAGGGATGCCCAGAAAACTGATAAAATATTATTTCTGAATGTGTCTGTCAGGGTGTTTCTGGAAGAAATTAGCTAATCAGTACAGTGAATAAAGAAGATCCACCCTCACCAGTGAAAGTAGGCAGCATCCCTTGAGGTCCTGAATAGAATGAAAAACTGGAGGAAGGAGGCAGTGCTCATAGCTCAGTGGGTAGGTTGCCTGCAACATACACAGAGGCTGGCAGGTTCGAACCCAGCCTAGGCCAGCTAAAAAACAGTAACAACGGCAACAACAACAAAATAGCCAGTTATTGTGGTGGGCGCCTATAGTCCCAGATACTTGAGAGGCCAAAGCAAGAGAATCACTTAAGCCTAGGAGTTTGAGGTTGCTGTGAACCGTGATGCCACAGCATTCTACCCAGGGTGACAGCTTGAGATTCTGTCTCAAAGGAAAAAAAGAAAACTGGAGGAAGGCTAAAGTCACTCCGTTCGAGCTGGCACATGCATATTTTTCTGCCTTCAGACATCAACATTCCTGGTTCTCTGGCATTCGGGCTTGGATTGGGACTTATACCATTGGCTTTCCCGGTTCTCAGGCTTCCTAGTCTCGACTAGAACGACCCCACCGGCTTTCCTGGTGCTCCAGCTTGCAGGTGGTAGATTGTGGGACTTCTTGGCCGCCACAATCATGTGAGCCAATTACTATAATAATATTATTGTACACATACACTATATAGTGTGTATCCTATTGGTTCTGTTTCTCTGGAGAACCCTGACTTCTACAAGAAGTGAAGAAATATTTAGCCAATGGAGGCAACGAGCACAGATGCAGGTGTGTAATACAGAACAATGCATTAGAGAACTGAAGGTTATACAAGCTGGCTGAAGCACATGAAGTTCAAGGCAAGAGGAGGCCAGAGACAAGGCCAGGTCACACTTGCCAAGAGACTCAGAAGACAGACATGATAATGTCTGTCCTGACCAGAGCACCAAAGTATGGAACTATTATACAAGACCAGTTAAAAGTAACTCATGGGCACCAGGAATCAAAATTAAGGAGGAAATGACTGATAACAGGGAAATGTGTGTTGGAATGAAGTGATGACTGGACCATTTACCAAGTAGATCCTCATCACATGTTGAATTGAACAGACTAAAGCATTAGATATTTTAAAAGCATCATAATCATAGTAATAAAACATGTAATATGCACTAGAATAGGATGATAATCTTAATGAAGCTGTGAAATGAGATTAAGGCACTGCAGGTGTGAGTCAGAGTTTGAGGGAGGTATGTGTGAGGTCAGTGCACTCAGGTTAGAACCACTAGTTCTTTCTAGGGAGCAGGAAGCCCGAAGTGCAAAGGCTGGAATCCAGAAGGATGGGGAAGAAAAGGGAGCAGGTCAGAAGGGGTCAGTATTGGGGTGGGGAGAGTGGAATGAGGATTCTTGCAACTCATGCTACAGAGAAAAACCCTTCCAACAGAAGATCAAACAGTCCTGGACGCCATGACAGCTTAACAGCCACAGACCCGTGCGTGTGTCTACAGAAACCTGTCCCCAACATTAGGTGAAATGGCTCTGGATTCTGATTTCTGTTCCTCTCGGCAATGCATCCCTCACAGGACCTTCAGCTTCCGGGGTTTCTCACTAGGTCTTTGCTCTTCCTACTTTTCTTTTCTGTTTTTGTTTTGTTTTTGAGACAGAGCCTCACCATGTCGCCCTCAGTAGAGTGCGGTAGCGTCAGCCATGTTCCCTGCTTGTGGCTGGCGCTGTAACCACTATGCTACGGGCGCCCAACCAGCTCTTCCTACTTTTCATTTATCTCCTTGCCCATAGTCTTCCTACCACCCCAATCTCATTTTTTCTTTCTCCTCACTCAGAGAGCTTTAGGCACTAGATAAAAACTCACTCTTTTTTGTTTCTGTTTTGAGACATGAGTCTTGCTCTGTTGCCCAGGCCAGGTGTCAGCCTAGCTCACAGCAATCTTGGGCTCAAACGATCCTTCTGCTTCAGCCTTCAGCCTCCCCATTGGCTGGGACTACAGGTGCCCACCATAATGCCCACCCAGCTCCTTTTTTCCATTTTTTTAGTATAGATGAGGGAGGTGGGGTCTGCCTCTTGCTGAGACTGGCCTCAAACTCCAGAGCTCAAGGGATCCTCCCACCTCAGCCTCCCAGAGTGTTGAGATTATAGGTGTGAGCCACCGCGCCCCGCCTAACTTGCCACCTCCAGGGGTATTTTAAGCCCAAGGCCACCGGCCTGCCTTTTAGTACCGCTCTTCCCCTCTCTGGCTACGCTGTGCCGGTGTCGGATTCCAACTCGGCTTCCTAGGTCTACACCCACCTTTTGCCTCTTCCCCGCCTCCCCCCCCACCCGGCCTAACTGGGAAGGTCGCCCTCGGGCCAGCTCGTTCTGTGACGCTCATGCCCGAGCCACAAAAGAGGGGACACGCGTCCCTGCAGCTGGTCGGGAGGGCAGCGGCCGCCGCGTGACCGCAGAGCCTGCGCGAAGCCGCGGCTCCCAAACTGAAGACGCCCGGCCGCAGGCCTCGGGCCCCTGGAGAAGTTCCCTAATTGTGTCACACCCTACCCTAAGCAGTTCAGATCGGGAATTTGGCCTGTGGGGAAGACTCCCAAGGGGAGCGCAAGTGGCGGGCCGCAGGCAGCGGGATCCGTCGCCCGCGGCTGGGACAGGCTGGTTTTCCCGTGCTGCCACCTCGCGGGCCGTGTGAGAACTGCAGACCTGCCCGGGGCGGAGGAAGGAGCTGTGATTGGTCCAGGTGCACCCGGGTGACAGCTGCACCAGACAACATCCGGACCCGAATGAGGTTACAGCTGAGACAGCAGCTGACATGTGACAGTAACTGGTTGCTTGCTGGAAATGCGAAAGAGAGAAGTGTGCAAGCCGGAATCCTGAGAACCCGCCAGCTTTATCCCATTATCAAATCCTAGCGATTGCAAATCCAAAACGCCCCTTCACTCCCTCCCTGAAGCTCTGCTTTGCCTCCCTCAATCCCTTCTCCACACAACAGCCCACGGAAATCCGTTTAGCTTAAATCTCGCCCCCCGGCACAGAGCAGCCTCCCCACCCAGTACTCTCTCTCTCTCTCTCTCTTT
>NW_003852536.1:1185798-1186301 GCF_000181295.1 Otolemur garnettii
AGTACCTAAGCATGGTGCCTGGCATATAGGAACTTCTGAATATTTGTGGAATGAATTTGAACAGAGCTGTGGACTTCTTTCGTGCAAGAAGCAAATAGTCCTGTTCGCTGAGTGACTATAGAATAAAATCTGCACTACGGGAGTAGAACAGGACCAGAATTCCCCAAGCACTTGACGGGAAGCTCTAACCACAGTGGTATCTCTCCCTGAGCCTTCCTAGACTGTGTCATTGGAAAATGAAAATCTCCTGGGGCCTGGGGTGGGGTAGCAAACACTGCTGGGCGAAAGAAGGCAAACCGCCCAGCCGGGTGGGTGGGAAAAAAGAATAAAGAGAGACCGTTAAAGTCAGAAGGCCACGAGGCAGATGACTTCTAAAATCTTGATACCCCGGGTAGTTTCTCCCCCAAAGTAGACAATGATGTTTATACATGGGGAAGGTCAAAAACATATACTGGGGTGCCAGACACAATCAGGCTGTTGGATTCATTCATGCAATGCCTTTC
>NW_003852536.1:1186853-1191966 GCF_000181295.1 Otolemur garnettii
AGAAAGAAAGAAAGAAAGAAAGAAAGAAAGAAAGAAAGAAAGAAAGAAAGAAAGAAAGAAAGACTCGGATGGCTCAGCATCCATAGCTCAGTGATTAGGATACCAGCCACATACACTGGGGCTGGCAGGTCTGAACCCTGTCCAGGCCTGCTAAATAACAACTACAACAACAACAACAAAATAGCTGGGCGTTGTGGCAGTTGCCTGTAATCCCAGCTACTTGGGCAACTGAGGCCAGAGAATCACTTAAGCTCAAGAGTTTGAGATTGCTGTGAGCAGTGATGCGATGGAACTCTACCAAGGGCAACATAATGAGACTCTGTCTCAAAAGAAAAAAAAAAAAAGAAACACTTGGAGCACACACATATCCTCAACAACTCTCAGGTAAAACATTTGACCAGTTTCTGTTTGTTCCTGTCCTGTTTTAGGACTGGATCTCCAGCCTCCATTCTCCTCTGCTTCAACAAATTCTCATATTATTTGATTAGTTGACATCAGTTTTTGTTGCTTGCAATCAACAAACTGTGATAAATTATCATCTGGTTCATGACTTCCATTTGGCCAACTTCAGATGGTGGGCAATGGTACCAAGACTTGGATAGCTGCTAAAAGAGGAGGTAGCTGGAAGTATTTGGAATGTAGTCCCTAATAGTCCTTGGGGGATAAACAAGTGGGCACTAGTAGGGGAGGAGAGGGGAGATAGCTGGAGGAATTAAGTGCACTATCTTGCTGAAATTCTCTTTTGCCAGTGGGAATGAACTAGGGATATATAAAAAAAGAAGGTCAGTGGTGAAGTTCATAGTCCATGGACATTTGGGACTGGAGAATGTGTAATGATACTCAGATTGGCTTAGGTACAGATGTCAAAGGAACTACCATAATATCAGATGCCATCAGACAGATGACCGGGAAAAATGCCCCTTTCTAAAAGGGAAATATGACTCCTTTTGCTGCCAGATTCTGAAAGAAATAGGCACAGCCAAGGCCCCTCCTTGTTGGGAGAAGTCAACTGTTCTCAACAATGAGAGGCCACACAGGGTCATGGCAAGTGGGGACCACTGCAGAGGTGGTGAGTACGTGGTGGTGCTGGGGACAGAAGCCTGAAGTGAAAGGGGAAATAGAGTCCTCAGGAACATGGCTTCCCTCGAGAGGGAGCTAGGACAGCAGGGGACAACACTGAGCTCTTGGCACACTGCTTCATGAGGCTGTGGAGAAGCTTATGAGTCACACTCCTTCCTCAGAGGACATGTGGTGGCCATGTCTACTTTTGCATGGGCCGCCCTGGGTCATGTTGGAGACTTGCTCTGACAGACCAAGGCTTGCCCCCCAACCTGGCCATGTCCTGAGTCCACAGTGCTTTCATCTGAAGGCAGAACCCTACCCCTCCTGTCCCTGTACTTGCCCTCCCAGTGACAGCAGACTGTGGAGGTGCTGCTGGTGACCAGGTTCAGGACCTCAGCTGCTGGCATTAGGCCCATCCCATCAGCAGAGGTTTCGATAAGGTGTGCTTCAAGGATCTTAGGTGTAAGCAACAGAAACCAATTCTAGCAATTTAGAATGGAAAACACTGAAAAGATAGTGAGTAGCTCAAAGCATTGCTAGATGGACTGGAAAATGAGATCCAAGGGAGACAAACAGATACAAAGACCCAGCCTATCAGGCCCACACTGATACTGCCCATACCGGACAGTCACACCATGGCCACTACCACATGTGACACTGGAAGTGGGATGTTGGTGCGATACTGTCACAACCAGACAGGATCTCCGTGCTTCTCTGTTTCACCGACGTCCGGTTCTGACTCTCGTGCAGTGCTTCTGTTTGGCTGATGATAAAAGAAAGTGGCTGGTTACAGTGGTTCATGCCTGTAATCTCAGCACTTTGGGAGACTGAGGCGAGAGGATCACTCGAGGCCAGGAGTTTGACACTAGCCGGAGCAACATAGCGAGCCCTCATCTCTACAAAAATAAAAATAAAAATTAGCAGGGCACGGTGGCTTGCTTAAGAATTGGTTTCTGGGCTTGGCGCCTGTGGCTCAAGCAGCTAAGGCGCCAGCCACATACACCTAACGTGGCGGGTTCAAATCCCCAGCCCAGGCCCACCAAACAATAATGATGGCTGCAACCAAAAAATGGCCAGGCGTTGTGGCTGGCGCCTGTAGTCCCAGCTACTTGGGAGGCGGAGGCAGGAGACTCGCTTGAGCCCAGGAGTTGGAGGTTGCTGTGAGCATGATGCCATGGTACTCTACCCAGGGGGACAGCTTGAGGCTCTGTCTCAAAAAAAAAAAAAGAGTTGGTTTCTGTTGCTTACAACTAAGATCCTGGAAACACACCTTAAGCCTGTAGTTATAGCTATTTAAGCAGGAGGATCACTTGTGCCCAGGTATTCAAGGTTATAGTGAGGTATAGTTAGGCTACTGTGCTCCACCCTGGGGATAGGAAGGAAGGAAGGAAGGAAGGAAAGAAGGAAGGAAGGAAGGAAAAAAGGAAGGAAGGAAGGAAAGAAGGAAGGAAGAAAGGGAAAGAAAGAGGGAGGAGGAGGAGGAAAAAGGAAAGAAGAAAAGAACTACCCTCCACCTTTGTTTAACCTTCTTCTTTATTTATTTATTTATTTATTTATTTATTTTTGAGACATAGTCTCACTTTATAGCCCTTGGTAAAGTGTGTGGCGTCACAGCTCATAGCAGCCTTCAACTCCTGGGCTTAGGTGATTCTCTTGCCTCAGCCTCCTGAGTAGCTAGGACTATAGGCACCCGCCATAATGCCCAGCTATTTTTTGTTTGCAGTTTGGCCAGGGTCGGGTTTGAACCTGCCACCCTCGGTATATGGGGCCAGCGCCTGCCCACTGTGCCACAGGCGCCGCCCTAACCAATTCTTTATCATCAGAATTCTTCCGTATGTATTTTTTAAAGAAGAACCCTTAGCTACCACCCTGTAGTAAATGGAATGGTGCTTTACCCAGCCCAGCTGCTATGAGTATGAGTTGCTAACACATCGTGGCTGCTCGCCTGGCCCTCCCCTTCTCAGAACTCCCCTTGGCTGAGAAGCGCTGCCTTGCTGGGCAGTTACAGGAGGAGGAGGGCAGTTCCAGCCAATGACTGATACAGGGACCTTGTCCCAGGCCAGGTTGGATTCCAGAGCCCTCTCCTGGTAGACTAAGACCACATCCTGGCTTGGTGTTCCCTATCCTATGCCTGTCTGGCTTCTCTGCCTCCCTTACAGGTCTTTCCTGAGAATAGCACAGCAATAAGTTACAAGCACGAGCTCCCAGTGTCAGGTTCTGCTTTTAGACATCTGGGCCTTGGGCATATCTTTGGAGTCCTCCCCTTCCGTTTGAGCCCTATATAGTCTAATATGTCTCATCTTCTGCTCTCTGGGCAGACGGGCAGAGAAGCTGGAGCCTCATGACTACCCAGAGAGACAGGTTTTAACCCAATAGCCATGTAAATGAATGCAGAGCTGGGAGTGTGATGAGAGTGAAGAACAGGTGTGTTTGACCTAGTTAGGACGTCAGAGAAAGCTTCCCTGCAGAAGTGATGCTGAACTGTGATTCAAGAAATGAACCAAAGTTTAAAGTGAAGAGAGAATAGCACTCTCGTTAGAGGGACCGACCACAAGAGGGAACGTGGAGATTAGAAGAGATGAAAGGGAAACCAGTGTGATGGGAGCAGAAACATCAAAGGCTGGCGGAGCTGAGTGAGGCTGTAGGGGTGGGTGGGGGCCAAGCTGGCTGGCTTGGCTATTTAAGGAATCTGGTCCGTGTCCTAAAACAAAAGGCAGCATTGACAAGTTTTCTGCTCCTGGGAGTGGGGTAAAGTGACAAGATCTATTTGCAGTTCGAAAAGATTTCTCAGGCAGCAACGTGGAGAATGGATTTGAAAAGGTGAGAAGGTTTGTTGCAGAATCAAACCTTCCTTCCTTTCTTTGCAGGGAAAAGAAGAGAGAGCCTGGCTGGGGTGGGGGGAAGGAGGAGGCAGTGGAGACAGGGGGGCAGCTTTGGGAGGTCATTAGGAGTAATAGGGATAAGATTTTATGGTGGGAATGGAGAAGCACAAGGTGTCAAGGATGACACCTGGGTTTCCAGGGCTTATAACTGGAGAGAGTGCAGGAAGTACTAAGAGACACCAGGACAGGCTCTGGGGCAAAAACGGTCCTTCACTATCCCGCAGTAAGTGCGGCTGACTGCCTGGCGTGTTCTGCATGATTTACCATCCAGTTTCCTCGGATGCCAGCAGACTTCCTGCCGTGATTGGCGCTGTACATCTGGGTAAGTCAGGATGGGTCAGGGGTGGGGGGTGAGGAGGAAAGGAGATGGCAGAGGAGTGGGCAGGTGGGGGTGGCCTCCTGGGGAACAGAGGGTGGCAGTGTCCCTCTTGTATTTAGAACAAGTTTAGCCTCGGCCAGGCCTAGTTTATCCTCTTCTCACTCCTATCTCACTCCTACATAAAACTTCTGAATCTTGACTAAAATACTCAGGATGCCGTTTGTCATTTGGAGGAAGTCATTTTCTTCACCCTACAAAGAAGTCCTTTATAGAGAAAGAAATAGCCCTGTAAGTCTAGTGAGTCAACCACCCTGGTTCCACCACGACTAGATAGCTCCCCACAAGAATAACAAATGTGGGCTCAGTGCCTGTGGCTCAAGCGGCTAAGGTGCCAGCCACATACACCTGAGCTGGTGGGTTTGAATCCAGCCTGGGCCCGCCAAACAACAATGACAGCTGCAACCAAAAAATAACCAGGCATTATGGCAGGCACCTGTAGTCCCAGATATTTGGGAGGTGGAGGCAGGAGACGCGCTTGAGCTCAGGAGTTGGAGGTTGCTGACATCACAGCACTCTACCCAGGGCGACAGCTTGAGGCTCTGTCTCAAAAAAATAAAATAAAAAATAACCAATATGACCCACTTCACCAGCTTGGATTTATTTATTTTATTTCCTGATGAATTTTCTGAGTCCCAGCTCGATTTTATTAGCAGAAATCCAGGGTTTTCCTTTTGAGACCATGCCCCTTCAGATATTCCAAGAACCCTTAACCCAGCTATTCCACTGCTATGGCCTGCTAATGGGCCTTGAAGAACCCATCTTCTTTCTGGCCAATTCTCTCTCTCTCTCT
>NW_003852536.1:1192143-1207360 GCF_000181295.1 Otolemur garnettii
TTTTTGGAGACAGAGTCTTGGTCTGTTGCCCCAGCTAGAGTGCAGCAGCAGCATCATAGCTCACAGCAACCTCAAACTCCTGGGTGCAAACAATCCTCCTACCTCGGATCCCGAGTAGCTGGGACTTCAGATGCACACCATAATGCCCATCTAATTTTTTTCTAGTCTTAGTAGAGGTAGGGTCTTGCTTTTTCTCAGGCTGCTCTTGAATTCCTAAACAAGCAATCCTCCTGTCTTGCTTGAGTGAAAGTGCTAGAGTGTCTCTTCCCAAAAACCCCAAACAGCACATAGGAAGGTATCATGAAGGTAGCAAGTTTAGGAAGCGGCTAACACCCCTATGGCCTATTGCTAGGGAGCAAAGAGGGAAGGTTGGTATTAAATCCTGAAGTTTGGAGGAGGGAGCCCACAGCACTGAAACTCAGGCCTCTGAGGAAAAAGTGCTATTGGGCTGGTGTTGATATTTCCATGCCTCGACCGTAGAGGGTATTTCTGTGGATCATTATGAGACTGGCTCTGTGTGGCATGAAAAACTGCAAAGTGGACTCAGCTATTGCTGAGGGAAGGAGCTGTCACAGCCAGAGCAAGGAAGTGAAGCTAGGGTGGCATTCTCAGACAGGAAGCAGACAGGAAGCAGCAGGCGACAATTCCCCACTCCCTCCTCAAGCCCTGCAGTCTCCTGCTCTAGCACCCCACTGGCAGGGCCTCAAAACCTGGCAAAACCAGAAATAGAGTTTTCAGAGTCTCAAATCCAGTAAAACAAAGTTAGAATAAAAGAGTGGGTTTGGGAGTGGCACCTGTGGCTCAAAGGAGTAGGGCACTGGCCCCATATGCTGGAGGTGGTGGGTTCAAACCCAGCCCCAGCCAAAAACTGCCAAAAAAAAAAAGAACAAAGTCAGGTGCAGTGGTGTGATCCTGTAGTCCCAGCTACTTAGGAGGCTGATGTAGGAAAATCCTTTAAGCCTCAG
The DNA here is from genome assembly GCF_000181295.1 of Otolemur garnettii. Classification (NCBI taxonomy): domain Eukaryota; kingdom Metazoa; phylum Chordata; class Mammalia; order Primates; family Galagidae; genus Otolemur; species Otolemur garnettii. The sequence continues at coordinate 1,193,109 of NW_003852536.1, forward strand.
TGTTTGAAACCAGCCTGGGCAACATAACAAGACCCCCAGCTCAAAACAAACAAATAAATCATTTTAGATTAAGTGGGGAAATAAATTTAGTACATATATTTCAGACTATCACTGGTAAATATCATTTTTGTAATCAAACTTTTTTTTTTTTGTAGTTTTTGGCTGGGGCTGGGTTTGAACCCACCACCTCTGGCATATGGGGCCAGCACCCCACTCCATTGAACCACAGGCGCCACCCTGTAATCAAACTTTTGACGTGCAGTCCTAGGGGTTATACTTCCCAAGTAGTATCTGAAGTGCCTGGCACATAGTAAATGTGCAATGTTTTTTGAGTGAATGAGAATTATTTTCTGTCATTGACTAAAAGCATAGCTTCATGCTTTAATTAGAGTTAGGACCTTTGACTGAAAGTCTAATGTGCAAAAAAAGGCCACCGTAGTGTTTATAAGCAAAAACCACATTATTTTAGATAATAATTCTGAACGATTAAATTCCAAATGTCTATGCTATGAAACACAGTCATAATAACTTTTGCTTAGAATTTTTTTATGTAAGTCTTAACCACTATAAAGGCTCAGGGCCTGTAGCTCAGTGGCTAGGGTGCTAGTCACATACACCAGAGCTGGCAGGTTCGAATCCAGCCTGGACCTGCCAAACAACAGCTACAACCAAAAAATAGCCAGGCGTGTGTCAGGCGCCTGTAGTCCCAGCTACTTGGGAGGCTGAGGCAAGAGAATCACTTGAGCCCCAAGAGTTTGAGATTGCTGTGAGCTGTGACGCCATAGCACTCTACCAAGGGCAACATAGTGAGACTCTGTCTCAAATAAATAAATAAATATCTCAATAAAGTAGCCAGGGCGGTACCTGTGGCTCAAAGGAGTAGGGCACTGGCTCCATATGCTGGAGTTGGTGGGTTCAAACCCAGCCCTGGCCAAGAAAAAATAAAATAAAGTAGCCATACAATGTTTAAATACCAATATAATCAATTGGCTATATATGTCTGGATGAATTTCTAGACTCTATTCTGTTCCAAAGATCTATTTATCTTACACAGATTTGGGTTTCTTATATGATAATACTATATTGTCTTAATCTAGATTTATTGAAAATAATAAGAATTCGCAGTGTAAGTCCTCCAACTTATTTCTTCTTTTTTAACTTTTGATTATCCTAAAACTTCCTCATAAATTTTAGCTGGGATTTTGACTAGGATTCCTTTGACTCTGTGGAATAATTTGGGGGAAATTGGCACTTGAACCATTTTGAATCTTCTAATCTGTGAATAAATTATATCTCTCCCATTATACATAATAGAGGTCTCCTTTAATTACTCTCAGCCATGTTTTGTTGGAGAGGTCAGCTCATAATCCAGTGGTTTGCTGGTGAACCAGCTTTTGGGGTGTGGGGGTGATTTTCAAGGTACTGATATGATGACACTAAATGCATTTAGAAGAGATGACAGAAAGCTGTTGTTTGAACCAGTTCCAACATTGAATCCATTCCTAAATATTTCATGGGTTTTGGTCCTATTCTAAATTCCTGGCCTTGTAAATATTATGTTCTTTTTTTTTTTTTAGAAACAGAGTCTCACTTTGTTGCCCTCAGTAGAGTGCTGTGCCATCACAGCTCACAGCAACCGCCAGCTCTTGGGCTTAGGCGATTCTCTTGCCTCAGCTTCCCGAGTAGCTGAGACTACAGGCGCCTGCCACAGTGCCCCACTGTTTTTTTGTTGCAGTTTGGCTGGGGCCAGGTTCAAACCCGCCACCCTTGGTAAATGGGGCGGGCACCCTACTCACTGAGCCACAGGCACCGCCCAAATATGATGTTCTTGAGTGACTGGATTTTACTATCTTCCTTTAAAGAGTGCTAACATGTTTTGTTAGGCAGCTACCTGTAGAACAAGTTGATCCTTTTGAATCTTATTAAAACTTTGTTCTTAGCCCTTCTACAAAGGCATTACCCTATCAGGGGTGTCATGGGACCTATGGCAGATACCCCGCATGCAGATTATTTAGGGACTGTTTTGCTTATCTGCGGTGTCAGATATCACAAAAAGTACTGAACAAACCTTTTCTTTTCCTCACCAGTTTTCACTGGTGTTTGTGTATTTAATGTGCGGCCCAAGACAACTCTTATTCTTCCAATGTGCACCAGAAAACAGGTTGGACACCCTGAAGTGTTCACAAAGGGCTCTCCACTCTGCATCCCACCCCTGGCTCCTCGCCTCCTGTCAGCTTTGGGAATTGCTTAGCTTATAGATTCCCCTTAATTGTTCTGTGCCAGGCTTGGGGAGTTTCACCCTACACATGCCCAGATTACTATTTATGCAAAGTCTCAAGGGAGCTATGCAGATTTCCTTACATAGCTGATTTCTCTTCAGTTTTCTGCCTTAAAATTGCTCCTTCCCAGCTCCAGCAAGTCAGCAAGATCCCTGGAGATCTTTTTAGGCCCTTGCCCCTGCAGAGCAATTCAAAAATTGCCTTCAGGCAAAGAGCTGGGGTGATTGTAGGGCTCACTCTGTTTATTTTCCTCATCAGAGAGGTAACTGTTTATACAACCAACCGTCCCAATATCTGAATACAGTTGTTTCATATGTCTTGTCCAGTTTTCTAGTTGTTTATGCCAGAAGGGCAAATTCTGTCTCAAATATTCTTTTCACTGCCAGAGTAGAAGTTACTGGTTTGTTTTTCAGTCTGAGTTTACAAGTTTTATCTGAAACGCCTGTTGCTAAAAGAGCTGCTTTCTGTACTGAGGGCTTTGACAGCAATAGAAACTAAGTTACAGGAGGAACCAAAGTGCATATTCTAGGTGAGAAGGCTTTCAGGAGGAGACACTCAAGTTGAATCATCACAGATTTTATAAGGCCAAATGAGAAAGAACTACTGATTGTTCCCCAAAGCCTACAAGTCTTCTCCATCTCAGTTAATAGCAACTCCATCTTTAGATTTGCTCAGACCCAAAACCCAGAAGTCATCCTTATCACCTCTCTTTCTCTCTCTCTCTCTCTCTCTTTTTTTTTTTTGGAGACAGAGTCTCATTCTGTTGCCCTGGATAGAGTGCAGTGTGTTGCTCACAGCAACCTCCAGCTTTTGGGCTTAGGCGATTCTCTTCCCTCAGCCTCCCGAGTAGCTGGGAACACAAGGCCCGCCACAACGCCCAGCTATTTTTTTGTTGCAGTTTGGCCGGGGCTGGGTTTGAACCCACCACCCTTGGTATATAGGGCTGGTGCCCTCCTCACTGAGCCACAGGTACTGCCCCTCTCTTTCTCTTTATTCCCCCATTCAATCTATCAGCAGATCCTGTCCAAGCCATCTGTAAGCTGTATCCAGAGTTTAACCATGCTTCATGGACGACCTGGTGCCATTCTTGCTGCCTTCCTCTCACTGTGTGATCTTCCAGCCCCCTTTCCCTTCCACCATGAGTGGAAACTCCCTTGGGTCCTCACCAGCTGCAGCTGCTAGGGACATGTAGTCGTTCACTACCTGTGGAGAGGCTAACAAGGGGGTGATGTAGAAAGAAAACTCTCACACTCAGTTATTTGCAGTGCAATAACTGATGAAGCTCAGAGAGGCAGGCAATTCACATACTCAGAAAGTAGCAAGGAGGCTGGGTGCCTGTAGCTCAGTGGTTAGGGCGCTGGCCATATGCACCGGGCGCTGGCCACATGCACTGGGCCTGCTAAACAACGACAACAATAACAACAACAACAAAATAGCCGGGCATTGTGGCAGGTGCCTGTAGTCCCAGCTACTTGGGAGGCTGAGGCAAGAGAATCGCTTAAGCCCAAGAGTTGGAGGTTGCTGTGAGCTGTGATGCCAAGGCACTCTACCAAGGGCAGGATAGTAAGACTCTATCTCAAAAATAAATGAATAAACAAAGTAGCAAGAAATGCTGCTCAGAACAAAGACCTCAGGGGCCCTTTATGGAGCATGAAAAGTATCTATGTGTAACACAGCATGGAACAAAAAGTTAATCATAAACAGACTCTAACTTCATTACTCATAAGGATAAGAGTCATTTTTCACCATGGCAATAAAGAACAAGAAAGTATTAGGAAAAAGCAAAAGACAACATCTTAAGAACAATGTCATGTAATCATAAAGTCAGAAAGTTGCAAAAGAACAGCAAGGGGGTGGGGTGCGTCTGAGGAATCCTGGCTCTTGTCAACGGACCTCTGGAAAGTCAGCCTACGCTCTGTCCCTGATCGTTTACCTCTGACCCACGGTGCTGTGCTTCTTGTACAGCCTGCAGAACTGCAGAACTGCAGACCTCTTTTCATTATAAGTTACCCAGCCCAGGCTCAAAGAATGAAAATCGTTCTTTTACAGAATAATTTGCAACCAGTGTGCCATTAGAGGATCTTAGGTGTGCTGTGAAACATTTTAAAGATCATTAATTAAATTGCTTTCAAAAAAATTTAAAGCACAGTAAGTATATTGTTTTTATCTTTTTTTTTTAATCAACATAATTTAAGTGCGCTGTAGTAGTTTAACTATAGGCAAGAGCACCGTGAGATTAAAAAAAAAGGTTGAAAAACCCTGCTTTATAGCAACGCCAATGGACTAAGATGGCCATTTTAGAATGAGGAAATAGAATGGAAAAATACTAAAGGGGGAAAGAGTGTGATATGATCACGAAATGGAAATTAGATGAATATAGCTTCAGGAACATGGCCAGAGACAAGGCTGGTTTGCCATGCCAGCATGGTTTTTTGTTGTTGTTTTTTTCATGCCAGCATGTTTGAACTTGAGCCTAAAGGCAAAGAGGTGTCACTGAAAGTTTTTAAGATGGGGGCCAAGGGAGGGGCGGGAGAGACAGGCAGAGAAACCTGATCCTATTAGTAAGGTGATCTTACTTTAGAAAGATCACTCAAGCTCGCTGCCTGTGGCTCAAGTGGCTAAGGCGCCAGCCACATACACCTAAGGTGGCGGGTTTGAATCCAGCCTGGGCCCGCCAAACAACAATGACGGCTGCAACCAAAAAATAGCTGGGCGTTATGGTGGGCACCTGTGGTCCCAGCTACTTGGGAGGCTAAGGCAGGAGACTCGCTTGAGGCCAGGAGTTGGAGGTTGCTGTGAGCTGTGATGCCAGAGCACTCTACCCAGGGGGACAGCTTGAGGTTCTGTCTCAAAAAAAAAAAAAGAAAGATCACTCTGAGGCCAGGTGTGGTGGCTCATGCTTGGAATCCCAGCACTTTGAGAGGCCTAAATGGGAGGATCGCTTGAGCCTGGGAGTTCCAGGGTGCAGGGAGCTACAATCTGTGAGACAGGAGTCAGATACCCCACAGGCAGTTAGAGCAGGGGTTAGAGAAAGGCCACTGGGATAAGAAAGTTACAAGAATATGAATGTGCTTAGTTAAAATAAATGTAACCAACAGGGACCCTTCTGTTATTTCAGTTTAGCCATCACATCTTAACCAAAGGTAAAAGGAGGAGTTCCTTTGATTGGGTCACGCGTATAGTTGAGAGCCACAGTATTCCTAAATGAATTACCTTCATTAGCACAGTAAAATCACACCCACCAGTGTCATGACAGTTTATAAATGCCATGGCAACCCCCAGAAGTTACCCTAAAAGCTCAAGAAAGGGGCAGGTTCCTGGTTCCACAGAATCGCTGTCCCTTCCCAGAAGATCCATGAATATTCCACCTCCAGTTTAGCATATTATGAGAAATTAGCATAAAAGGACAAACCCTAGGGCGGTGCCTGTGGCTCAAAGGAGTAGGGTGCCAGCTCCTTAAGCCGGAGGTGGTGGGTTCAAACCCAGCCCCTGCCAAAAAACTGCAAAAAATAAATAAATAAAAAAGGACAAACCCTAACCCTGGGGTTGTACTGTTCCTGTCTGGGTCAGTCCACTCTTGTATAAGAGTATACTTTGCTTTCAGTAAACCTCTCTACTTTTGCTCACATCTCATGTCTAAACTCTTCTCTCACCTCAATGCTCTAGTTCCTTCCCGTCATTGTTAGCAATGGTCCGTATAGGCATCAATTCTACCACTGCACTCCAGCCTGAGTGACAGCAAGACCCTGTTTCTTTTTTTAAATTGAAAGACTCTGTCTCACTTTGTGGCCCTCGGTAGAGTGCTGTGGTGTCACAGCTCACAGCAACCTCCAACTCTTGGGCTCAAGTGATTCTCTTGCTTCAGCCTCCCTAGTAGTGGGACTATAGGCACCCACCACAATGCCCAGCTATTTTGTTGTTGTTGTTGTTTTAGCAGGCCCGGGCCAGGTTTGAACCCACCAGCCCCAGTGCATGTGGTCAGTACCCTAACCACTGAACTACAGGTGCCCAGCCAAGACCCTGTTTCTTTAAAAAAAAAAAAATCACTTTGGCAGAAGAAGGTTATTATAACTTTAGTAACTCTTTTTTTTTTTTTTGAGACAGAGCCTCAAGCTGTCCCCCTGGGTAGAGTGCCATGGCATTACAGCTCACAGCAACCTCCAACTCCTGGGCTCAAGCGAGTCTCCTGCCTCCGCCTCCCAAGTAGCTGGGACCACAGGCGCCCGCCACAACGCCCGGCCATTTTTTGGTTGCAGCCGTTGTTGTTTTTTGGCGGGTCCAGGCTGGGTATTCCAACCCGCCACCTTAGGTGTATGTGGCTGGCGCCTTAGCTGGTTGAGCTATAGGCGCCGAGCCATAACTTCAGTAACTCTTAATGATCAATCATGAAGACCTGCCCAGCCACTGAGAGAAACAGGGATGGATTTGAGAGGTACTTATATTTTTGGGTTTTTTCTGAGACAGAGTCTCACTCTGTTACCCTGAGTAGAGTGCTGTGGCATCTTCGTAGCTCACAGGAACCTCAAACTCCTGGGCTCAAGTGATCCTGTTGCCTCAGCCTCCAGAGTAGCCGGGACTATAGGTGCCTGCCACCACGCCTGACTCGTTTTTCTATTTTTAGTAAAGATGGGGTCTACTCTTACTCAGGCTGGTTTCAAACTCCTGACATCAAGCAATCCACCTGCCCCTGGCCTCCCAGAGTGCTGCGATTACAGGCATGAGCCACTCTGCCTGGCCAATTTGAGAGGTATTTAGAAAGTGAAGTCTTTATGACTTGGTAAACAAATTGGTTATGAGGTGTGAGGTGGAGCAGGAGTCTAGGATGACAACCAGATTTTTAGCTTGGGTGACTTGAAGAATGGTAGTGCCATTCACTGAACCCAGAGGTAAGGCAATCAAGCAGCCTCACCATCCATCTTCCTGTTACTGGGCCACGAGGGCCCGTGATGACGGTGATGACAGGGCGCAAAGCCCAAGCCTTTCATCTGTATTCGCCACATGTGCAATCCCAGCTGACGGGAGACGTCTGACCTGAGCACCATTAGTCAGCACTCCCTTCCATCATTAAAGACCAAGCCTCTAATATAAACTATGCTTTAATTTCTTAGACAGGGTTTCATGGCTTCTTGTCTCACCTTCACCACCCCATAAAGCAGCCAGGAGAGGAAATTAGGTGTGGCTTTCCTTAAAGAGAAGTTCGGATTTGTCTAAGGTTATAAAGGCACAGGCAGCAGGGATCACCCCTACTGTCATCCACCATAACCACAGATATTTATGCAAATCATAATGCTAGACATTAAACTAAGTCTGTTTGCCCTGGGAGCGCCACTCTAGGTTTCTGCCTTCTTTTTTTTTTTTTTTTTTTTTTTGCAATTTTTGGCTGGGGCGGGGTTTGAAACCGCCATCTCCAGTATACGGGGCCAGCACCCTACTCCTTTGAGCCACAGGTGCCACCAGCTTCTGCCTCCTTTTAATGGAGTAGCAAGAGGAGTGGCAAAGAGGATACTTTGCCAGCCAGCCTGGTCTACTTTGAAGTCAAGATCACAGTAGTCAAAACACCTTATCACTTTCATCAAACTCTCTGAAGTCCCCTTCCAGGCTGAGGCTGAGTGGAGCAGAAAGATCTGAAGCATATTTCACCTATCAGGAACACCGGGCAGATGAGTGACAATTGGGTCTGAAGCAAAGGGACAACAAGCAGAGGTAGAAAGGGGGAGCAAACGGATTTAGTAGTCTGGATGGGAAGCATCCTGGAAAGATTCCCTCATTGGACTCGGCACCGGTAGCTCAAGCGGCTAGGGCGCCAGCCACATACACCAGAGCTGGTGGGTTCGAATCCAGCCTGGGCCACCAAACAATGACAACTACAACCAAAAAATAACCAGGCGTTGTGGCAGGCGCCTGTAGTCCCAGCTACTTGGGAGGCTGAGGCAAGAAAATTGCTTAAGCCCAAGAGTTGGAGGTTGCTGTGAGCTGTGACCCTACACGGTGACAGCTTGAGATTCTGTCTCAAAAAAAAAAAGAATCCCTCACTGGAAAGAAGATGCAGAACCTTTAGGTGAGTACGAAGAGAGTTGTTAAAGCAACTCTCGGGAACACATGTAGCCATGGCCCTACATTTTATGGAATGGAGATGATAGGGAGCAGCAATAAGTGGGGCAGAGGGGTTAGGATTTAAAGACATCCACTGTAGGAGGTAGAATATTTGCACTCTTTCATTCAAAAAGCCTTCAGTAAGTATCTACATGCACATGAAATTACAGGTAGCAAAGCAAGATTGTCACATGAATGCATAAATAGATCATAGGCTGCTGCAATTAGCAGTGGCTTTAAATGCATATGCAACTTCTAATGAAGTATTATGCCTAATTAGAGAAATGACACGTATATAATTTTTTAAATGATGATGCTAAAGATGGGAACTTTGAGTTAAGCCCATACTATTTCATTTTAAGAGTCATATCCAGCAGTTTTGAAGTAGCTAATTTCCCTGGCCTTCAACTGACCCTACTATCAGGTTTTTTTTTTTTTTTTTTGAGACAGAGCCTCAAGCTGTCCTCCTGGGTAGAGTGCCATGGCATTACAGCTCACAGCAACCTCCAACTCCTGGGCTCAAGCGAGTCTCCTGCCTCTGCCTCCTAAGTAGCTGGGACCACAGGCGCCCGCCACAACGCCGGGCTATTTTTTGGTTGCAGCCGTCATTGTTGTTTGGCGGGTCCGGGCTGGGGATTCGAACCCACCACCTTAGGTGTACGTGGCTGGCGCCTTAGCCGGTTGAGCTATAGGCGCTGAGCCCCTACTATCAGTTTTAACAAGTGAATCAAATCAGGAGGCTCATCTTCCTATTGAATACTTTTAAAATGATAAATAAAATGAAAATATTTTGAGCTCTAGCCAGGCATTGTGCTGGGCACATGTAGTCCCAGCCACTCGGGAGGCTGAGGCAAGAGAATCATCTAAGCCCAAGAATTTGAGGTTGCTGTGAGCTGTGACGCCACAGACTCTATCCAGGGTGACAACATGAGACTCTGTTTCCAAAAAAAAAAAAGTATATATATACATATATATGTTTTGAGTTCAAAAGTTCTTCATGGATTATTTTTAGAACTATTTGTATCATTCTTCAGAGGATTGGTAACTTTCCTGAATTAGTAGACAGAAATGAAGAAAAGAATTTGTACTGCATGGTCAAGTAGATCTTGTATCAATCTCTGTGAATAAAAATAAATGGATAAAATAGTAGGTGAGTCATAGTGGCTCATGCTTAGAATCCCTCTTGGAGCCTGAGATGGGACGATCACTTGAAGTGAGGGGTTCAAGACCAGCCTGAACAAGAGCAAGACTCTGTCTCTACAAAAAATTAAAAAATTAGCCAGGTGTGGTGGTGAGCTCCTGTAGTCCCAGCTACTTGGGAGGCTGAGGCAGGAGGATCACTTGAGCCCAGGAGTCTGAGGTTGCGGTGAGCTATGATAATGCCACTGCACTCTAGCTGGGGAGAGACAGAGTGAGACCTTATCTCTAAAAAAACCCTAATAATTAGAGAAAAGGTTCATGGGTAGTATTCCATACTGAAAGCACATGTAGTGAGAATAAGATGGAGTCAGACAGGCTGGACAGATGTGACACAGCTGGTCTGGCCAGTTTAGGTCCTGCCTGACCTTAACCCCCTAACTCCATTTTACTGTTTTGTAAATTTAGCTCCCATCCTAAAGACACCTATCTTGAGTAGTTTAGGTGGATTGATTGTTGTGTGCGATTGTTGCATGAATCAGTGCCGCAGAGGAATAGTCTGCACTGAAATGTTTTTAAGAGGAGAGACTGCTGCTTGCTCAGGCCGACAGTGCCTAACTTTATTTCTTGCAGGCTTATATAGTCTTAACAATACTAAGTTCTGCACATATACATTCTATTAATAAAACTAAGTGTCAGCCAATGGTTTATATGATAAGAGTACAAAGAAACCATACTGAGCAACCACAAAAACTTATTCAACCGTTTGTCAGAGAAAACAAGTGCAACTCGTAACTGAAATGCACATTAACTTATCTTGTTTCTCCACTCTCAAGGTCCCTTCCAGGACATTCCAGAGACAGCCAGACTCTGCTTTCAGGGTCTGCCTCCTGCATGATTAGCTTTCTAATCAGTTCAGAGGGTCTTAAAGGAACATCCCTTCATGTGGACGCTGAGAAAGCGTCTTCAAACATAAGTCAATGGCACTCGAAGTTACATTGAGGTTACTTGATTTAGGAGATTAGCTTTTGAATTGGAATGTTGTAATGGGTCACTGAGTCACACTGATTATTAGTTGGAATAGGGGTTGGTGTGGTCTTTGCTTTGAACTTTTATATATAAACTGTAATTTTGGAAATGGAAGAACAGAATAGTCTTAGAGAGGCTACTCGCACTGTTCTCCAGAATCCCAGCCTTCTGACAAAGTTTGGTGGACCTGTCCCCGTCTGAACATATCGGCTGACAGAGACAGGGGGCCAGACCCTCTTCCTATGGTACCAATACTATTGTATAGTACGAACTTGCCTTTACTCTTACGTATATGACCAACAGCACTGGAGAAATCAGTTAAGTCCCTGCAAAAAAACCCACCATAGGACAGTGCCCTAGCTCAGTGGGTAGGGTGCCGGCCACGTACACTGAGGCTGGCAGGTTCGAACCCAGCCCGGGTCAGCTAAAACAACAGTGACCATCTGCAACAACAACAAAACAGCTGGGCATTGTGGTGGGCGCCTATAGTCCTAGCTACCTGGGAGGCTGCAGCAAGAGAATCACTTCTTAAACCCAACAGTTTGAGGCTGCCGTGAGCGGCAACGCCATGGCACTCTACCCAGGGCAACAGCTTGAGACTCCGTCTCAAAAAAAAAAAAAAAACCCAAAAAACTCACCATATATAATATACTTATTTTCTTTTATTTATTTATTTTGCAGTTTTTGGCTGGGGCTGGGTTTGAACCCGCTACCTCCCATATATGGGGCTGGTGCCCTACTCCTTGAGCCACAGGCATGGCCCTGTATTTTCTGACATAACACTTGAGTGCAGCAAAATGCATGTAGGTTACTGGAAAATCTTAGGGATGCAGTGCTATTCACTGTCTAAAAGCACTAGTGTTTCAGATAGAGCTGTAGTTCCCTTTTTGCTGATATGTTTATGATTTCCTTGTATGTTTATGATTTCTTTGTCTGAACAGAAAAGAGGAAGTACTAGAGTGTGATAAAATTTCCGTAAATAATGACACAGACAAAATGTGTGAATTGTTAACAGGAAGAGCAAGCAAATACGAGTCAATTCTTCATCAACTTCTTGAACTTTCGGTGACATCTCTTTGCTTTAGTGCTAGACATACATGGTTTCCATACTTAAAAACTCAAAATAGCACACTTTAGGTAGGATGATTGGAACTTTGTGTTATTTTGGTCTTTTTTGCTTTTTTTTTTTTTTTTGGCTGGGGCTGGGTTTGAACCCGCCACCTCTGGCAGACGGGGCTGGTGCTCTACCCCTTTGAGCCACAGGCGCTGTCCTTTTGTTTGTTTTGAGACAGTCTCACCCTGTTACCCTGGGTAGGGTGCCATGACATCATTATAGTTCACAGCAACCTCAATCTCTTGGCCTCAGGTGATCTTCTTCTCTCAGCCTCCTGAGTAGCTGGGATTACAAGTGCCCACCACAATACCCAGCTAGTTTTTTCTACATTTTATTTTATTTTAAGATACAGTCTCACTTTGTCACCCCTGGTAGAATGCTGTAGCATCACGGCTCACAGCAACTTCAAACTCTTTGGGTCTTCTTGCCCCAGCCTCCCCAGTAGCTAGGACTACAGGCACCTGCCATTATGCCCAGCTAGTTTTTTTCTTTTTCTTTTTAGAGACGAGGTCTTATTCTTGCTCAGGCTGATCTCAACTCCTGATTCAAGTAATCTACCTGCTTCTGTCTCCTAGAGTGCTAGGATTATAGGCATGAGCCACCTTGTCCAACCTTGTTATCCTGATCTTTCTTGCTCATCTTCCAATTACATGGATTTTCTTTTTTTTCTTGAGACAAAGTCTTACCTTGTCGCCCTCGGTAGAGTGCTATGCTGTCACAGCTCACAGCAACCTCTAACTCTTGGGCTTAAGTGATTCTCCTGCCTCAGACTCCCAAATAGCTGGGACTACAGGGGCCCGCCACAACACCCGGCTATTTTTTTATTGTAGTTTTCATTGTTGTTTGGCAGGCCTGGGCTGGATTCGAACCCACCAGTTCCCGTGTATATGGATGGTGCCCTAGCTTCTGAGCTACAGGAGCCAAGCCAATTACATGGATTTTCTTGACTGTCTTTTGAGGCTTATTACAGCCTTTGTGTAATAATGTTGATTGCCAGTTTGGGGGTTGATCTTATGCTGCTGGAAGGGCAGTGGAACTTTCCCAGCAATATGGGCTGAACTTAGGCAAAGCTGAGAGGCACTAAGATCAGCTTGGACCCTCGCCCCTAAAACAGCTGACAGGCATTGCCTGTTCCTGTTCTTGGCTGTAAGCAAGAACAGGGCATTGTTGCCAGGGAGCATACGCCAAAACATGGGGCTGTTTTCTTCTGGTTTAACAGTTGTTAGTGTTAGCTCTCAGGGAAATTCAGGACAAGCTCTTTCTGTTACTTTAGGGTTGACCTGAAGGGCAAGGGGGTTTTGGCCAGTGGAGGACCAACTGAAGTCATTTGTTCATATGCCAATGTCCTTGTACTCAGGAACAGTTGTTATAAGGATGGCAGGATAGAGGCCTTCAGGATTTAGGATGATACTGAACAGCCATCCTCTAGAACTCCCTCGAATCTTTGCAGAGTCTTATGGGCTACACTTACCCTGAGTTTTGGGCTTCTTTGTTTTTATCATTGAGGACATTCTGTAGGTTTTCTCAAAATAAACAATTGGCATGTAGGTTCAAATTTATAATAGTTAATGTGACATTCTTAGCTATTGTGTTATTGTGAATAAAGCAATAGCTAAGAATGTCACAACAACTATTTGTTCCCATATTTATTTATTTATTTGAGAGAGTCTCGTTTTGTCACCCTCTGAAGAGTGCTGTAGCATCACAGCTCACAGCAACCTCAAACTCTTGAGCTCAAGAGATCCTCTTGCCTCAACTGAGTAGCTGGGATTACAGGTGCCCATTACAACGCCAAGCAATTTTCTTTTTTTTTAGAGACAGGGGTCTCGCTCTTAATCAGTCTGGTATAGAACTCCTGAGCTCAGGTGATCCACCTCCCTTGGCCTCCTAGCACATTAACTATTTAAATATACTGGAATCTGCCAATGTCCTCTTAAGTCTCTCTCCAGAGGAGGCCTGAGTTGAGAATATGATAAGAAAATATTTAATATAGTAGATAAGCTTAGTATCAAACAAAAATTCTAGAAATATAATACAGCCTGGCCATTGGGAACCCTTAGAGAATTGTGGTGGGGATGTGCCTTTCTTTCTGTTTTTTTGTTTGTTTGTTTGTCTTTTGTTATTGTTGTTGTTTTGAGACGAGAGTCTCAGTCACCCTGGCATTGAGTGCTGTGGCATCAGCTCACAGCACCCTTGAGTGATACTCTTGCTTGGGCTCAAGCGATTCTCTTGCCTCAGCCTCCTGAGTAGCTGGGACTACAGGCAGCTGCCACAACACCTGGCTGTTTTTTAGAGACAAGGTCTCCTTGCTCAGGCTGTTCTTGAACTCCTAAGCTCAATCTGCCTGCCTTGGCCTCCCATGCTGGGAGTACAGGCCTGAGTTACCGAGACCAACAGGGACATGCCCTTCTAAAGTATGGCTCAAGCATGGTCAAATCCAGGGGTGTGGAAACTTTTCATGTTGGAAGGCTGCATTAATTTAGCTATAATCAAAGCCACATTAAAAAAACTTTGATTAGGCTTGGTGCCTGTGGCTCAAGTGGCTAAGGCACCAGCCACATACACCTAAGGTGGCGGGTTCGAATCCCCAGCCCGGGCCC
>NW_003852536.1:1209149-1212776 GCF_000181295.1 Otolemur garnettii
GCCCAGAAAAAGAATACCTACCTATATTGTAACAATTTTGTTGAGTGTTGAGAAAAATAGATGCCAAATGGGATTTTTTTGTCCTAACAAAGCTCATAATGTACTTTATAAAAAGTATTAGTAGTCAGAATACACGTGCTATAAATGGATCCCTTCCCCCGTTTCTATTTCAAGGCAACTTTCTTTATCTGGAGTGTCCCTTCCATTAACTTGGTGCCAACACATCAGACAATAGCAGCAATTACAGTGTAAGATTTTTTTTCCTGGTTCGTTAAGCTGGAAATGTTACTTTTCTCTTTGAAATCTAAACTGTGTTTTGCTTCCTGTCTAATTATCCATGTTGATGTTTTAAAGTGGGCAGAAGAATAGCTTTTATTTATTTTGTAAGTCTATCTAAGGGTAATTTCTTCTAGAGTAGAAAATGAGAGATAGGACTTAGGAACCCTGGTAGTTTTCTGTCTAGGTTTGCTAAAAACTAAATATGACTGATCAAACATCTTCTCTTTGCAACAAGTTGGATTAGGTCATTTTTAAGGGCCCTTCTTACTCTGATAATCTACATTAGGTGGACTAACATTCAAAAATCAATGTCCAGCAACTTAAAAAAAAAACATACTAAAGTGATGGAATATAGCCTAACATTTATATACAAGAATTCATCCAAAACAAGGAAGAAATATATTCCATACTGTCACATATTGTTCTTATTTATAGAGCTTAAATAAGTCATCTAATGTTCAAAAAATAGTTGGCAATAGCAAATATTTGGGAGCAATTCCAAGTTTACTATTTGTTTTCATATGTAATACAACAGAAGAGGAAACTGAGGTTTGGACACTTACGGTCATTATGCACAGATAGCCAGGGGTAGTAGCATCAGAGATCAGAATTCAAATTTACATCTCTTTTGTTGTTGTTCAAATTCAGTACTTTTCATATTTCAGCACTCTGCTCTCAAAGTGTTTCATATGTTGAAGTGAAGGGTCTGGAGAATACTGCTTTTAAATCACGTGCTAAAGGATGTGACCCTATTGCACTTGTGTTATGAGTCTGGTCTAGAATAGGACACAGTTAACTCCCCCTGTTCCTGATCTATGGACCACTGATGGTCTCGAGGAAGTTGAAGGCTAACATGAAGTTGGGAGATAACGTTTCAGATCTCCTCCTTTCTAGGAGGTTGGCAGTGTATAAGTTTGAAGGGTGCCCCCCAAAATACCCAAGGAGAGAAAGGATTCTAATTAGATAATGTTAACAAAGGAACTTAGTTCTTAGGGACTCTGCCTGCAACTGCCGATGAATGGCTTATCAGGATTGATTCTATGTAATCAATTCCACAAGAGCTGGAATTATAACAAAGTATAAAAACTGTTGTTTTTTTTTTTTCTTTTGAGATAGAGTCTCACTATGTCACCCTTGGTAGAGTGCCTGGCATCACAGCAACCTCAAACTCTTGGGCTTAAGTGACTCTCTTGCCTCAGCCTCACAAGTAGGTGGGAGTATAGGTGCCCACCACAACACCCGGCTAAGTCAAAACTGTTTTTCACCCATCATTTTGTCCTTTAATATTTCTGCAGTATGACTCCATCTAAGGCTCAGTCTTACAGAGTTAGCAGAACTCTTTGAAGCCTCCATAATCATCAAATTAAAGACTCTTGAACTTTCCTAATCTTTGAACACTAACTCAAAGAATTCTTATACCTGCTGGTGTGTCCATCTTTCTTCCCTCTTTAGAGTTTAGGGTTTTCTACTGTCTATTCTACTGGGCTGAAATCTCCCCAGCCTTATTGACTAAAGACTTATCTGTGGGTGGTGCCTGTGGCTCAAGGAGTAGGGCACCAGTCCCATATACTGGAGGTGGTATGTTCGAACCCAGCCCCAGCCAAAAAAAAGCTGCAAAAAAAAAAAAAAATTATCAAGTGTCTGTTTTCCAAAATCTGCTCCACTAAAGAGGCAAGTCACATATGTCTGAGGTAGAATCAAAAGACTGCGTAATTGATTGTTGTGTCAATCATTATGTAAAAATCTCCCTATGAATACAAAACTGTAAATGCTTTGGGGACAGTCTGCTACTCTTTTAACCAAAGCATTATATTGTTAATATCTGAAATTTCCCAAGTATATTAAACTTTCATGATCATGATCTGTAACAAAGGAATGAGAGGTTAGTTACCTAAATTTAAAATCAGACCCTTTAAATGAAGAGAATTCAGAATCATATGAATAAAAGAAATCTGAGAGATTATAGATCTGTCATTTGGAAACACTCCAAACACAAAGGCGGCAGAACTTCTTAAAAAGCAACTTTTGTCTGACTGATGGGAAATGAGTTTGTGACTCAACCAATTCTAGTGAATAAATGGAGTAACCAAAAATCAGAATGTGGGAATAGAACATTCCTATGACTGACTAGGATGCTGAGTGTTTATTGTAATTACCAGTAGGACACTTATTTTATTTTATTTATTTATTTTTTGAGACAGAGCCTCAAGCTGTCACCCTGAGTAGAGTGCTGTGGCATCACAGCTCACAGCAACCTCCAACTCCTGGGCTCAAGTGTGTCTCCTGCCTCAGCCTTCCAAGTAGCTGGGACCACAGGTGCCCACCACAACACCCGGCTATTTTTTGGTTGCAGCCGTTATTGTTGTTTGGCGGGCCGGGCTGCATTCGAACCCGCCAGCTTAGGTGTATGTGGCTAGCGCCTTAGCCACTTGAGCCACAGGTGTGGAGCCATGATTTAGAATTTTAGTAATTGTATTTTCATTAACGTTCTATATTGTTTTCTTCACTATAATTATGTGGTCTGCTAATTATGTTGTCCTATTTAGAATTCACTTCTAAACCCTAAAGATCTTCTACATTTAAACTTATTTTCAGGAGAAAAGTGCTTCAGGGTATACTGAATTTTATTCTCTACCACACATATTCCATTGCTGGCTCTCCACTTCAGGATAGCCTAGTTAACTTCTTTTAATTTTCACAAAGATCCCATGGTGAAAAACTAATACTACAATCATCCATACTTTTCTCTAATCAAATCCAACAAATCTATCCAAAGTTTATTAAAAAATTATGTAGAGGACCCCAAAAGGAATAGGAGAAAGAAAAAACCAAACCCCAACAAACTCTGCACACACAATTTACAATTTAAATCATGTAGAGATGGTCTTTTGATTAAAATTTTAAATGCTTGAGGACTTAAAACACCAAAGTTAATAGAGGATGTGCACATGCAGTAGGGTTATATATGTTCACTAGACAAAATAAGGCTGAGAATGCATCTCATAAACTGGGCACAAAACATTTGTTGAAATAGGTGACCTGTCTTCTCACTGGAACATCACTGTCCTCATTGCCATTGCTTTCTACTGCAGAGCCAACTTTTCTTAGAGGCAGTGAAAGATTTACAAGTCATGAGTATTATTTGCAACACCATTGACCAAAAGAAGCTTACAAGTCTAACTATCCCATGGCCCTGGAATCTAACTTAACAATGCTCTAAGGCTGGCGGCGCCCGTAGCACAATGGTTACAGCGCCAGCCACATACACTGAAGGTGGTGGGTTCAAACCCAGCCCTCGCCAGCTAAACAACAATGACAACTGCTATAAAAAATAGCCAGGCGTGGCTC
>NW_003852536.1:1212974-1216593 GCF_000181295.1 Otolemur garnettii
AGCCCAGGAGTTGGAGGTTGCTGTGAGCTGTGATGCCACAGCACTCTACCCAGGGGGACAGCTTGAGGCTCTGTCTCAAAAAAAAAAAAAAAATAGCCAGGCGTTGAGGTACCTATAGTCTGAGCTACTCGGTAGGCTGAGGCAAGAGAATTGCTTGAGCCCAAGAGTTTGAGGTTTGAGGTTGCTGTGAGCACCACAGCACTCTACCCAAGCGACATAGACTCTGTCTCAGGAAAAAAAAAAAAAAAAAGCCATGCTCTAAGGCAGTGGTTTTCTTTTCTTTTCTTTTTGCAGTTTTTTTTTTTGGCAGGGGCTAGGTTTGAACCCACCACCTCTGGCATATGGGCCAGTGCCCTACTCCTTTGAGCCACAGGTGCCGCCCAGGCAGTGGTTTTCTAAGTAGCAACAGAAAGAATTCTATGGTTGGGGGTCACAACATGAGGAACTGTATTAAAGGCTCAGTGCATTAGGAAGGTTGAGAACCACTGCTCTAAGGCAAGCATGAGTGTTGAAGTAAAGATTGAAAATAAACTGTAACACCATGTAAGTGCACAGCCTACACAGGGCAAGTGCAGTGCAGTTGTGTGTCCTGTCACTATGTTTTGGTCAACAATGGACAGACAATAAAATAGAGGTCAGTGATGTTGCTATTGTAATCCCCTAGCACAATTACTTAATTTCTTTAGAAAGTGAGTGTAGCCTAAGCATACTGTGTCTGTAAAGTCTCCAGTAGAGCACAGTAATGACCTAGGCCTTCACATTCACTCCCCACTCAATTGTTGACTCACCCAGAGCCACTTCTAGTCCTGAGAGTTCCATTCATTGTAAGTGGCCTATATAGGTGTACGATTTTATCTAATATACTCTATTTTTACTGTACTTTTCCTTGCTTATATATGTTAAGATGCATAAATACTTACCATTGTGTTACACTGGCCTACAGTATTCAGTACAGTAACATGCTGTATAGGTTTGTAGCCTAGGAGGAATAGGCTGTACCAAATTGCCAGGAGTAGAGTCGGCTATTCCATCTAGGTTCACATGAGCACACTCTGATGTTCACACAGCAGTGAAATTTTCTGACGACTCACTTTTTAGAATACATCCTCTTTGCTAAGCAACATAGGACTCTATTTCAAGATCTGTCACTAGTGATGGTCTTTCTGTTTAAGGGACAGAGAGATCAGGACCAGAAAGTTTTAGCTAGGATACATACATTTTTAAAAGTAACTCTGGGAGGCTGGGTGTGGTGGCTCATGCCTATAATCCCAACCCTTTGGGAGGCCAAGATGGGAGGATTGCTTAAGGCCAGGAGCTAGAGGCCAGGGAGGGAACATAGAACCCTGTCTCTACCAAAAAAACAAATAATTAGTCCAGCGTGGCAGTGCATACCAGTAGTCTTAGGTACTTGGGAGGGTGAGGCAGGAGGATCCCTGGAGTCCAGAGTTTAAGGCTGCAGTGAGGTATGATCACATACAAGTGCACTCCAGCCTGGGCAACACAGTAAGACTCTCCAAAAAAAAAAAAAGTAACTTTAAGAGAAGATGTGATAGAGAGAGGTAGAGAGAGGAAAAAAAATTAACAGGAGATTGTGGTGCCGTGTTTATGACAAATATTACCAGGTTGTGAAGAAAGAAATAAAATTTTGGGGCAGCATCTGTGGCTCAAAGGAGTAGGGTGCCGGCCCCACATGTTAGAGGTGGTGGATTCAAACCCAGCCCTGGCCAAAAACTGCAAAAAAAAAAAAGAAAAGAAATAAAAATTTGTAGCTTCTGGGGCTACCAAAAAGCATGACATACAACTTTTCAAGTGCATAAAGACTATACCTAAATATATTTAAAATTTTGTGTAAAAAATGTTTATTACTTCCCTTTTTTAAAACTTGTAGATTTGATTTAATGTTGAAGGGTGGCAGAATGTGCCACCCCAAAATGTGCCACGTTGGCCTGAAGATTATTTTAAGCTAAAGGCACTTGAGAAATAGCAGATACAAAAGGGTCACTCTGTCCTCCCTGTACCAGAAGAAGTGATATTCTTGTCAACAGAGACAGGGAGTCAAGGCTGAGAAAGATTTGTACAAACAGACCTTGTTAAAATAACTCTTATCTTCCTTTAGTGTTCCCGTACACTTTAGTTACTTTTCCATAATCGCCACTTTGTTGAATCTACTTTGTAAGCATTTAGGTTTGCCACTTAGTTGGGTCTTCATATTCCTGGGAGGGACATGTAAAAATCTGTAAGTTTTTCTCTTATTAATCTCACTTATGTCAATTTAATTCTCAAATCCAGACAGGGACCCTAAGAGGGTAAAGTTTTGCCTCCCTTATAATGTCTTTTTTTTTAAACAAAACAAACAAAATCCATCCCAAAATATTGGTGGCAGATCATTTGACCATTCATTTCCCCACCTATGAAATGAGGTGTCTGGCTTTGAATATCATCTCCACAGTGCCTTTTAATCTAATATTGTCTGTTTTGCCTGGAATAGTGAAATTGATTAAGGATTTACCCACTAAAAAATTATTTTCATACTTATTTATGTAGTAGCCACTATGCCATTACTAAGGAAATGTAGCCGGGAACAAGAAAAAAATGATTCTTCATTCACCTAGTTTATTGTCAATTGGAGAAATCAACTGAGTGGGGGGACTGACTATTGTAACAAATAATCTCCACAAAAAATGATGAAAATGTAGCTGTTTGGACAAAGATAATTGTCTCTATGACACAGACAAGCTCCATTTTTGTTGCTATTAAAGAGAAATAATAAGGCTTTCCCTATTACTTTGTAAAAGCAAATGGAGATCTAATTCAGAACACCTTAAGTAAGATTCTAAATTCTCTGAAATAAGATAGCTGTCAGTCATTCTCAGGACGCTGGGATGGCATTAAAATATTTTCTCAAATAAAACATTCCATAAAAGCAGAGTATGAATGTCTTATTAACTAAGAAAATGACACGAAGGTTACATTAACCAGTTTGATGAGAGTATTTCGAATTGTATATGAAAACACCACTGTACCCTGTGATTGCATGTACACAGCTATGATTTAATTAAAAAAAACATTCCAAATGGAAGCATGAAGATATGTTTTAGTTATTATAATTTTCTAGGTCTTTTATCACTATAACTTGTGACAATATAGGTGAAAAGGGGATAAAGTTCTGAGCTAGGTACAGGCTTCCCTTTAATTTTTCCAACAACTCTGCAAAGGAAATAACATTACCAGTATCTTTTCTCCTTAACGGAGAAAACAGGCTCAAAAAAGTGAAGTAATTTGAATGAAGTCATATTTTGCTAAAGTGGTGGAAGGCATTAAAACCCAAGTTTGTCAGGCTGTAAATGATCACATTCTTTTCCCTGTAACATGCTTCTTCTAATAAGAAAAACTTTTGAAACTGTGTTTACCAAAGTCTATTTTGTGGGACACTAACGAGGCAAGATGTTCCACAAACATAAATAGATGCCACGGCCAAATAACTTGGGGAATGCCAGGCCTATTAAAGGCAGTGAAGTATTACATTAAAAAAATGTTCAATTTTATATAACCAGCTTTTCCCCAAACTCATTTGACTATCAAACCCAGATTTTTTTTCATTTAATTCTTTTTTTTTTTT
>NW_003852536.1:1217588-1219866 GCF_000181295.1 Otolemur garnettii
AAAAAAAAAAAAAAAAGAAATCAGGAGGGAAGGAAAAATTTGAAAAATCATGTAAAAAGTCAAAGATACTGAAAAAATATAGGGCAGGGATGGGGTGGGGAGCGTTTCTCCAGAAGTATGGGGGCCCATTCTGGCATAAAAATTTGGAGCACAGAACAAAAAACGCAAGAGCAAACGGAGCAGCCAGTAGAGAAAAATATCTCTTAGCCGCGGGGTCGCCCCAGGTGCAAACTCCACCCGCGACTCCAAACGCGGCGTGTGGGCGGGGCCGCCGGCGGGGTTCACGCGCAGGGCACCATGGGATTCGTAGTCTTTCTCCTCCGCAGCGCCTGGTTGGGGGAACTCTATTTTATGTAAATGATCCGCCCTCCCGACTTCGCTTCCCTCTCCCCCGCTTTCCCTCCCCCACCTTCTTTCACGGAGAGTTTGAAAATTCCCGCGGAGCCGGCGCCCGATCCCGGAACCGTCGCGAGAACTCAGGTCTCCGCAGCCGCGAGTTCCCTTCCTTTTCCCCTCCCTCCCCGTCTCTCTCTCCTCCCCTCTGGGGCGTGTGGGCTTCGTTCTGTCCGCCCAGGGTAATGCGCGCAGCCGACACGGCGCTGTCCGAAGCCAGCGGCGGAGTTTTAAAGGGGAGGACCCGGCACCGTGGCGAGAGCAGCGACTGCGTTTTATCGGCGGAGCGGTCTGCCTGCCTGCAGCCGGCGAAGACATTCCTGAGGAGGGCCGGGGGTGTGGAGCGGGGCTGGCCAGGGAGGTCGCGGGCGGAGGCCGGCGAGCGGAGCGGCAGCTTCAGCGGGGCGGAGGCGGAGGCGGGGTGAGCCCTGCCCGTGGCGGCTGTGTCTCCCGGGAGATGCTGTGACGGACCCGCGCGGGAGGAGCTGCTGCCTGGCCTCGCGCCCCTCTGGACTCGGCCTGCGGCGGCGCCGTCCCCCACCCTGCTCAGGTAGGGGGAAGGGCAGAAGGGAGGTCGGGTCCGCGCGGCGGCGGGTGGAAGGCAGGTCGGGGCGGCCTGGGCCGCGAGCGGCGGCTCGGCTTCTCCCGCCGCGCCTCGCGCGCCGTCCCGCCTCGCGCCGGGCCTAGGCCCGCCGTTTGCCTGCCGAGGGAGCAGCCGTTGCTGGACTAGCGGGTCGGGCTTGAGGGGGCGAGCGCGGGCGGCGGGCGGCGGGCGGCACCGCACGCTCCGGGGCGCCAGAGAACGTTACATAACGTCTTTCGCGCTGGAGCGGCGGCGGCACATGGCGTCTGCGAGGCGCGGCGGCGCTCACCTGGGGGGTTGGCCTCGGAGCCCTCAGCCGCGCTGGGCGGATCCAGACCTCTGCTCTTCCCCTGTGTGGTTCTGCGACGCGTTTGAAACCTTGGGGGACCTTTCCGTGGGGTACACTTCTGCCCCTGTGAGACCATCTTCCATTAGTAGGTGTTCGACATGTTGTTCCTGGACCTGGCCAGGGTGAGTCCAAGGCGGGGAAATTTGACCGGTTATTAGAAATGTGCGGCACAGTTAAGTGAATCTATCAGATGAAGGAGGTTTGTTAAATGAACACTACATCTTGGAGTGGGCATTCATTTGTGCCCACCTGGGAAGTTGAGGACAATTACTTTACTTTTTGTTAAGGGATAGGTTAATTTTGTTGTCAAAAGCCAACGAGGTTCATGCTAGCTGAGTATAGTTAGGTGGACGCTATTTTTAGTTCTTTTCAAATAGTTGGAGATTTTTTTTTTTTTTTTAAAGAACCAGGTTAATTAGAACAAAGCAGGTCTTTTGGAAACTCTGATATTCAGTTTATTATCACAATATCCCAAAGAGCCAATGGATTATAAGAACCGTCCTTTGTGAGCTTTTTACTGATAGGTTCTGCAAGGAGACAAAAAATTAGAGTGGGTTTACTCGGAGGATTTGACCCAAAATGACACGTTCAGTTAAATTTAATAAGTGTATTAATACGCTTAATAGACTCAAGTGCTATGGAAAGTCTACATTCTCTCTGTATTGTGTCAATTACGTAGTACCAAAGTGTTACCAATTCCCAATTTTTTTAATTTAAAAGATTGTTATACAGCAATTGTGGGCAAGACACGTTTTCATTTACAGAAATAAAACTTTTTTTCACTTATAACGAACATTTTTAGGGACTCCTTGTTTGATTGTTTTTTTTTAAGGGACAGTCTTATTTTGTTGCCCTCAGTAGAGTGCTGTGATGTCACAGCTCACAGCAACCTCCAGCTCTAGGTCTTAGGCAATTCTCTTGCCTCAGCCTCCTGAGTAGCTGGGACTACAGGC
>NW_003852536.1:1220453-1225077 GCF_000181295.1 Otolemur garnettii
TCAAGCTGTCACCCTAGGTAGAGTGATGTGGTGTCATAGCTCACAGCAATGTCCAACTCTTGGGCTCAAACGATTCTCATGCCTCAGTTTTTCTATTTTTAGTAGAGACAGGGGTCTTGCTTTATGCTCAGGTTGGTCTGGAACTTCTGAGCTCAAGCAATCCACCAGCCTTGACCTCCCAGAGTGCTAGGATCACAGGCATGAGTGCCTGACTCTTTCCTTGAGCTGTTGTATCATTTATTCTTTGTGTTTGATCCTCCAGTGACTGATGTTCATCTCTTCTAGATTGTAAACTCCTTGAGGTCAGGCAGTAGGTCATCTTTCTACCCTTGCTTTTCCTTCCCAATACAATGTTTGAGAAGTAGCAAAGTTTCCATTGATAGTTTACATTTGAATAATAATACTTAGTCTTTTTTAGTCAAAAAGACCAGTTAGAGTTTTGTTTTCTATAGAATTCGTTTATTTTGGCAGTGTGTGTAATTTATAGAAAACTGATTTATAGTACTTATCTGTTTTAATATTTGCCCTAGTAATTTTATGAATTTTGTTTTGCTTAATACTGAAACAGTGTATATTTAAATATAAATTGGACCACTATTGAGTTTTTATTAATTATTTATTTATTTATTTATTTATTTTTTGAGACAGAGCCTCAAGCTGTCCCCCTGGGTAGAGTGCAGTGGCATCACAGCTCACAGCAACCTCCAACTCCTGGGCTCAAGCGAGTCTCCTGCCTCAGCTTCCCAAGCCCAATGCCGGGCTATTTTTTGGTTGCAGCTATGATTGTTGTTTGGCGGGCCTGGGCTGGATTCGAACCTGCCACCTTAGGTGTATGTGGCTGGTGCCTTAGCCACTTGAGCCACAGGTGCCGAGCCACTATTGAGTTTTTGAAAATTTACTTTATTAACATGTCCATGTCCCTGGTAGTATCCTGCAATATAGTATCCTGTTGTCCTAATTTTTACGTGTTTAGACCCTATTTGTTGCAAGGCACTGCGACCTTGTGGAATAGTGGGGAATGAGATTGATGATTTTTGCCATTTTGGAGTGCATAGGGTAGTAGAGAAGACAAACACAAGTAATGGTTTTTTAAAAATCATGTTTAAAGGGCGGCACCTGTGGCTCAAAGGAGTAGGGCACTGGCCCCATATGCCTGAGGTGGCGGGTTCAAACCTAGCCCCCCCCCCAAAAAATCATGTTTAAGGTTGGTAACCAAAGTGAAAAGCCGTGAGCTCAGAGATGAGATTATACACGAGGAAGTTAGAATGATGCGTGGAACTTTGGTTGAGCAAACAGCATAAATAAAAGAATGAAAGTGCTAGGCAATGGCAAAGGTAGTGAAGGAAGGGATTTTTGGGAGACAAGACTAAAGGTAGCCTCAGCCTGTCAGATTATGGAGGGCTTTCATTGCCTGTGGCTAAGGTGTCAATAGGTAGGAGGGAGTTACTGAAGGTTTTTGAGGAGGGAAGGGACATAAATCCATCTATGCTTTATCCAGGAGATGAACAGTATTTTCATTTACAGCTAGTAGAATGTTCCTGTTCTGCCTTGTCTAGACTTTGGAAAGGAGTTGAAACTTGGTAAATTACTTTTTAGAGGTTGCCAGTGCTACCATATCAGAAATGACTCTATTTAATTTTGTATGATATTGAACATAAATGCTTAATGTGTGTTTGTGTCTTATATGTCTTTATATGAGATATTTTTCCCAATAATTTAGCTTTTAGAAGTTCTTTTCAGTTGTGCTTAAAATTGAAAAATTTTGCCCTGTAGAGTCTAAGGCTAACTTATAAATTTAAAAAGAGTTTTTTTCATTCACTGAACATATTTTAAAACCTCTTTGTGCCAGGCACTATGATAACTTTGGAGAGGTAAGTACTCCCCTTTTCTAGACCCTTGAGTGTGAAAGGAAGGAAGATAGAATGTAGAACTGCAAGATGACAGGTACTAGTAAGTGGTAGAACATGGATTCAATGCCGTTTATGTCTAATTCAGAGTTTGTGCTCTCTCCAATATTCTGACAGAGCCTGTGGTTATTGTACAACTTGCTGTTTCTCGGATACTAAAGGCTTTGAGCAGTGTTTTTGCTCCTTAAAATAGGCATTGATATAGCCAAAGAAATAGCAAATTGAATAGAAAGCAGATCCAATTAAATTGTACCGGAAGTGAATTAAAATTGTTCTTAATCCTGAGAAACAATAAAGTGGGGGGAATGATAGGAAGCTAGGGGAACAGTTAGAAGGGGTACATACTGAGGGTAGAGAGGAAGCTGTGGTCAGCATTTTTGTACGTCTAGCATTTTAAGATATTGTAAGCATTATTTTAGTCTTGGTTGAAAGAATTCAGAAATAGAGTTGGAGTGATAAACTCCTTATTCATTGAATGCGGGAGACAAGAAAAGGGGATCACTAAGAAAATGGGGCAGCTTTAAGAAGTCAAAGTTACAGTCCTCTAATTTCTAAGTTTCTAAGGATGGCACTTGATACATTGATAAAATGTTAACCTTTTGGGATGTATTTATGATTTGGGTGCTTGGAACTTTTAAGATTTGAAAACATAAAATTTGGTTTAGCTCATAACATACTGGTTTAGCATACTGATGTGGGTTCTATTTCTGATGAATCAATGCAGTAAATATTTCTGAATTCATTTTGGCAGAAGGTACCAAAGAATACAATGGGAGACCTACTTGCTGATAAACTCAGAATTACAAATGTTTCGCATATTATAATTAGTTTCTTTTTTTCTTGATTAACTGTGGGTTTATAGAAATTCAGTTTCAAGTCCATCCTTCCCCAGTTTGTTAACAAGTTCTCATTTCTTCAAATTGCCGTCTCTACCCTCTAATGTTATGTTTTTTTTCCCTTGAATTTCTTTCTAGCTAGACCATTGTTCCTGTCCTCCAAAATTTGTTTCCATATGTCAGTTTCACCTCTTTAACATTTATCTTTTGGGGGTAGACATTGAAGCAGTTTTTTCCTGAAAAGTAGTATGGTATGCTATACTTCCCCAAATGGTGGTACCAAGGATAGGTGAGGTGGTGTACCTAAAACCACAAGATAGATAATGGATCTGCTATACTTGAAGGTTTTAGTCTGATTAATGCCTACAATGTGGGCATCATCTTTGTGGATTATAACTGCCTTTTTGGGACTCTTCATCCATCTATAATTTCCTATTTCTGTGTCATATTGAGGAAGGAATTTATTTTGTTTTTCAGAAGGGGTAAGTTTGTAGTTTTCACAGCGATTTGAATTGTTTACCTATGTTGTAAGTTAAATAGTTAAGTTTCTGGTTCTTGTTTTTTTTTTTTTAATTTTTTTTTTGCAGTTTTTGGCCGGGGCTGGGTTTAAACCCACCACCTCCAGCATATGAGGTCAGCACCTTACTCCTTTGAGCCACAGGCACTGCCCTCTTGCTTTTTTTTTATTGTTGAATCAATTAGAAGTCTAATGTATTTTAGTTTTGTACCTTGCTTTTTACTTCACAATATATCATAAGTATTTTCAGTCATGGAATATTTTTAAGAAACATAATTTTAAAATATTATATATTAATATTTTTCTATGTAAATAGTTAATTTTATCTTTTCAAAAATTAGCTATAGATTTCATTGACTTGCTTTACTGTTTGTTTTCCTGTTTTTTTTTTTTTTTTTTTTTTTTTTGAGATAGAGCCTCAAGCTATTCCCCTGGGTAGGGTGCTGTGGCATCACAGCTCATAGCAACCTCCAACTCCTGGGCTCAAGCAATTACTCCTACCTCCACCTCCCAAGTAGCTGGCATTACAGGCACATGCCACAACACCCAGCTATTTTTTGTTTGCAGCTGTCATTGTTGTTTGGCAGGCCGGGCTGGATTAGAACCCACCAGATCAGGTGTATGTGGCTGGCGCCTTAGCCGCTTGAGCCACAGCAGCCGAGCCTGTTTTCCTGTTTTCTATTTCAACTCTAGTCCTTTCTTTTGCTTCCTTTTGTGTTGGATTTAATCTCTTTTTCTGGTTTTTAGAGGTAGCACTTTGGGTTATTGATATGAAATCTCATGGGTGTTTAGTGCTAAATTTCCTCCTAAGCACTATGTTAGCTGTGCTTCACAAATTTTGATAAGTCATTTTCTTTCACTTCAAAATATTCTTCTCCCTTTTGATTTTTTTGATCTGCAGGTCATTTCAACATATATTTAGTGCTCAAATACTTGGAGATTTTCCTGATGTTGTTCAGTTAACTGATTATAAAAATTATGCAGATTTTTGTATGCTTTGAATCCTTTTAAGTCTAGATAAATCATCTATGTACATTTGAAACGAATGCGTAGTCTTACTGAGGTGGAATGTTCTTTAAATATCAGTTAGGTCTAGTTGACTGATAGTGTTGTCCAGGTCTTTGTCCTGGTTTTTTGTCTAATTCTATCAATCTAGTTTTTTTGTTCTAGTTCTTCTATCAATTATGGAAAGAGGGGTGTTGAAATTTCCATTTGATTGTGGATTTGTATCTTTATCCTTTCAGTTCTATCAGTTTTTGCTTTGTGTATCTTTTTTTTTGAGACAGAGCCTCAAGCTGTCCCCCTGGGTAGAGTGCCGTGGCATTACAGCTCACAGCAACCTCCAACTCCTGGGCTCAAGCGAG
>NW_003852536.1:1228767-1236025 GCF_000181295.1 Otolemur garnettii
GGGCTGGGGATTCGAACCCGCCACCTTAGGTGTATGTGGCTGGCGCCTTAGCCGCTTGAGCCACTGGCGCCGAGCCCATTTATTTTCTATTCTCTGGTAATTTCAATATCTGAAGTCTTTGATTCTGCTGGCTGTTGATGGACACCATTCTGCTGGCTGGTGTCCTTGTATGTTTTTGTTATTTTGACCATGAGCTCATTTTCTCTGGAACATCAGCTTTAAGAATTCTTTGTACATTGTGGTGGGCACCTATAATCCCAGCTACTTGGAAGGCTGAGGCAAGAGAATTGCTTAAGCCCAGGAGTTTGAGGTTGCTGTGAGCTGTGATGTCACAGCACTCTACCGAGGGCAACACAGCGAAATTCTGTCTCAAAAAAAAAGAAAAGAGGGTGGCACTTGTGGCTCAGGGAGTAGGGTGCCAGTCCCATATGCCAAGGGTGGCGGGTTCAAGCCCCAGCCCGGGGCAAACTGCAATAAAATAAATAAATAAATAAAAACATTAAAAAAAATAAGTAATTTAAAAAAAGAAAAGAAAAAAGAAATTAACTCTATAATAAAAGGGGAGGAAAGTCCATGAAAAATGTCTAAATACTCAGAAACAGAGTTTGGTATATGCCATTAAGCTAAATTTTTGATTTCCATAATATGTTAAACATTTATTTTCTATTCTCTAGTAATTTCAATATCTGAAGTCTTCGATTCTGCTGGCTGTCGAAGGACACCATTTTGCTGGCTGGTGTCCTAGCATGTTTTTGTTATTTTGACCATGAGCTCATTTTCTCTGGAACATCAGCTTTAAGAATTCTTTGAAGTTCTAGAAGGTGTGTTGTTATTTCTGTGGGTTGCTTGTAGTATTACCAACTTGAGAATAATTTATAATAAATTATTCCCTTGAAGATTTTCATATAACAGCTTGAATTCTGGCCCCAAATTTGGATGAAAGAAATTTTTTTTTTTTTCTGAATAGAGACTCAGAGCCATGGTTGTCAAGGTGGATAGCTTTATTACTTTCCTGTCCTGCACAACGAATGTTTCTCTTACTTACCTTTATTTAGGGTTGTGACATATAGACCTGTAGGATATAATGGGACTGATGGAGGGAGGCTCTCACTAGTTCTCTTAACTCTAAGCTTTATCTTCTGTGTATCCCAGAGTGCCCAAAACATGATCAGGGACACCAGGATTGGATTTGGTAGTTAGCCCATAAGACCAAAGCCAGCTTATATAGAATTCCTCCCTTCTCATCACTTTTAGTTTTGCCAGCTCAAATCATTCAGAAAGATACTTTTGTATTTTAGCCAACATTTTTGGTTGTTGATAATGGAAAGGGGTCATTCAGGGATTCTAGTCTTCTATATACTAGAACTGATAATTTTATATTTGTTTCTATTCAGTGAAAGACATATACCAAACTCTGTTTCCGAGGTTTCTGTGGATTTAGACATTTTTCATGGACTTTCCCCCCCTTTTATTGAAGAGTTAATTTCTTTTTTCTTTTCTTTTTTTTGAGACAGAGTTTCGCCATGTTGCCCTTGGTATAGTGCTGTGACGTCACAGCTCATAGCAACCTCAAACTCCTGGGCTTAAGCAATTCTCTTGCCTCAGCCTCCCAAGTAACTGGGACTACAGGTGCCCACCACAGTGTCCAGCTATTTTATTGTTGTTGTTGCAGTTGTCATTGTTGTTTAGCTGGCCTGGGCTGGGTTTGAATCCAGCAGCCTGGGTGTATGTGGCAGCGCCATAACCACTGTGCTATGGGTATGGAGCCTGAAGAGTTAATTTCTAATGTATATCAGTTTTGGGGGTGGGAGGGAGGAGTGATATATTCTTTGGAAGTAGGTTAGACAATAAGATGAACTGCAGTGAACCAATTTTCAAAGAATCTGGGGAATAACGTATATCCTTAGGACACCTGGCTTAATAAATCTTCACTTTCCTAAGGCTGTTTGGGAAATATTTTCTTAGGAGAGAATACTTTAGACCCAGGTCCACACAGTATGTGTTTTGTAATCATATTTTAGTTTTACTTTATTTTGGTGTGGTGGATTTTTCTTTTTTTTCTGGTTGTAGATAAGCAAAGCATTATAGCAAAGTATTATAGTACAAGTGTATTATAATAATGCTATCTTTTAAAAATATTTACAGTGGAAGTATGCGTGACTTAATTGCTCAAGTGACTAGTCGTCTCCTGCAGTTCCCAGAAGTGACTATTCAAGCCCTTGCAGAAGATGAAATAACATTAGATTCTGTGCTTCATGGAAAGTTTGCTGCAGGTAAAGATGATGTTGCTGAACATTTACTAATGTGATTGATTTGCAAGATAAATAATATGTGTATATTGTAGTTTATTTAGTGTAGAAGAAAAAAAAAAGAATAGCCTGGATAAAGTGGTGTTATATAAATATATAACATCTATAATTACAAACTCTAGAACACATTATCAGTGAATCTCCGGGGGTTAAATTTTCCTTATTAGAACTCCTGGAAATAGCCTAAATGTCTGCCAACCCAGGAATGGATTAATAAGCTGTGGTGTGTATATACCATGGAATACTATTCAGCCGTTAAAGAAGGTGAAGACTTTCCATCTTTTGTATTAACCTGGATGGAAGTGGAACACGGTATTAGTAAAGCATTAGAAGAATGGAGAAGCAAGAATTCTATATACTCAATTCTGATATGAGGACAATGACCTAGTACAGGGTGGGGGCTGGGGGAAGGGGAGACCAGAGAGTGGGAAGGAGAAAGGGGGTTGGGAGGGTCACGGTGTGTGGCACACCTTTTGGGGGGCAGAACACAATTATAAGAGGGACTTTACCTAATAAATGCAAAATCAATGTAACCTGGTTCTTTGTACCCTCAATGAATTCCCAACAATTAAAAAAAAATCCTATATATTTTATATCTTTTAGTGTTGGATATCAATATTTAGAAAATAGAAATAACATACATTTATTTTTTCTTCATTATAATCAGTAAGTTTTATTGATGGTGAGTTTAGATTAGTACCTAAATAGTCTTATGAATAGAACAGTCCGATTATAGGGCTCTGGGTAATACAAAATTTTCAGAAAATCTTACTTTCTAGTACCATTAATCTGAGCATGATCTAAATATGTAGTTTAGATTGCATAGGGCAGCAGGGAAGTACACTAAAGAAGCCTTTCTAGTATAGATTTCAGTCTCATGAGAAATATTGTAGAAGGCTCTTCTAAAAATAAATTTTATAGCCATCTTCTCAGGAGGAAGGCAGCAAAGCATATGTATGTATCCATCCTGTAGCTATTTACATTGCTATTCTCTGGAATGTTAAAAGTAGCAGTAATACTAATTTCAGATATTGTAATGACTTTTCATTAAGTATAAAACTTTTCTAAACAGGCACTGTTCTGTATAGCTGAGAATCAAATAGGTTAAGTAACTTGATCCCAATTACACAGATAGTGAGTGGCAGAAAGGAGCATTGAACCCTGGCATTCTGGGTTCCCACTGTGTCATCTTCCTTTCTTAAACTATGTAGCTTCCCTCACCTAGTTGGATGCATGATGGACATCTCAAATTTAGTAGTAAAGTTACCACCATTCGTCTGGTAGCTCAAGCAAAAATTCTTTTGTCATACTCACCTCTTTGTATCTAATTCTTCAACAAGCAGGTCCTGTTAATTGTTAATTGTACTTAGGTGACTCTCGACTCCTATCTTTTCTCTATCCACACACAGTTACCAACAGGTAGCTGCTTCTTTACACTCCTCCTGGTGGTTCATTCTTTGCTTAGCAGCTGGAGTCACATTTAAAAACATAAATCAGGTTGTTATTGACCTGCTTTAAACCCACCAGTGACTTTACATTACAGGCAGAGTGAAATGAGTAGTAGGCTCTAAAGAGGTTCTAGTATTCCCATTGTTATGCTAGTTGTGTCTTGTCTTCTCATTTAAATTGTGGACTCAGGGATAGACTTATGTATTATATTTTGTAACTGCCATATCTCCTGGCTTTCATCTTTTAGGATATGATTGATATAGTAAAAGTATGCTTTGGAGTTAGATTTGGGATCTACTTCTGGCTCTGTTGTACTTTTTAACTGACTTTGGGCAGATTAAAGTCGTTTAAGCTTTAGTTACCTTGTCTCTATATTGAGATATGATAGGAATAAATGAAATAATTATTTAAGGACATCATGTAGTGCCTTTACCAAATGATTACTTGATTATTGAAATAGTAGTTTCTCAATTTATTTTATTAATTTGAGGATCACTCTGTTCTATAAATGCTTAGATTTCAATTTGGAAATAATCTGTAAAGTTTTATGTAATGAACCTGTATTTATATTTTGTGTGTGTGTGTGTGTGTGTGTGTATAAATATATGTACAAGAACTAACTGGTTATTGATTTTGTTATGTTTGGGCAATATTAAAATAAGCAATATTTTTGCTTTTAAAATTTTTTTTTTAGGAAAAAATGGACTTGCTTGCTTGGCTTGTGGTCCACAACTTGAGGTAGTAAATTCTGTAACAGGAGAGCGGTTATCTGCATACAGATTCAGTGGAGTGAATGAACAGCCTCCTGTAATTCTAGCAGTGAAAGAATTCTCTTGGCAGAAGAGAACTGGTTTATTAGTAGGATTGGAAGAAGCAGAAGGAAGTGTTCTTTGTCTTTATGACCTTGGAATATCAAGAGTGGTTAAAGCAGTTGTTCTTCCTGGAAGGGTAGGTATTATTAAAGGTATCTGGACATTCCACAGGTGGTTTACTTTGTGAAAATGCATTAAACTATATTTATAATTAGTGTACTTTATGTGAATGTGTAAAAGTTCAAAATAAAAAAGAGGTTAAAGATACATTATACAAGACACTCAACGTTTAAAATGTTTAACTTTTTCTTTGTTCAAAAATTCCAAAGTAAAAATAACAGTGACATCTAATGTTCTAATATTTTTTGTGTGAAAAGTATCGTCTTAGTCTTGTTCTTATCTCCAGATGTGTTCTGTGATGGCACACACAATTTATAACATGTATTCATTGCTATGGAATTTTCAAGATGTTTTTTCTCTGTTAATTTGAGCCTGTAGTCTTGGAGCTATATGGAAAACATGTCACTATTGAATATGCTTGTATTTAAAAACACACTTAAATGATGGGTTCATTTATATTCACCATTTATTTATTCTAACGTGTGAGCCTTCCATATGCTAGATATCAGATAGTAATTATAGAAGTACTTTGAATTCTGGTTGTTTCTTCACCAAGTTTATTGCTGGTTTTCTGAATGTGGTGAGAAAAAAGCATATGCTTAGAAACATGCACACACAACTGTAGAAGAATAGAATTTTTTCTTTCCATGGTGTGGAAAAGTGTGTACTTGTACATAAATACATGGATGTATGCATTATGTAAGGTATATAATTATAGAATATAATTAAATCAAGTTACTTGCTACTTTCTGGAGGTAAATATATTAATTGAACTTGAACCATGCTTTTGAAAAGCTTAATAGTCTAGTGGGAGAAGATAACAAATAAGATTATAGTGTAAGTATAATACTTCGATAAATTTATGTACTTGGAACATGGAGAATATCTGGATAATTTCTATTTCAAAGAAGTAGATATTTTAGGTAAAGAGAATGAAAAAAATAGTAGTATATGGAGCATTGGGGAAAGTCGACTTAATTTAGAAGGCTTAGGTAGAGGGGGAAGAGGAAGTGAGGCCAGAAATGATGACAATTCAGATTATGAAAGATCTTGTTCATAATTAGAGGCCTTCTACTAAAGTCTATGGTGAAGGAGGCTGGCCTGGTGGCTCATGCATGTAATCCTAGCACTCTGGGAGGCCGAGGCAGGTGGATTGCTTAATCTCAGGATTTTGAGATCAAAGCAAGAGTGAGATTCTGTCTCTATTGAAGATAGAAAAATTGGTCAGGCATTGTGGTGGGTGCCCCAGCTAACTCAGGAGGCTGAGGCAAGAGGATTGCTTGAGCCCAGGAGTTTGAGGTTGCTGTGAGCTATGATGCCACAGCCTTCTAGCTTGGGTGAGAGAGGAAGACTGTGTCTCAAAAAAAAAAAAAAAAAAAAAGGAAAGTCTATGGTGAAGTAATTATAAGTTTTAAGCAGAATTCTCTCTCATGTAAAAAGCTCTCTTGGATTGGATTAGAGAGGGTATTGAGAATTGGAACCCGCAGACTATTGTGGTACGGGTAAATAATGATGAGGAAGTGAATCAAATTGAAATGGGGAAGTTGGGACAGATTGAAAATATATTCCAAAGGGAATATGATTGGGATTTCTTGATCATTTGGCTGAGTAATTGAGAAGCAACAAGTTTTCTGAACTGGTTGCTCAGTTGAGTGGATGGTTGGTATCTCATGGAAGTGGGAATATAACATAAGGAAAATATTCAGGAAGTACTGAACTTCAAAAGAAGTTCTACCAACTAGCTTTAACTGTCTTTTAAAATTAGGTAATGTTATCAGTCACTTTTTTTTTTTTTTTTTTTGTAGAGACAGAGTCTCACTCTTATCACCCTCGGTAGAGTGCTGTGGCATCACACAGCTCACAGCAAACTCCAACTCTGGGCTTAGGTGATTCTCTTGCCTCAGCCTCCCCAGTAGCTGGCACCACAGGTACCTGCCACAATGCCAGCTATTTTTGTTGTTGTTGCAGTTTGGCAGGTGCTGGGTTTGAACCCGCTACCCTTGGTATATGGGGTTGGTGCCCTACCTACTGAGCCATAGGGGCTGCCCTGTCAGTAACTTATATAGTGTTTGTATGAGGAGTGCAAACCATATCCCTTACTGAGGATTTGACAAGAATATGCTTTAGTGTTTATAGACATTATTTAAAATAATTAAAAAGGGAAAAAGTTCATGAAGTTACAGCTTTCAGAATTAGAAATACTGTGTAATGTAAAGAACCATTTCTTTGTCTGTAACAATAAATTACAGCCTGAAAAAAAACTTATTTTTTGGGGGGGGGAACAATACAGTCTTTTTTTGTTGCCCTTGGTGTAGAGTGTTATAGTATCACAACTTACAGCAAGCTCAAATTCTTAGGCTTAAGCGATTCTCTTGCCTCAGCTTCCCAAGTAGTTGGGACTACAGGCGTCCACCACAACGCCAGCTATTTTTAGAGATGGTGGTCTTGTTCTTGTTCAGGCTGGTCTCAAACTTGTGAACTCAGGCAGTCCACCTGCCTTAGCTTCCTAGAGTGCTAGGATTATAGGCGTGAGCCACCTCTCCCAGCTCTGAAAAAACTTTTTTTTTT
>NW_003852536.1:1237085-1242606 GCF_000181295.1 Otolemur garnettii
CACCTGTAGTCCCAGCTACTTGGGAGGCTGAGGCAAGAGAATCTCTTAAGCCCAGGAGTTTGAGGTTGTTGTGAGCTATGACGCTACAGCACTCTACCAAGGGTGACAAAATGAGACTCTTGTTTCAAAAAAAAGAATATAACCCTTTTAAAAAATCTTGCTTTTATTTCTTAAAGGGTAAACGGTAAAATTTTCTGCAATGATTTGTTTTTACTTAGGAGAAACATACATATATATATATATATAAAAAATCCTAGAGTAGCTGGTTAAGAGCTTTGAAGTGAGAACAATTTAGGGTTGAATTTTATATTTAATGATTGTATGGCTTCCATAATTCTTGGCTAATTTTTCTAAGCTTCTAAGCTTTTATCTTTATTTATTACTGTTTTTTAGAGAAAGGGTCTCTGTCACCCGGGCTGGAGTACAATGGCACAATCATAGCTCATTACAACCTTGAATCCCTGTGTTGTGAACATTAAATTAACCAATTAGCGCAGTGTCTGGCACATAGTCGGCTCTTAGTAAGCATCAGTTATTTTTCCAATTACATGATTTTATGTGTATTGAAATAATGATATAATTCTTAGTTTATCTGAAGATTTTCATTATATTATTCAAGTCACAAGAATCAAATTTAAATTTATGATTTTGTATTTGATTGTTTGTATCTTGTATAATGGGTAGCCTTTGTATAATAACCTATCTACTTTGACTTCAAAATTTTTTGTGGTGTTAGTTGTATTTTTTCTTTTTGTAGAAGAAAAGTAAATCGTATATTGTGTTTTCTAGGTAACAGCAGTTGAACCTATAATTAACCATGGAGGAGCAAGCGCCAGCACTCAGCATCTACACCCCAGTCTGCGCTGGCTTTTTGGTGTGGCAGCAGTGGTCACTGATGTGGGACAGATCCTGCTCATTGACCTATGTTTGGATGACTTGTCATGCAGTCAGAATGAAGTAGAGGCATCAGGTAATTAGGAATTCTTTATTAGAAACCATAAGTGGAGCATCTGGATATGTATTGTTTTTAAAAAGTAGCCAATTTTTTTTTTTTTTTTTTTAAATATAGAAAGTTATGTATCTTTGTTTCTTTTATTGTCTGGACCTGGGCATTGTGGATACTTCTTGCATGAGATACCTATTTTGTTGATGAAGTGTTCATAAACTAAAATAGACCTTGAGAAAGATAATGATGCTGATTTGTTTCCATCTGTATACTTGAATAAGATCTATTCATAAGTAAATACCAGAACAAAGCCTAAATATAAGAAAATTTTATCAGCCAGTTTATTATCCAGCCATGTGGATTTTAACTTAGTGTTTTTGGCATATTTATCTTCCACTGTGGTAAAGCTAAGATAGGAAATAATTAATTAGGAGACAACAGAGTAATTGAAAGTCTTTACTCACAAAATAATATCACAAAATATAACTAATGCTTTTCAAAGCAAAGAGAGATACTTTTTTCCCTTTAAATGCTTATTTTTATTACTTTTTTTTTTTTTTGAGTCAGAGTCTCACTGTGTTGCCCTCAGTAGAGTGCTGTGGCGTCACAGCTCACAGCAACCTCAAACTCTTGGGCTTAAGCGATTCTCTTGCCTCATCCTTCCCAGTAACTGGGACTACAGGCACCTGCCACACATCTGGCTATGTTTTGGTTGCAATTGTCATTGTTCTTTAGCAAGCCTGGGCCGGGCTTGAACTTGCCAGCTTTGGTGTATGTGGCTGACCCCCTACTCACTAAGCTATGGACACTGAGCCTATTTTTATTAATCTTTTTAAAGTATATTCAGTTTTGTTGAATTATGAGACTCTGGTTTAAGTAGAGAGGAAGAGCTAACCTAAAAACTCTTAAAGTGTGTATTTTACTTCTAAATTTTCAGTAAAGAACTGTTTGTCCTAGAAAAGGTTTTGACTTTGAGGGCATTCTTGATTTTTAAAGGCAGCCCTAAAACATCAGTGTAGATCTTTTCTCTTTATGGGTCAACTAAGAAAAAGATCCAAAACTATATCCCTATTTGCATTTTATCCTGTTTATAGTGAACATAACTAATAGAAATTGTCAGTGCCAGCCAAGTGTGTGGCTCATGCCCATATATTCCCAGCACTTTGGGAAGCCAAGGTGGGAGGATTCCTTGAAGCCAAAAATTTGAGGCCTGGGTAACAGAGCAAAACCTTATTTCTACAAAAAAACAAAAAATTGGGGGGGATGGTGATGCACCTATATCCGTGCTACTGGGGAGGCTGAGACAGGTGCTTAGGATTTTGAGGCTACAGTGGATTATGATCATATCCCTGCACCCTAGCCTGAGCTGAGCATGATCTAGTCTCAGAAAAAATTTTCAGTGTATAATGGCACTGTTTAAAACTGTAAGTGGGAGGAAAAGATAAAAACTTAAGAGGTATGAACACTATTTGGGTGATAGGTGTAGTAATAGCCCTGACTTAAGTATTGTAAAAGCTGTACACATAACAGAAACATTTATACTCTCTTAATATTTTGAAATTAAAAAAAAAAAGCTGCAAAGGTAAAAATTATATTTGACTAGAAATTACTGAAGAACAAAATTAGTCTGTACAAAATTTTAATATGCAAAAAATACGACTTGTATAAATTAGACTTGGCAGAAAATCCTCATAGTGATGAAAGATGTATCTTTTTTTTTTAGACTTGGTATATAATGTTTTTAATGCTGAAGATTTCTCACAATGTTTAAGCCATTATTTGGGGGGATTCAAAACATGTTATGATAAAATTCTTTTTGTTGTTGTTTGTTTTGTTTTATGTGATACATCAGTTTTCAAAGCTGATTTCTAAGGCATGAGAGTCCAGCAGGTGGCTTTTTACATTAAAAAATTCATAAATTTTAAAATCCCATAAAATTTTATTTCAAATTGACTAATTGAGAATGTCAGCATTTCTACTGTCTGTATATTAATGTTTATTTTTTTAAATTTTAAAAATATTTTTATGCCATTATGGGATTCAATGTGTTGATTATTTGTATAAATTGGAGTGCTTACATCCTACTAATTCACATAGCCTTCGCCTCATTCACCCAATTACATTGTTAAGACATTTATGTTCTACACCTAATAGATCCAGATAAAAGATATATCTTAAAATCTGGTATTTGTAAATTAATACAGTACTAGGTGTAGTTTAAATGAAAGAATCAGTTAGCAGAAACAATAACTAAACATTATTTTATGGAATTTTAGAAATGACTACTCTTCATAGAAAATTAATTAAAGAATTAAGCTTGATGAGCTTTTGTTTTAGAGTATGCTTTATGGACATTATAGATAAGACTAGTTAAAATGCTTTTATTCATAATGAAAACTCTTCAGATAAATACGATAAAGATTAAAACATCCTTTATTTCAGAAATCAGTAACCAGTAGATACATAAGTACAATTTCATAATGAAAGTTTCTGGGATTGGGATTATAACTAATTCTCAATTTTGAAAATTAGAAAGCAATTGAATTTTATAGCACAAAAATTTTTAGGGTTTAATGGAAAATTTATTTTTTTGTTTATAAAATTTATGATTACAGCTATTCAGACTTCACTGAAATACACTAACACACAGAAAATGAAGGTCTAATATAACAATTTTTCTTTTTCATCTTTCTACATCAGTGCATATAGAGCTTTTTATTTTGGCCAAATTTAATCACTTGTTATTCTCCAAATAAATTACCCCCCCTTCATAACAACAAGGGAATCTGCTCTTATATAACTTTTATATCAAGACGTGGGTCTGAATTATTTTCCTTCTTAGAAATTTCAGTCATTTCCAAGTAGACAAAAGAATATAAAAATTCCTATATATCTATCACCCAAATATAGGTTAATTTTCAAGATTTACCATAAGTGTGTCTGGTTTCTTTCATTCTTTAATTTCCCCCTTTTCCTTGTTGATTTAAAGCAAATATGGAGGCCAGGTATGATGGCTCACACCTGTAATCCTAGCACTCTGGGAGGGCTAGGCAGGATCGCCTGAGCTCAAGAGCTCAAAATGAGCCTGACTTGTCTCTACTGAATATAGAAAAAGTAGTTGGTATTGTGGCGGGCACCTGAAGTCCCAGCTACTTAAGGAGGCTGAGGCATGAGGATGGCTTGAGCCCAAGAGTTTGAGATTGCTGTGAGCTGTGATGACATCACAGCATTCTACCCAGGTGGCAGAGTAAGACTGTCTCAAAAAAAAAAAAAAAAGCAAAAACCCCCAGCAAATATGGAGGATATTTTACTATATAACCATAATGCCATTAATTCTTAACAACATTAATATTCTTTGGTATAGTCTAATATCGAATCCATAATCAAATTGTGGTGATTATAGAAAACATCTTTTTACATTTGAATTGAAATTCAAACAAGAGTCACACTTCATTTTTGACAGTTTTATCTCAGGTCTCCTTGAATGTACAGTAATCTTTCTATCCTCTCTTTTTATTTTTTAGCGCCATTGACTTGTTGAAGAACTTAATTATTAATCAGGTCCAGTGTCCCACATTTTGGAATTAATTGCATGTTTTCATGTGATGTCATTCATATTTTCTTTTTTCTGCAAATATAAATTAGCATTAATTACAAATTAAGGTTTAACATTTTGGCAAGTCTACTTTGGAGGTGCTGGGAACTTCTTGTTTTGTCACATCAGGAGGCATATTCACAGTGATCAGTGGGTTCAGATGATGACAGTATGAACCTTCCTTTTTTAAAGTTTTCTCATCAACCTTTAAACTAGTGGTTCTCAACCAAGGATGAAGTTTGTTATCTAGGAGATGTTTAGCAATGGTAGAAGACTTTTTTGATAGTTACTGTTGGAGTGAGATGGTGGTTCTGGCTGATGGTAGTCAGAGACCAAGCATGCTGCTAGTATCCTATAGCATATAAGATAATCCTTCATAGGAATGAATTATCTGACCCAAAATGTCAGTACACAGTACTTAATTATCTTTGATGGATATGTTCCAAGACCCCTACTGGATGTCTAAAACCTCCGATAGTACAGAACTCTATATACAATTTATTTTTCCTTATAAAGTCAAGAACTTTCACTTTTTTATTTTACTTTTTTTTTAATGTCTTAGTTTTTTTTTTTTTTTTTGAGACAGAGTCTCACCATGTCACTGTCACCCTTGGTAGAGTGCTGTGGCATCACAGCTCACAGCAACCTCAAACTCTTGGGCTTAAGTGATTCTCTTGCCTCACCCTCCCAACTAGCTGGGACTACTAGCACTTGCCACAACACCCAGCTATTTTTTTGTTGCAGTTGTTGTCATTTAGCTGGTCCAGGCTAGGCTGGCATCCCCCGTGCCACTAAGCCTATTTTTTAGTTTTTTGAGACATAGTCTCACTCTGTGCCCTGGGTTTAGTGCCATGGCATCCTAGCTCACAGCAACCTTAAACTCTTGGGCTCAAGCAATCCCTTTGCCTCAGGCTCCCAAGTAGCTGAGACTACTGTCGGCTGTCACAACACTTGGCTAGTTTTTCTGTTTTTTTTTTTTT